>NC_133345.1:17459666-17809666 GCF_030506205.2 Paramisgurnus dabryanus
AAGAACAACATATTTATACATTAATGACATTTGAACAATTACAATATGCAATATTAGTTAATGCCATTGAAGGTAAATGATTTGCATGAGTACTGTGCCTCGCGAGCGAATTAGAATAAAGTTATTGTTATTTTCCGGTGGTGTGGACGCTAATATCGTTGTCGTTATAATGTAAACGGCTATTTAGAAATAAAAAGCATAACAGGCGGACAAGTGTAATCAAAATAATTTTTTTTGTGAAATTTTAAAAGAAGTACCAAAAGTAGTTTAAATGCTGATCGGTCAAGACCAAAACTCAGGGATTACACTAAATTGCTAGTGCATTGTCTGATTTATGTGTTAACATCATTAATGTGAAAGGATGTTAAACTTTTGGCTTTAAAAGCAATCACTGACGACGGCTTGTATTTATTTCGTTACTGTTGTGCCTGTCAGATGAATAGGGGATTGTCCAAAAAACGAAATTTGTCAACAAATTAATACAAAGGCCCACATATCCAATATGATATTTCATCCATTATTGATGGTCTCAGTTGGTCTCGTCTATCTTTGGTCTTGGTCTCAGCCCCTCAAAGTCTTAGTTTGTCTTGGTCTAGACATCCTCTGGTCTTGTCTTGGTCTAGGTGGTCTCGACCACAACACTGGTGTTGCCCGAGATGCACATACAGAGACCATAACGCATTGTGCTTTCACGCTGACTGTGTTTGCAGCGTGCATCATGATCTTATAACACGTAGATGTGTGCTTGTGCAAATGTTTGTGCCTTTCATTTATTCATCCATCATTTCAGGTTTTACTTTGTGCTAAAATACATTAATGACGTATGCACTTAATTGATAAGGTTTGCTGTGCTAACCACTGCTGTGTCGTGTTGCTGATGTATTAGCTTCATAAAAGAAGCATTATGTCTAATCCCACACAGCAGACAGTAATTATCATAGAACTACCCGAGCAACATCTGAGCAACTAAAATCCAATTTTTCTGTCTGGACTTTTGCGCATCACCTTCTAGACAGTATGATTACGAATGCGATCAGATTCCCATCACATAAATAACAGCACGGTATCAAATGGGGTGTGCGGTGGGAGGATCATGCCACTTTTACCTCGAAAACTTTGTATAACGGAATTGTTCCCCTAGGTGAGGTTTTATAATTTAACACACTATAGATATGAATCAAAGAGAGTGTGCTTTAGATACATGGGTGAATCAGTTTTATGCCTTTACTCTCCGTGCTTAAAGCTCTACTGTGTACTTTATTGAGTTAATTCTTAACAAAAACCCATGTTTTCTTTCAAAAGTATGTGCTCATTCATGTGTAATTACTTCCCACCCACTAATGAAAGTATTCTCGTAAGTATAGAATCTGCTATTTAAAATGCATACCGTCGAAGCGCTCTCTGGCTGAATCCATGTTGTGCCTCCATCTTTGAAATACATTCGCCGACGAGGGACATTCCTGAAATTCAAGCTCCGCCTTTCGCGCTTTCACTCTACACTCACGCTGGCCGATAGCTGAAGCCTTCGGAGGTTGCATGTGTAGGCGGTATACGTCATCAAGACAGTCTTATTTCAGAATATTAACAATTATAAAGCTGACAATTATTCTTAGTTAATTGTAAATTGATGTAATATGCGTATGACTTGCGAATGTAATGGTCAGTTGATTTAAATAAACCAGGCTTGATGACGTATCCAGCCTGTGACCTGCGTAGCTGAGTCCTTCGGATTTTACAACAGCCGCACACCGTGATGAACCTGCGATCTAATGCTTTGATTTGAAAGCCTGTTGAAGACATATTCTCGAGGACATTAAAACAAATCGCCAAGGAAGCGAAACGGGGATTTTAAACGACAACGTGACAGGAAAAACATCAAGACCAAAGTCACTATTGGAGTTAGTTTTCCAAGATGGGGCTCAAGGGACACTGACTGACTGGGACACTTTCTATATTCTCCACAGGTAATTCAGCATATTCGTTTACATCTATACAGTCCATGTTGTAAACTTGAAGTTTTATAGTTCCTTGGCTAACTTTAGCATGATTATGCATAACACTTGTTAGTGTAAACATGCATGTGGTTTAATGTGTTGAACAGCCACACGCCGTCTCTCCGCCCATTTATGTAATCTGAGGTACTGAGATAAATGTTTTTCATCTTTTCTGACCTCTAGCACAAACACACGGTGACAGCGCTATTTTTAGCCTTTCATTGATAAAAGCGTCTGATCTGCGCGTCTTTCGTTTCATTTTACAAGCTTGTGAAAGTTGCGCGATCTTTTTTCACCAATATGAGAGAAAGCTCTTACATATACAAGGACATGTAATGTTTACTTAAAACATAAGCATTGTACTTTGACATAATATTAGTTCGCGTCCATTTAAACCCGTCATGGTTGCTTTTTGTATGTGATTTTAAGCGGACATATCATGACAATCAGACTTTTTTCATGTTAAACATAAATCTGTGTGCTTTGATGGATCACAGGCAAAGGACATTGCAAATTGTTCATTTTTTTCTCATTGCTTTTGCTTTGTAGCTACTGGAAGCCATGTTAACCTTGGCATGACACGGCCGGGCCACCGTACGAGTTAAAACGCGTTCCGAATGGGGGGGGCTAGAAAGTATTATTCAGTTGCTTGTCATATAGACTTTCACCGCTAGATGGGAGTAGATCTTACACAGTGGAGCTTTAAATCTCAGTTACTGTATGCAGTAAAATAATCTGCAGTCTTTTACATAGCACTGTATGTCCACTGTGATTTTTTTCAGCTCGACATTCATTTCTTGTACATGCACGACGGTAATGAATGAAACAAAGGAATGAGAACGAGAAAGATATTTGGACTTTTATAGATAAAAAAAGCAAAAACCTTTGCCGGTCAATGAACAAGATAAACAGAAATATATCATTCAACATACAGCTGTGATGATCTAGCTGCTTTTTGTGATCATTTTTTAAATAAAAAAATGTCTCCACAGTGCTAAAAGTCCGATGATTAAAAATGTAAGAAATAAGTAGACGCGTTTCCAGTTCACATGTTTCCATTACCCTTCAAATTGCGCAAATTGAAATAGCGAAATGTAATTGTGCTCAATGGAAACTCACCAAAACTCCCATATATCACGGAAAAGTTTTAATGTTTGGGTGAGGTGATTTTTCAGGCAATTAGAATAAGCAATATATCACAAACAGTTGGACTGCAATTTTTTTAGCATTTACAGGTCACTTGACGTGTGTAAAAGTCACATGATCATTCGGTAAATATTGCACGGTATGTTTGATTGGAGGACAAGACAGAAGAGGTCTGTTAGACTTCATTTGCAAGAACCGACAAGCAAATGACATCAAAATACAGTGAGAGCGATTCAAAATTATAAAAAACAAAATGATGTTTTAGTCGCATGACATGGTTCATGGAAACACTGTCTTTCGCAATAGTTTTTAAAATAAATACCATTAAAAGTTTTGGGCAAATCTTTATTTGAAACTACGATGACTCTACTGAAAAGACTAGCGTTGGTGCTCGTATGGTGCATGTGTTATGGTTTGGATACAAGTGTCCACCAGGAGATATTGGTGTGCTGATGCTAAATTCGCATTAAGGCAAGGCAAGTTTATTTGTATAGCACATTTCATACACAGTGGTAATTTAGCATAATTCAGTCCCACATCTTTATATAAGAGCTTTCTGCTGACACTTCCTGTACAAACACATCCTAGATAAACACTTATGAGGATGTGAGGAGTTGATTCTTCAATTTTCCAAATTAAGTTTGTCACAAACATGCAACCAGGACAGCAGTAAATGACAAGTATGGAATAAAGGAAGAAAGAATGGATAGATGGAAGAAAGGACGAAAAGGAAGGAATTAAGAGAAGGTAGACAGGAAGCATGACAGAAAAGTCAACTCTTCATTATAGAGTTAACTTGTAAAAAAAGAGAAAACGCTTCCCTGGTTATGACGAGTATTTCTGGCTTTCCACAATACCGCTATTATCCACCAGGTGGGTATTATTGCTATTAACTAAAACGAATCCCCTTAGGGCAAACAGTTCACACCAGAGCGTAAATAAACAAAACATGCCGTTTCAGATGTAAATATGATGCCAATATGTCATTATTGCGATTGAATAGTATTTGCTATAAAAGTTAGTCAACACTTTTATTTTGGAGGTTTTTGTCATGAAGGCAGGAGGGCTCAAAAGAGTGCCATGAAAAAGACTGAAAGCTCTATAATATTTTGTTTGATGTCCGTGTATGCATGATGGGAGAAACAAAACTTTTCGAAGCTTCGAATCAATTGAACGAATTAATTTGAAAATTGATTGAGTTTTTCAAAGCAGTTCGAAACACCACAAACGCTGGCGACCCCTGCTGGTCAAAAGAGTGTAAAAGCAGATATGTCCAAACATTTTACACTTTTTTTTTTACAAAATAATAGGAAGATTTTTATTCAAATATGTTTAAAAAAATATTTAACTTAATTAAGACATAGTTAAAGGTGTATTATTTGTTTTTTGTTTTATTTGGGGCAAACAAATCATAAAAACTAACTAGCCTTTTAATTATGCACATTTTTGTCATTAAATCTGTCAATAAACAAAAAGTAGACAAAATGGTAGTGTTATTAGTCAGGGGTGCGTTCTCCGATAACGTTATCTCTTAGCGCGATCCGAAGTATCTTAAGGTAAACCTTAACTACAGGTATACCTTTCCTACGTGTGTTCTCCGAACTATACCTTAGGATGTTGCTTAAGGTAAACCTTCTTAAGTTCGACCTTAGCGGGTGCTGTCCATGGTGGAGGTGCTGAATAGGTTGATATCGATTGCTCGACAATCAATTATTCACTTTATGTAATTGGTTTCGCTGCGAGATAGCGGTGTTCCTTATTAAAGAAACATTTTAGAAATAGTTCAAGTTAAATTTATTAGGAATATCTGTTAAGAATATTTCAAATTGCAAACAACTAAATTCAACCTTCTATAGTTTATATCAAACCCGTGCAAAACCCGCAACTTTATTTCCAAACGTATCATGTTTAAACTGCTCCAATTCATCCGCTAAGCCTTCACTTGAAAGGATAATTTATATTAGGGGTTCCCAATAAGTGCGTTGCACAGGGGAATAAAGTGGGTCGTGCAAGTAATTGGTTGTGCATTACACTTAAAATATATAAAAACAAACTGCTGTTGTTCATTAGTTTACGCGTTTATTGTGCTTGGACACTGGATGCGCAAGCAGCGTCGTTACAATGTGGATAAAGCTTAATGGACGCATTTCTGGAGCCTGTCTGTCTACCTCAAATATAACATATATATATATATATATATATATATATATATATATATATATATATATATATATATATATATATATATATATATTATATGTTATATTTGAGGTAGACAATAAATATATATTATGATTACTTTAGATTTTAGCTTTGATTAGTTTTAATGTGGAAATTGTGTTGACCTTAGGAGACTATAAGCAAGTGCGCAGTTTGTTTTGAATGTTTATAAAGAATATGGCATGCAGTTCTTCAAAGTTATAAAACATTAAAAAACTTCGATGCAAAGTCGAATTAACATTAACAATCCTAATTAGTTTTTTATTTTTTATTTTACCCGATTTATTTATGCAGCTAAAATACTTGCCGGTAGACTAAGATTTAACGGATATGAAATGCACAAATGAAATAGTAGGATTCGCTGTATAGCTGCCAGTTTCACCAACTCCATCACCCAAAATATATTTTTAAATAGTTTCTTAATCCTGTAGCATTTAATTGTTCGCAGTTGATGTCCCTTTGGAAAACATAATTAAAAATCTAACAACCATCAATGTAATGATGTCTAATTATGTGTTAAATTTGTTTTTTTTACAAATATTTAGTTATATAGACTGCAATGTAAGCTTTTATGAAAGTGATGGCCCCTAGTGGAGTCATGTGTGATAAGGTATAGCTAAGAGCGCTCCAGAACAACCTTACGAACGTATGACTTACAGAAGTGATACGTAACTAAGAACGTTTCGGAAAACACGTATTAGCAATAAGGTCCAGCTTAAGGTACAACTTAAGAACGACGTAGCGTTAAGGTAGTTTCGGAGAACGCAGCCCAGATCGGATAAATGTTTTATGAACTTGCATAATAAAACTGACCCGAGTTCACCTAAACTTATTAGACACTGGTCATTTGTGATCAACTCCCCCTAGTGGTAAACCATCGGATTTTCGAAACGTTTGAAACAGTTATGACGTAATGAAGCCTCGTTTGCTAAAATCAGGTGACTTCGGCCAGTTTGATACACGCTCCGAACCACTGATTCGAAACAAAAGATTGGTAAATGTTTCGAAGCCTCATGAAGCAGTGCTTCGAAAATGACCATCACTATGTATGCACACATTTCTGTAAGCTTTGCACACTGTGCCCCCTTAAAAAAAATTGGTGCATGACACCCCTGGTTCACACTACGTGTAAGTTTTGAGGATTGCTCTGAATCTGATCTCTATCAAAAGTCCTTCACAAAAATGTAATTATTTCACCTTTTTGCTCAAAAATTATAGTACATAAGCACCATATAAACTTATAGTGCTTATAGCCCTGACAAGTCATCATATGCTTACACTGGATGCAAAAAGAGCTTGGACATTAAGGGCGCACTCACATTATACTTAACCTTAGCAAACTGTACCTGAGTGCGAAAGTCCCTCTCCCACATAAAAGTTCAGCCCCCGATGTTTTTTTCAACAACCAAATTAGAAATGTACGAAAGTGTAACTTGCTTTAGGGTCATTGTAGCAGTTACTCTGATCATGTGCTCTCTACTGCCTAACATGAAAATGATTTTCATCATTTCAGAGTTCATTAGCATTATTCCCTCTCAGCAGAAGGAGAAATTAGCATTTTGTATCTATAAACTCGGAAGCGCTCTCACACACATTGAGATTGAGAGTTGGCTCTGGGGACATTGGTAAAGCCAAGGAGCAACACAGTGAATCGATAGGTCTTTCCATTGCAAGCTTTCAAATCGATGTTCATGGGAAAAGAAGCTGTAGTCTTTGAATAAATTGAAGACATTCAAGCACCAATCGACAAAAGCTCAAACAAGAAGCCCTCCTTGGGCTGAACAAAATATAAATAGAAATCTGAATTATCTGCTCATGACCTCTTGCAAGATTTTCTGAATCTGTGAATTCTCAACAGGTTGAAAGATACCAGCATCTCAAACACAGGTGAATGTAAACTATTTTCTTTTCATGAAAGGATGTTTGTTTATTTTTGAAAGTGACAACAGGTTTATGGACTGATCTCTTGATCTGTGCTGGTGACTGTATTCCCAGCCGTTTTGCACAGTGTGTAAGGTGATTTGTCTCTGGATGTTCTTATTTCTGTGTCTCTGTATGTGTGTTTGATGCCACCTCTAATGTGTATGCATACAGTATGTTATCAAAAGTCCTGTTGCTGTGATCTTACACACAAAAATATCTTTGTTCACAGATTTCAGCCGAAGGGACACAGGCAATAAATTGTAATGTAGTTCTTAAAGTAAGTTTCGGGAGAAGCTTAAACATTCAGGCCTGTCAATCATCATTATGGGCGTATATAAGGCAGCCTTCAGGCCTCCGCTTCGAGCTGCAATTTTTTCCGGCATCCCTCTTCCTCCCCATCTCCTTGCGAGAAAAGGGCATACAAATTTAGAGTTGAATGCAGCCCAGATCTTCAGGATTACTACATAATTAAAGGCAGGTGTTTGATAAGAGTTAGAAAAAAACTGCTCCCCGGCTCCTATAATGTGCACTATATTGGGCTTCCGCCATTTTGTATAGGTGTTCAAAACCAACTTCACTCCCTAGACTCGTTCATTAATTTTTTACCCACAATGCACTCAAATTTTGAGTGTACATTCAATGAACACTTGCTGATTCTTTCACAATGCAAAGTGAGATGAATGTGTTCCTGGAATCGGCTGAAGGATATTGACAGTAAATAATAATGATAATAATACTAATGTCACACTCCTGTCTTGTGTCTCCTCGTTCCTGTACCTTTATTTTGAAGTTATGTCTCTGCTTGTCATGTTTGTAGTTCTTTTGTGCATTGGTCATTTGCTGCCTTCATGTGCCATGGAAAAGATGATATTTTCCATTAGTGAACTGGTATTTACCAGTGTGTTGTGTTCAAGTGCTTTTGTTGTCGTTCTGTATCACCTGAGTAAATTGCCTGATCGCTCAATACTAGGCTCCTATTGACTGCTAGCTAGCATCTGCTAGCATGTAGGTAACACCCCATAGATATATACACTAGATGTCGCCCTGGGGTTCTAAGCATGCATCAAAACCGCTGCCATCTTAGAACAGGGGTCTTGTCATAGGAAGTATCTAGGTAAAGCTGCTATCTCCGTCTGTACTTCAAATTCATGGACGATGCCGGACTTTTGTGCTGCGTATGGATGATAGGGCTACTAGCACTATGCATTATAGTTAGAAAAAGTAAATTTTCATAAAATCAAAACTTAAATTTTTCTGGACTCAATGCTAAATACATGTCTGACTGTTGAAACGAATCAAAAGAAAACCAATAAAATCGCGTTCATGACGATTTATGGTGATTTTATTTCTGTTACACCATTGCCTACAATGACGCTGATGCGCGGTTCCCCTGTTTCAAGATGGCGGCTCTAGTTGATGCATTCGGTCCAATGAACTGCCGTAGCCAAGGCGACATCTAGTGTACATATCTATGCGTAACATGCAACCATAACGGTATTTTTAAGGTGTTAAATTGTCAATTGTATAGGCTACAAAAACTTTATGTGCTAACAGTAGCAAAAAACGTTTAGTAGTGTAAAGGGTGGCCATTCGTGACAGTTTTGCCGGAAACGTCCTGGCCAGGATTTCGGGGGCTTCCGGAAGTTGCGCTGGTCGACCGCATACGTCATCAAGGTTTAATATTTAAGGTTCTATTTCAGAAAAGCAATAGTTACATTTCAAGGTTAGACTGAAACTAAAATGATTGTGTGTCTTAAAAGAAATAAATCTTAATTTTCGAATGTATTTTAAGTGAAATGTGAGAACATCGATGACTTATGCGGTCGAGCAATGGACTTCCGGAAGACGTACCAAAAATCCTGGCCGGGACGCGTCCGGATAAACTGGCACGAATGGCCAACCTAGTAGTGTACAATGCTTATCATTCACAACTCTTCAGTTGCTCTCTGCCATTTTGAAAAGGTCAAAGGTTATCTCATCTTGGCAACTCGGGCATCAAAATATTCTAGGAGTTAATATTAATATAAAATACCACATGAGGGGGTGTTCATGTTCATTATTCACGTCATCTTTTGGTTTTTACCATAATTACAATAGCACGTTAAGGCAGCAATTGTGTTGATTTTTTCGCAGGTGTGTCTTGTTTCCTTGTTAACCCATGTGTACATGGTGTTTCAATTGTTCCTTGTCAAGTATTGTTTCATGGGTTTCTGTTCATGAACTGCTTTATAAGGTAAAATCTGAATTTTAAAATCAATACATGATTGGACAGCACAGGAGTAATGTGATGCTGTGAAAATGTGTAAGTCAAAACATGTGCGGCTGAGTTTTGTATATTGCAGAGAGAGAATTAGGTAAGCCTCTATGTGAAGAAGGCATGAATAAAGGCCGTTTCACACGGTACACGGCAACCGCAAGTGTTTAGTTCTTTTTTAATAGGAGACGTGCGGAAAATGGCAAAACGGTGGCGGTTACAGAGGTGAAGTGGAGTTGGTCCACACGCCTTGCTCATGCACCCAAAATCTTGTCCCTTCTCCGGACATGGCACTTCATGGCAGGCGCCATTGAAGATAGACAAATTTGCACTAAATGCTGCACAAAACTCTTCCAATACAAGAGAAAAGCTGAAGCCGTGTGGCGATTTTGCCGCGTACCGTGTGAAACGGCCTTAAGTCTGTCTGCATCAGGCTTAGAGAGAACCAGTCTAATGTGATGTTTTTAAAGTGAGAACATCACATTGAAATGTTGTACCTTGACAGAAACACCACAAATGTTTGTTATTTTCAAAAACATGTTAAGCTAAAAGTAAAAGTTTTTTCCTCACCATTATCTTTATTTGTCAGCGAACCCAAATCACTGACCATCACTGTCAACAATGTAAAATAAATGATTTATACAATGACTATTTCAGACATAAATCAGTTGAACTAGTTTTTTACTTCAGGTGAGATAACCACAATGCTTATAGCCTGATACATACTAACGTGTTTTACTGTACTATAGCATACATTTAATAAGATAAAAAGCCCAATCCATCTGATTATATGCATTTCAAATGCACTCTCTCTCTCTCTCTCTCTCTCTCTCTCTCTCTCTCTCTCTCTCTCTCTCTCTCCTCTCTCTCTCTCTCTCTCTCTCTCTCACTGAGATCAATCAGCTTGTACAATCACAGGTTTATTTATTACATAACTGGGGCGATTACTGTAGCTAAACATTAATTTAGATGTTCTATAAATTACAATCAATAATTAACATCACTTCTGACATTTTCATAAACTGAGAGGAGGAAACATATATATTTCCTGAGACCCAAGATACGTCATTTAATTACAGAAAAGATTTTTTACACAACCTCAGCTCTGACGCGAGTAATTTCAGTCTATGTTTGAATAAATCCCGTTTGCCCACTGTAGCTAAACTGACACCATCACGGGCAACGTCATTGTTTCTGTCCGACAGTCCTAATCCATTTAGGAATTAGCCATCATGTTCATCTCCAGACAGAGTGGGGCGTATTGATTTACAATAATTGGGCTCCTATTTTTTCATGTTGTTCCACATTTTAGCCTCAATCTGTTTAATGAACCTAATGGTGATGTAATGAAAGCACATGTTTGGTTGTATTCCCGTAAATCTGAGGCACTTAATGAAATGTCCATTAATTAGACAATTCCCAGTTCACCTTTCCCGACGGTTGACGTCAAACATAAAAGAGGACGCGGGACACAGTGGCTGTCGATGTACCCTGGAGGCTGTGTTTGATTGAGCTGTGTGCAGTCTAATGCTGCCGCTGGGTTATGGGTGAACTCCAACTTCCTGTTTGCTGGCCAGCAGATATATTCTGAATAATCAACCATAATGGATCTTTCCCCATGTAAAGATAGACACACACACCCTGTCCTTTGCTCATAATGCCCAACTGACCCCCATCAGAAAGCTGACATTTAGTGGGACCGAATAGCATTACTTTAAGGCCAAGAGGGGACGTCCACCTGCACACACATATGTCGAGCTCCAAACGGCGAGAATGTGAAATGTTCTGTATCGATTCCAGCTCAACCTCTCCTCTGACACACTCATTACCTCTTTGTTCGTCTCTCCATCCCTCCTCTGTTCACATTATCCATCTTTTCTGTTCCTCTTTTGCTCTGTGACTCATTGGACTTGGCATTTTACAGCTTCACACACCTTTGCTTTGTTCCTAACTCAAGTGAGACATTTTTAGGTACCGTGTGAGTAGTGAAAGCTGTTTAAACATTAGAAATGTAATTACTGTTATTATTTATAAATGAATTATTACGATTATAATTACATAACATTTTTCTAATTTTGCTGATTTGAATGGGAGCCTTGCATGGTTCCATCACAGATCAAGGAAATCCCAGAATGCATTGCAACCAGCTCGATAAAAACAACACAGTGTAAAAAAAAAATTATTCTGTTCTTTACTGTACATACTATTTTATCCAATAAAATAGTATTTTTAAAACCTGTAAGAAACCCTACAGACTTGCATTGAAGGAAAGTCAAGGCACCAGAATATCACAGACACCTGGTGCTGTAGTTTTATCTGAGCAAACGTAGGCAGAAGACGGATTCAGAAGCCATGCAACTGAGAACTCAAAGGCAAACTCTGTCTTACTTGCTCTTTGAAATGTGTCTTTATGCAACCGAGCATTGACTGTGTCTGTATATGAATTATGTGCATGAAACCACAGTGGACTCTTTTGACTTGGGCCTAAACTGCTACCCACAACACCCCAGCAACCACTCAGTACAGCTCCACAACTGCAAAGCAATGTCTTGACAACCATACACAACACCTTAGTGCTATGTCTGTGAGTTCTAAAAATGTAAAAAGTCATGTTTTTCTTAATTAGAGAATTGGCAAAATACAACAAGACTAGGCAACATGAGTATTAATAAAAGTCTCTATTAGTCAAAGTGGAAAATTATCCTCCAACCCATATGATTGTTTAGGTTGCCCATTGCCTCATATATGACCCACTTAAGCGTTTACTAAATAAGCGCAGAAGTATTTATGAAATCTTTTCTAAATTTATACAAAATATGGGAAGGTTTCTTTAAACATACCAAATTTGATGCAAAAGCTGAAATAATTGAATTTTTTGTAAAGGACTTTTAATAGAGATCAGATTCAGAACGATGATCAATGCATACAAGCGTTTTCTCTTAACTAATAACTTGTGATAACTCAGCAGGGAAATAGTTAATTGCCTCTAATCTGATGCATAAAGGGACGTTCACCAAGGAAATGCTAGGTGCGTAGGCTCTTGTCACATGACCTGCGGCGTTCTGAAAAGTTGAGTACATTTGAAATAACAGACTTGAGTACGCAAAAGATGTGATAGCCTCTTATGCTACATACACACTAAATGCGGGGCATCGCGTTACACGCTCTAGATTACTCGCGGGATTTAACTTTGTGTCATGCAAATTTTTTGCTTGAGTTGAATTTTTTGCGGCAAATGCGCCGCCCATATCGCATCATTCTGATCGCGTCTTTGCATTGACTTTTTATATAATCTACTCGCGCAAATCGTTGAACTCGCGTCTGGTGTAAACCCATAGTTAGGCAAACCACATGTCATAATATCAAAAGTGTCTAAAGGTGGAAGATCCTTTTCCTACTTAGCCCCTAAGCTCTGGAATGATTTACCAACCGTTGTCCGAGAATCAGACACAGTAGATACCTTTAAATCTAGACTTAAAACTTTTCTCTTTAACAAGGCATTCACATAATTTGTTTTAGTAATGGTACTCATCTCACAATAGATAGTTTGTACAACCTAATAAATATATAAACTAAATCCTCATTTTCAACTTTTAAAAACAAATGTCACATATAAAATAGAAAAGGCTACATTTAAGGAAAAGAAGGAAAAGAAACGCTACTCTGTGCACATACAAACCACAATACAAGGCCCAAACTACACCAATAAAACCCCAAATCAGGCCAATGTTATCACTTGCTCGGCCCTCCTCCTGAGGTTTCTAAGGAGGAGGGTGTCGAGTAAGAGACTACTGTGAAGCCCAGACAGGCATCAAGGAGATGGCTGGCGCAGTCTCGTCCCCGTCTCCCCTTTACTCCCTTGCTCAACCGGATTTCAATGAAGCTCGATGGATATAGATTTGTGGTGTTAAGCCCACTGGGCGGGGGCGGGACTTCAGTCCTTAAAAGGGTGTCAGTGCGTCAATCTCCAAACATTCACCGGCGCGTGCATTTTCCTCGTTCTCCCTAAACCAAACTGTGCTGAGTCTGTCACAGGGTTGACGTTGTATCTCCCAAGGGTTTTTCCCTCCTAGGACTTTTTTCTTCCCCGGCTAAGCCTGGGTTTTTTTCTCCTAGGGGGTTTTTCAACCCGGGGAGGCAGCCTTCTTGGGCTTAACTTAGCACACTCTTCTTTATGTCACATTAGTAATACGCACGCTTATAATGTTGATTCATAGCCGCAGCAAATTTAGCTGCTTGTGCTATCATGTATTGTGTTGTGCTATCTGTCGTTTTTCTGTGCTTTTCACTGCTTCTATTAATGTAAAGCTGCTTTGAAACAATCACCAATTGTGAAAAGCGCAATGTAAATAAAATCGAATTGAACTGAATTGAATAAGCTGCTGGCCGTAAGAGGGCGCTTATCCTTAAAATCTAATTGTACATTAGAAGCTGCTTCCACAAACAATCTCAAAGTCTTATAGAAGAGGTCAGTGTTCGAATTATGTCAAAGCTTATGGCGGGTCCCCTAGCTAATTGCTAATAACTGTTTGCACTCACTTTAACACATAACTGAATGTTTTTATGAGAATAGTTGCCACGACTGTGGTATTTCGAGATCGTTCTGTGTTTGCATGCTAGGAAACGTGCGTCTCCGTGTGTCCGCTTATGAGTGTGCGTCCGTTTGAGTATGTGTGTGTGTCATTGTCTGTGCGCACACAAAACAGCTCACTTTAACATTTTGCTCTCAAATAGTTTAAAATGGCTTGCATGTTAACATTTGCAAGGTTTAAAACCACACATGCAAAACATAAGCTTTCTATAAATAGTTATTTATTTCTGAATGATGTGTATTTGAGCAATCATTTATGCGTGATTTTTTCTGCTTTACCAATAAATTATTTTGTGTCTCTTTTGACTGGAGGGACCAGCCATCAATCTGAGTGGGAAGCCTCGCCACTGGTGTCAAATAATAGTTTGAGAAGAATTTAAAAAAAAAACTAATCCTAAAGATTTCTAAAGATTCTTATTGTCAATGAGGTGAAAATAATCCACAACTCATCTGTCAATTCCTCCAGAAAACAGCATGAGGCACCCTTGAGAGTTAATATTTATTTCAGACAGAAATCATTTGAATTAGTTTACTTTGTGGCAGCGCAACATGAGAATTTTAAATTCATGTAGTATTTTAATTTTAATAAAAACTAGGGGACCCTGAATGTTAAAGCATTTTTGTGCTTTATGGGGGGTCCCTCAAGGCTTATAGGAGGTCCAGGAACCCCCCCCAGACCCCCCTCAATTCGAACACTGGAAGAGGTGATAGTAAAGAGGCTGTTTACACTTGGCATTAACATGCGTTTTCGTCGATCGGATCACAAGTGGACGACGTTAATGCCAGGTGTAAACGGTGTTCAAAACGCTTTGAGCTTGTCCACTTTCGACCACTTTCAACCACATCCAAAAGGTTGTCGAAACCACTTTCAATCGGATCGCTTTGGAGTTGCGGAACGCAATGTGGTTGAATGTGTTCGAACAGCCACACGCCTTCTCTCCGCCCATTTATCTAATCTGAGGTATTAAACACAAATGTTACGTCTTTTTTTTGACTTCTGGCGTGAACACACGGTGAACAGCGCTATTTTTAGCCTTTCTTAGATAAAACTACTGCGGGGTGTTCTCCGTAGTTTCGTTTTGAAAGCGTGAAAGTTGCGCGATCCTATTTCATCAATTTCGCTGAAAATTCAGAGAAAGCTCTAACATATACACATACAAAACACTGTGCAGCATGTTTACTTGCTAAACAAGCAGTGGACTCTGACATAATATTAGTTTCCGTCCATACAAACTCATAATTACTCCCGCTCGCGTTTGAATGACAGCAGAGGGACTCGCCCACCGTCTCACAGACCACCCCCTCACAGTATTCAGGACAGAAGTGGTCGAAAGTGGACAAAAGAGACGGATTTAAATACCAGGTGTAAACGCAATGTGTCTCTTTCATCCACTTGTGATCCGATCGATGAAAACACATCTTAATACCAAGTGTAAACAGCCCCAAAGGGACCAGAAACAGATTAACAGTTTAAAGCTGTCTTAGCCTTCAACCTTTTGCTACACTTTAAAAATGGCTGGGTTATTTTTGACCCATACTGGGTAAATATTGGACATAACACATATCCTGGTTTAAAAATGACCCAATGTTGGGTTGTTGTTATGCAACCATGGGGTATAATAATCCAGCAGTTGGGTTAAAACAACCCAGCATTGGGTGGGTCAATTTTAACCCAGCAGTGTGTTCTGTTCAATATTTACCCAACATGGGTAAAAAATAACCCAGCCGTTTTTAGAGTGCAGAGTTGAGCAAAAAGCAACACTACCTAACGCCAATCGATAACTATTTTATGAGATGACAAATTTTTATGTCATTCATACATTTGAGTAGAATCTCCGGTTTAGCGGTGGGGTTTCACTATTGCTTTTTTGTAATAATTGTATGTTTTTGTATGATTCTCATTATACACATTTATGCAAATTAGCCACTTTGTAAAAAATTTGTAAAAATTTCCTTTGAGATCAGTCTGGTAAAAAAGGTTACACAATTTGCATGAACAATTACCAATTTACCCATGTTTTATTTTTGTTGTGCATTTTTTTTTATCGCAATAGTCAGCATAATCCATACAATGTAAATTAAATACAGTAATGATGTGTGTACAGTATATGTTTAAAGGGCTGCAGGGGTGCAGAGGCAATGTACTTGGTCTGTTTATTCTTAATTTGTTTGTTTATATTTCAGTGAGCTCGCTTGATTTGATCTGGAGAGCTGCTAATGTAATTATCTAATTTGGTTTGATGACAGGATAAAATTGATGTCTCCTGAGCATTGGAGAAGATGTGAAATTGTTTGGTTTATGTGTGCACGTGTCCCCTCAGAGGTTTGCCATTTTCTTTTTATCCTCATTTACAAGAATTATTGAAAGTGGTTGCTGTGTGGTGAAATGATTTCGTAAGTACACCCGCAAGCTCAGCTTTGCGATATTTAAATGACTTTTAAAAACGGTACCTTTCTGACCTAGGTGAAATATCTTTTATGTTAATGGTGAATGTTCTGTTATGGAAAAGGTCAGTGTAATATATTGTTGTAATAGAGAAAGTCTGTATTTTAACAACCTTTGCAGAACAATGAATCAATTGGTAAAATATATATAATAAACTCTCAGATGTCAATGTTTGGTGAAATCAGTTCAGACAATTCTGCTTTCACATTACAACTTTAATTTAAGCGCTTAAAAGCTAATATAGTGTGGTTAAATGATGTAAAGAAGTCCACTTTAACAGTTCAATGATTATATATTTTTGTTGATAATGGTGCAAAGTACTTATATGATAATTCTGCGAGTCATGACAGGCGCTTATCTAATCATATATGCACCATTGACCTTTTCTATTATAATGCAGTACACAATATAGATTATGTTTTGTGGAAAAACCATTTAGTTAATTTGCATTTGCGACGACAGCATATAGTTGGGCTTTTGTGGTCAATTTCAAGCTACTTCTTAAGTGCCATATTAAAAAATAGTATTAGACACTTGTCTGGTCATGTACACACAAACACTAAAAAATGGCAGATTTTTAAGTACATGTCTACAATCAGTCCCCATTATGGTACTAGCTGAGTAACCACAGCTACTTTGGTAATCACATTAACTATTTTGGCATGTGTACTATAATTTGACAACCAGAAAGTGTGCAAATACTATTGTCTATTATAAACACCAGACTGTATGTTTGTTTAAGCCTTTCTTTAAAATGTATGTCACTCAGATGGATATTTTGTTTTGTTTGTGTACACTGCGTAAACATTCAACTGTACACATTTTTTTATTTTCAATTTCTGCTAAAGTAGAAGTGCACAGACCTGAATTAAAGTACAGCATTAGCCTGCACACATACACACACACAGAAAGAGAAAGAGGGAGAGATAGAAAATGAGAGCATAGAGCTGACATACATTAGTGATTTATTCTTCATCATTTTCTGCTCTGTATTAGTGATTAATCAAACACATCATTTTCTCTTTTATGACATCTGCACATCTGCCTATCCCACAATTCCACACTCAGCGTGCAAGGTTCAGTAATGTAAGCGTCCTATGAAAAACAACGCAAGGTGACAGAATCAATCAAGCACAACAGGTAACTCTTCACAGTCTGTGTGTGTGTGTGTGTGTGTGTGGGTGTGTGTGTGTGTGTGTGTGTGTGTGTGGGTGCGTGTAGTGTCTCGATTTTTCATTTTACAACAAATATCATTGCCTTCATTTTTCTCTTTGGTTCTCATTCTGAATGTAAAAGTCATTAAGTTCTTATTGATTTTTTTTGAGGAACACCATCATGCATGTAAAGTGTGGGTAGATAGATGGGTGCGGGCTACAGTAGACAGCTCGGTGACAAGGACACAAGCGTGTATGGGTGGAGTTAACCAGAACTGAATGCAACCGATGAAAAATTCTTCCCCCTCAGGTTTAGTCGCTTTACAGCAATTTTACGTTTTTCTCTCATTCTTAATATTACATTTAATTTTTAATTGTTTGTGTAAAACAGTGCCATTTTAACTGCTACAATCATTTTAGAGATTTGAAAAAAGTATGATTTTATGAAGAAATCTGGCTGTATGTAGAAACAGAAACACTTACTAGCGACACCTGTGGTCATTAAGTGAACTGCAGATAACAACTTACTGCCTATAATCACACTGAATCTGTCAAAACAGTGAGCGTGATTCACTGACATCATGAACACGAATAAGGTCACATCAAACATCACATCCTTATGATCTGCATGGAAAACCATCCCAAATCCCTTCACAAAAAAAATCAGTATGCAGGTAAAGGTCTTTTTTTAAAGCTGCCATTTTTCGTGATCTCATTTTTCAAACTGTAGTTGGTGTAAATAAATGAATAATGCCTGCAAAATGATAAAGCTCAAAGTTCACTACCAGGAGATATATTTTCTTTAACAGAATTCCCTTTTCAAGGACTACAGCGCACTGCCGGTTTGTACTACAGTCCCTTACTTCCCGGTTGAATGACGTCCAAAAAAAGATTTTTTGCCTAAACTCCGCCCACAGGAATACGTCAGTCGCTAGCTTTGGCTCAAACGGCTCTGCTAAGCTTAGCTGCTGTCAAATCACAACACACTAAACAAACTACACAATCAGAACTTGTTACGTATTTCTGAAGGAGGGACTTTATAGAACAAGGAAGACAACACACTATTTTTAGCACAGTGAAAACAGTGCTATAGAGATAAGTAAATTGTGTGAAAAATACTGCTTTTTACACACAAAACATGAACAACTATTATATTGCACATCGTATACACAATCAAAGCTTAAAAAAACAGGAAAAATGGGACCTTTCAAGAAATATGAAATTATCTTATTTACTCACCTTAAAGGTGCAGTGTGTAAATTTTAGCAGCATCTAGTGGTGAGGTTGCAAATTGCAACCAACAGCTCAGTCCACTGCTCACAATGCATTTGACATCTTTCTGGGTAAACTATTTCTTCAAGTCCATTACAAACTGTTTACACATGGGCAAAAAAGTGATTGTTACATGAAAATTTGACATATAGCCCCTTTAGGAAATAGTTAAAAAACTAAAAGGAGGAAATATGCCCATACTTAGCATCGTTTTACCCCCCTTTGCTGTCTGCATAATCCTAATCAAAAACAGGCTTGCACTAGGCACATTAACAATTATATAGAGAAACTCTCAGAAATTTGTTCACGTGCTATAACTGAATTTTGAGACCCACCCCCATTCTCTCATTAGTAACACAAGGCTAGTGTGACAGTAAAATAATTAGCCTGCCCTAATGCACTCGGCTATCTCTCTGACTGGATGACTGCTCAAGGCGTAGCTATTAAGTTTTTGAAGGTTTTTAATTTGAAAGGGGTGGAACAAGGCATTTATCTGTGAATTAGAGATAGAGAGAGAGCTTAAGAGAGAGAATTCCCTCTCCCGGGGCAAAGCCTTTTTCGCTGCCCTCATCAGTTCTCTAATTAGCTTCATTTGGTGTTATCTTTTAAGATAAAGTAAAAATAATGTACATTGCTAAAGATCACGCCACTCTCTTTGAATAACTCAACTATAACTTTAACAGTTTAATTGAAACCCTTCCGTTCGTTTAAATTTGACCAATGGTGGACGTTTTGCTAACATTGTTATGTACTATATATTTACTGTTTCTGTGGTTAAATCTGTACTTGTTGTGAATATCTCTCACAGTACCCTAACCTCCTAATGGATAAGGATTTATGGGTGTATAGTATAGTAGGTTAGGCTGGTTTCTTTAAAAACTGAATGAAAATTCAATGCAGGAGTGAATCCCTTTATTTATCATTGTATGTGCATGTGATACAAAATAAGTCACTTCCAGAATTGCTTTAATCATTATAGAAATAGCATTATTGTAAATACAGGGAATCTTTGGATTGATATTTAGTGCAAGGAACAATTTTATAATTCCAGCTATCACAACAAACTTCTGCCTCACCGCACACCAAGAGTTCTTCCTTATAACCTGCTCAGTTGAACGGGTTTATGTCATTTAACTTAATACTGTCCATTGTATACGTCTCCATGTGGGGTCATGAGATATCACACACCCTGGGCATTAACTTGATGTGTGTGTGTATGTGGATCATGAGAGCTCATTAGATATGGACACAGTCCAGCAATCCAGTTTATTAAATAAAGCAGGGTTATGAATATGTGTGAGATGGATCACAGCACACCGATTCCGGTCAAACGGCTGAACTGAATTCTGATTTTTCAATAATTCATAAAGAGCTGAGCCAATGTGATATCCAAAGTCTCTCTTGAGATCTTCCTTCATGATAAGGTCCAGACAAAATCTATATTATTTTCTTTGATAAACAACAGAGAAACAAACACAAGTTCACTCACCTAAAGGATAAAAAAAAAAATGTGTCAAGGAAGATCTGAAACCATTTTCAAGTCCTGGGACTGTGTGAATGCAGACAAAATTGTGCCCTTTTTACCCGTTTTACTTTTGGATGGGTTTGACTTTGGCTCTTTTAAAGCGAACCGAGTGTGTGAAGCGAGTATGGCAGGAATAAGCCCTTTGTGATCATATAGTGTGTAAGAGATAGTGAGAAAGATCGGAGAACAGGAAAATTAAAAGAAAAAGAGACTTAAAGAGATACCAATGTGAGCTCTGAAACCATATTGAAAAGAGAATGCTCTGTAAATGTCTTTCAACTGGAGGGATGTTTTTTGCCAAGTTCAGACTTTGTTCTGGCCTGAAGCCAGGAAGGTCCATGTGTTTGCATTCATTCAGCTGAAGATGCACCTAACCAACCTTTGGCTGTGGTGTGAAGACGAGCTAATAGAAAGATTAGAGCCGTTTTCCGTCTGTGAGCTCAGGTGAGGCTGCTCATCTCTCTCCCAAATGTATTATCAAACCATATTCTTCAATTTAATTCCTCCCGAGTAATGTGTTTACCCCGACAGACGCCAAACATCTGCATGCCGATAATCCCAGCGAGAAGGACGAAGAGAAGATAATCGAGACGAGCGGTCAGTCTGAATGAGTATTCGTCCTCTTGCTGTGTTTGAGGAGGTTTTAAGCCCTTATCTGAAGGGTGATTGTCTGTATACATGTGTGTATGAGTGTGCGAGGGGTTTGTTAATGGATTGAAAGTCTTTGTCAGGCACATGAATTCCCGCTGCTGTCATGCAACATCACAGCTGAGTGCTCATGAAAGCTGTGGAGGTCCCATCACATCGTACCACCTGCTGCTGGACCATCTGCTCCACCGATCTTCACCATGATATTCACTCACGCATTTACACGCACTCACATACACAAACAGACATGTTTAGCTATATAAATGAGGATATACTGTACACAGACTTTCATTAGTTTTATATAAAGTTCATTAAAATGGCGTCAGACTAATACTTGCTTTGTATGGGTTATTTTTGGAACATCAGAAAGAGATTTGCTCCGGAAATGTTGTCCCTAAAGTACAACAATGTACATCAAAGTAAAAACGCTGTTATACACATACGCACGCATGCATGCACACTGTTGTTAAATATTGTGTTATTGTCAGAGATGCAGAGGCGGTCATCATGAACACAGCAGTGAGTTACGCTGTTGACACATGGATCCCTCAGAGCAGATTTCATCTGGAGGGAGAACGACTGATTCAATCAGCAGTTAGTTTGATTATGTTGTCATGGCGACAGCATCTCTGGAGCACATGGCGACCATGCGCATGATTAACAGAGCATCCGACAGAGCAAACAACAATGCAGATGCATTAAAATGATACACTTGATGATTTTGAAAAGTGTATTAGAGAATTAAAGGAACAGAGAAGACAAATGCTGTTTTTTAAGCAGGGTTTATCAATGTGCCCGTTATGAGTTCAACGTCTGTGCATTTTCTATAACCCTGCAGTAAGGTTATCGTTTTTGCATTAAATTTCATTAACATATAGACAGGACTGTGTGTGTATGATCAACATTCCACTTCCAGTATTATCATATTAAAACGTAACACTCAGTTTTCACAAAGCAGGTTGTCTGCCAGAGTCTTACACTTTCTATTCATCTGATTGTTCTGTCACAAGTGTTAGTAAGAATAAACAATACACAGACATGAGCAGGATGAGGTGTGAAAGAAGGAGGATGAAAGACGAAGCCAAATTAAGCTAATTAAAATAAAAGAAGATTCACTTTTTAAAAAATAAATAGAAAATTGCATTTTGTAAAATTCTTGTTTACTCTTGAAAATAAAACTTAGTAAAAGTAATTTAATAACAACTTATCCTTTAACCCATTTGACTTTTCAACGTGATCTCATGAGAAGATGTGTGTATTTTTACGTTTCAGTGTGGTTGTACCATACGTACATTTATTTACGTTTAAAACACACTGAAATGTATAATATCAATGTTTTGACAGGTCTAATACGTAAATTATTTAAGTATTTACAGCTTTACAAACATACACATTTGTATATAAGTTATTCCTATTCATAAATATTAAAATCGCGGGAATTGGTGTTTCTTACTTATATTAATGACATGTTTTCAGTCATATTTTCTGACTTATTTATTTAAGACAGTTTACCCATTTACCTAATGAAATGATTATGACATTCAGGGAATTTTACAATATTTAACATTTTAAAATATTAAAATGGACAACATTTCTGTATTTATTTAACTATTTTTTAATACTTAGCTTGTTTGCCAATAATTTGATTATCAGTAATTCATTATTATTACTATTAAGCAATAATTACACCAAAATACAACATAAATTCACAAAAGATGTAACTTTTATTAATTTGCTGTAAACCACATCTTTAAAATTCATATGATTGCGAGGAAAAGATCCAAATTAAGCCCATTATCCAGCGATCTTGATCCGAGTTCTCATCAGAAACTGCAAAGTCAGATCGCACATTTGTTATAAATTCAAATATCGCGGCTTAAAAAGCTTTACGACACATTGCTTTAAGGCAGTGATATCAAAAGCTCATTGGCTCTTTGTGTGCCACATGACATATTTGCGTCATTTCCATTTCCGTTGGTGTACGTTTGAAATAAAAAAAAAACTGCGCTGTGACACAGGGAAGCTGGATCAACGTTCTCTTGGATAAATGACTTTAATACTTCTCTTTACTTTACTTCATATACCCCAGAGAGGACCTTGGCTACAGCACACCGTCACCTTAACTACTTTTGGTACTGATTTTAATTTTTGCAATAAATAAGTTTTTGTGATTACACTTGTCTGTCTGTTATGATTTTTTTTACAGTAACTGTAAATGATTTTAATAAACTGTTTTGCGTATGACTGTAGTGGCTTAAAATATATTTTGAATACTATATTGTTACTAATATGTTCCTAAACATATCTGTCCGTTATGTTGCATAGTATAAAAACAATACATTATGTATTTAAACATTTTGTATAAAAAGAGTTTGGGTTTAGGGTAAGGTTTGGGTTTAGGGTAAGGTTTGGGGTAGGGTTAAGGTGGTAACATATCGCTAAAATGGTTAAAAGGAAATTATACAGCAATCTTTATAGAATGAAAGATACGTAAATGTTTTACGCCTTTTAGCTGTACAAACGTAATAATGCTATGTTTAAATGTTGTTATATGTCTAAAATGTACATTTTAGCATCTCTTTAAACGTACAAAAAATAAGTTTTTGTTTTTGAAAGTTACATGTTAATACTACGTATTAACAGTGAGAACAGGCTGGACTTTTTTGGTCATTTGTCCATTCACCCAAATACGACCAACAGATGCGTTTACTAAATTTGCGCCCTTTACTGGCAGCAGGTTAAACTTAAGTATCCTGTTCTGAATCCAAATTCCGTATAACAGTTGTTAACAGTTGTTCAATTGCTAAAACATACCAGATTGTGAACTTCTTTCAACAACATCCCAGTGCGCTGTAAACCCAAATATTGTCTTTACTTTATCAAGTAAATATCACTTAATATTTTGCATTTTGGAACTATAAAAATCTTAGTTTATTTAACTTTTAAATGTAAAAAATTCATAAAACTAAAAAATAAATGTTAATAAACTTAAAATTATCAGTATAATTTGTTATATATGAATATTTTGATTATTTATGGTTTATCACAGAAACTTTACTTAAATAAGTTATAAATAAGTTATAAAATTTCACAGAGGTTTAAGCGCTTGGTATTATTGATGTTGTTTTGTTGTAAATCAATCGTAATTAGCTTACAGTACATGGACCCAGGGGCGCCATAAGCAATTTTGGGCCCTATAAAAATATGAGAATGGGCCACCTACTACATCAATTTCGTATCAAAAATTCAAGCCAACCTAGTTATTTAAAATCTTTGTCTGCAATTTAATAACACAGACCTATTCTTTTTGTTATTGCTTTTAACCATTAGTTATCAGTATTTAGTCAGAGACCTACCATGTCTGTAGCTATAAAATGATTTATTGTGCAAATGTAAGTTTAATAAAAAAACATAAACTACAGTAATAAATATTCAGAGAAAATGCCGTTTACCATCGGTTCTCACTCAGTGACTAGCTGAATCTGCTTATACTGGTGCTTTGCTCAATTCCGCACTGTGAGGGCGTCTCAACAAACTGATGTGACTCTAGTGGCGCTTTTCCATTGCATAGTACCCCACGGTTTAGTTTAGTTTGGGTCGGGTCAGCTCACCTCACTTCGGTGTGGTTAGCTTTTCCATCGAGTTTAGTATCACTTCGGAGTGGGAGGGATTATAGGCGTGTCGTTATATTTACGCTGCCTACTGCTGTGACATCATACAAGTGAGAGCGTTGTTGTACATTCCCATTCATTCATTTATTTCTCAGTCTGCCACAAAATTAAAATTGGCCACCACAAATAGATGTTTGCACATCGCGTTTATAACTACCTCTGTCTCACATGACAGTTTCTGTTCAAACACCCGACCCGTGGCGTCAGTCGACGGCGCTCCGCTGCGCCTCATTCAAGTTGCATTTAACGTTAAGCATAATAATGCGGACGTGCTCATCGCGAATGTGCCGCCACAAACTGCAAGTCTGGAAAAAACTGTTATGGTGTCCCGGATTCTCAACTTGCGGATGTTTTTCATCGCTAAAAGGGTGTTTGGAAACTTATAGCAGAACACAGATAACAACATGTTTGCTTGAGACAGCACAAGCTAGCAGTAAGCTAAAGCTAATATTTACATTATAGCGATGACGTGACGATTCTCTCAGACCAATCAGTGATCTACAGTGTTTTCGCGTCACGTTTGGTATCAGCTCGGGTCGCTTGGAACCCCAACCGAGGTGGTACGAAAAAAAGTATCGGGTACTACGTACTGCACCCAATGGAAAAGCTTCCAAAAGTAAGCTGACCCGACCCAAACTAAACTAAACCGTGGGGTACTATGCAATGGAAAAGCGCCATAATACTGAGGCTATTTAAGACTGGAAGACAACCCATAACTTTGTTTTATTGGTAACTCTTTGGTGGATACATTCATACTTTCTATCACATTACTACTATTACTAATTAAAATGATCTATGGGGGCCCCAGAAGTGCAAGGGCCCTTAGAACCCCCCCTTAAGTGATGCCTTTTTTAAGTAAATTTAACTTGAATTTACACCATGTGTAACAATAACAAACCAGTAATTCATATTTATTGTATTGAGTTGTATTTCATCTGTTCTGCATTTTTTCATGACATGTCAAGCATCTGGCTTATTTGGTAATCCAACATGAACTACCAAGTGACAAATAATTTTGCACCATTTAGACATCAACACACATTATTACAGTATATTGTTATTTCCATTTTATTATTTATATTTGATTTCATCTTTTCTCCTATCTATAGATCCCATTTACTGTATGGATCATGGTCCAGCAATTGAAAACTACAGATGTATGTCATTGCACCTTAAAGCATTTAATTAAGTCACTGTTGACCTTTAGTAGAGAGGAGAACCCAACAGCATCAAAGATTCTCTATAGATTCGTCTACTGGTGTTCCACCTGTTCAAAAGCCTGTTTTTGCCCCATTGAAATTACAACCAAATGTCAAGATCCAAAAGTCAAGATCATCAGAGATGCCCATAAGATATCCAATTAAAGATGTTATCTTCTTCACGACCCTTTCAACCTAGAGAGAACTTTAGGATCAATTCAGAGTCAAGCTAAAGACATCCGGTTTCTCATCTCAGATCATTTATTTGGCAGTAATGTAAAAATGCCCCTCTCTATAGCTCAATGCCAACTGCCCATTCAGCAAAGGTTTTATTAAAGACTGCCAGCAGGCTTGCCTCATTGCACCTCAAAATGACTTACTAACGTCCATAGGGATCCCATCAGTTCCTGGGCATGACCATTAGCTGAACCTTATACTGGAATATACCATTCATGCTCTGGTAATGGCCTCTCCAGTTCAGCACTTGCTTCCATTTGTACCTGTGGTACTCTTTTATAATAACCGTGCACTTCCCTAAAAGTTGCCATTTAATGTCATTTTCAGTCAGATTTTCTTGTTCAAAGGCAGTATCAAGCCTTTTATCTTTTTCTTGAAGTATTCTTGGGACTTTCTTTTTTTAGACATAACTATTGAGCTATTTTCCTGGGGCTATGTGCTCTACTGACGTCTGTTAAAGAACCTCACTGCTTGTATTTCTCATTAATACTTCAGCCAACTCATTGAACATAACCAGTCTTGAGGGAAATAATCAAAAGATGTTCAGTGTTCCAAGAAGTTCCAAAAGTTACAGTTTTTTGTTCATCTAAACAATAATTATTTACACTGTGCCAGGACTGACAGACATTGATGACTGTGAAATGCAAAGTGCATGTAAGGAATATTGAAGCCAGAATTCCTTGTAAAAGTAATAAATCCTAAATAGCCTCTGCAAGACTGTAGGGAGGTATAATACCAAATAAAATAAAAATAGTAACTAGATGCAGCATTACAGTTGAAGGATGACATTCATGCCATATTAAAAAAAAAAAAAATTCTTGAAGTTGTATCATTGTGAGATGCGAAATGTATTGTGATTGGAAGAAAGTCGTAAGATTGGTGGATGTATTGAGTAATACTGCTTTCAATAATTCTGGGGGGGTCACCATAGTACAAGTAATCTATACTGTAAATGAAAATGGATGTGGAAGCAACACAATGTCTCACAGCAAGAAGGCTGCTGGGTTGAGTCTCGGCCGGGTCAGGAGGTCTTTCTGTTTGAAGTTTGGATCTTCTTCCTGTGTCAGTGTGGGTTTACTCCAGGTACTCTGGTTTCCTCCCACAGGTTATTGGTAATTGTCCTTCTTTAACTTGTGTGTGGATTAACTTGCGTACAGGTGGTTTCATTGCTCGCTCATGTGTTGTTGTGGTTATGCGCCTCAACTGAAATAAACTTCTGGTCTGTATTTATTTATCAGGCTAGTGCCTAAACTGATCTCTGAAACAAATACCTTGTCGAAAATAAAATGTTTTGGTTTGACAAAAACAAGGGGAGACGGCATGGAACTGTGAGGAGAGGTTTGGCAGCCAGGCAAGAATTCAAGGACATGTAGCTAACATTGTAAACATTAATTTTACACAACTCAGTGTAATAGTTGCATGTTAAATATGATATATGAACAAAGGTTATTTACTTGTCATTTATTTCCCTTGTTATCAGAAATAAACTACTGTAAAGTGAGCCATTTGTTTATGCTGTTGCTAAAACCGTCTATAGATTAACAATAACATTGTTGTTGTTGGGCTGTTTAAAAAATGGTGCATAGTGTACACTCTTACCTTTAAATTTTAAGGAAGCGTGTCTTTTATTAAGTCTCATGCTGTTTCCGAAACCGCTCCCTTGTTCACTATTCCCTATATAGCAAATGACAATTGAGTCCACTATATGTGGAAGAAGTAAACAAACATAAGTGAGTGATTTTGGTCACTGACGTAAATACCATGTGTCAGAGAGCTTTTGCAGAGATTCGTTATAAACCCTTACATCTGATTGTTCTGTGAAACGGTAAAATTTACTTTCTTACTGTGTCACATTTGTCATATGTATTGTATTGGTTGATAATAAAGTGATCAAAACAACTGGTTATAATATTTATTTACTATCATGTTTATTTATTATATTTAATAAATGTATTATATTTTAAATAAAAAGGTATCACATTTATTTTTTTTTTGTTTTTTTTTAAAGGTAGAAGATACCTGACAAGAGCTAACAAAAGTGTATAAATGTAAATTTTTCATTTCGTTTACTGTCAGTATCCTTCGGCTGATTCCCGTTACATCGTCTACTGTTGTATCATGGCAAATAGTGAGTGAGCGAGTGTACATCAAATGTACCCTCAAAGTCAAAGTGCATTGTGGGTAAAAAGTAGTGAACGAATGTAGGGAATGTAGTAGGTTTCAGACACCACTACAAAATGGCGGACGCCAAATATAGGGCACTAGGATAGTGGGAGCAATTTCGGACACAGCATCAGAATATTTTAGACTTTATCCTGGTACCTGAATTAAGGCTATTTCATCATCCACTCGACTTTCCTGACTTTTAAAGCAATCATGTTGTCATTTTCACTTTCACTCCTCTTGTTCCTTAACCATAAGGAGTCTCTTAAGTTTCATAAGTGTTAACAATCACTCAAAACGGCTCAGTTGCATTAACTGAACCTCGTGAACAAATCAGAAATCAGTGTCTGTTCCATGTGGAGAGAAACCCTGCTACATTGAGTTTATAATTACATAATGTCGTTTTCAAGCCATACTTGAATTTAATAAAATTATTCACAGTCACTGGTCATTATACCCGTTCTGAAACTCATTTTAAAACCACACTCTACTCTGCTGTAGGTCTTTATCTTTAACCAACATGCATTAATTAAATGCTCTTCTTTTCCACCATTGCAGAAGTGAAAGACTTACTGTGGGTTCACACCAAATGCGAGTTCAATGTTTTGCGCGAGTAGATTACATACAAAGTCAATGCAAAGACGCGATCAGACGCATCCTCGCTTGGGACGATGCAAATGTCGCGATATGGGCGCCGCGTTTGCCGCGAAAACACGCGCTATTCACCTCAAACGCATCTTCGCCCAAGTTGAAAATATTCAACTTGAGCGAAAAATTCAAATGACACGAAGTTAAATCCTGCAAGTAATCAAGAGTGAGTAATGCGATGCCCCGCATTTGGTGTGTACAAAGCATTATGCTGCGTTCAGACCAGCCACGGTAGAGGCGTCAAGCGCGAGTGATTTCAATGTTAAGTTGATGTGGGGCTCTCACAGCGGGGTAGACGCGTTTCTGCCTCATTCGCGCGAACTAGATTGAGCGTTGCCGCCGGAAACGCGGGAGTTGAAAATTTTGAACTTTGGTGGAAAAACACGCCACATTAACCCATCAGGAGCTTGCTGATGGGTCGCAGAAGCCCCTCCCATACCGCAAATTTCCACTTGAATGTCTCGATGACTAGAATATCACACGCGTCTTTCATGCGTGAATGAAGCAAGTAAACTCAAAATGTTAAAACGGCAAACAAGATGCGGTAGACACATATTTGATAGCTCAAATGCGGGTGGTGTGAACCCACGGTTAAAGAGCACCAATGGTCCGATTCGCTCATTAGCTGGCCAATCAGGGACACAGAGCTTTTCAAATCGATGAGTTTTGTACTAAATCCGTGCGTTTCAGGAAGAGAGTGAAATCTGGAGCTACAAAATTGTATGGTATGTGGAAAATAATGTGTTTTTAACCATAAACCATGCAAACACATTGTATCTCTTTAATTTAAAAATGATAGGTTTAACGATAATCCAGACTCAGAGACAAGCAGAACGTATAACCATACGTGTATTTATTGATGCACAACACGGGTAAGTAAAGAGATAAACTGTAACTTTAAGTCCTTAGTGATATTGTGGAGAGTAATGATATTGGTTTCCTTTTACCACGGCAGGTACTGAAGAGATTTTGTGAGAGGAGGGTATAAAGATGGTTCCAAGAGCTTGTAAGTCATAGGGGTGATGAAAATGCCGATGCAGACGAAGAAAGGTGTCACAGAGTGAGTCCGTAACCATAAAGGAGTCCAGACAAAGTGACTGAGAGAAGGGAGTGCTAATGTAGTGCTGGTTGTGATGAGGTGATGAGAGTCAGGTGTGTGTGTGATCTGATGACTGTGAGAGTGGTGTAAGAGCCTGGCGTAGCTGTGACAACAGGAAGTGTGAAAATGTGCAGAAATTACAGTCTTGTAGCCTCTGTCAGTATGATATAAGATCAATAGCACTTCTACTTATCTCTTTAATATCTCATGATTTATATCATGTTGCTGCTGATTGGGCTGGCATTTTTGACACACCCACCAAACAAAGAAACGTATCTTAAACCATTGCACACCAGTTCCCAAGTTCTTTCTGGTTCTCGACTCTTGAATGTCTTTTCCAGCAATGCCTTTTCCACCAGTATAATCACGAGAACACAAACTTGCTTTTTAAACACCTTTTTAACCGTCCATCTATAGCAGAAGGTCTTCTTCCAGAACTCCAAAATCACCAGGGTTAAATATGCATTGCTGGTGTATATATGAGGCTTATGGTGTAGACCGTATGGGGCTCATGGTGTCCACCTATGCTAGACCTCTATAAGGATTTATTAAGAGTAACGTTAAAACATGTAAAATATTAAACATAAAGAAAAAAATAATGTTTTATTAACATGATTGCTTTATGTACAAAAAAATTTGGTGTGAATATTTGGGGCTCTATCTTACACCCGGCGCAATCCAGTGATGCAAGTGTCTTTTGCAAAAAAAGAAAAATATTCAAGATTTTTTGTTTACCCCATTGGCAGATTTTTTTGCTTGTTTTATGCAAAAAATCACTTAAATTTGATATTTTTGGTATAAAAACTAGACTAATTTTCTTGGGTCGTTTCGATCATCAAGAAAAAGCATCTTAATTTTTGAATTTTTCTATATTTTTACTGAAAACAAGACAAAAATACTAAGATTTTTTTTCTTAAAAATAATTTTTTGCAGTGTGCTATGTCTTAGATGTACATGGGATCAGATACAACAAACACCTCTTTATAACCTCTTAAATTGCTCAGATATATGGCACTGTTTGTGTCATGGGCTTCAGACTTGACCGGTGAAACCTGACAGATATATTGGTCATATTTTCTCTCAGTGAACACCAAATATTTCACATTGTAAACTCATCTGACCTTTGTTTCTTGTAGTCTGTGTGGGTGTCCTGTGCACATATGTGTGTTTTTTACCGCGTACTGTACCAGACTTAAACACTTTAACTGTCATATAAGAGATCTTACTTTGCCGCACACCACATCTGTTTCATTCATTGATTGCATATTTTTATGGCCTCCATGTTCACATTCTTTATGACTCAAGAAATTAATCATGTTTTGCTTCAATACACAAAAGCAGCAAAAAACACATTTTATTTTAACACCAGACCAAAGACACAAACACAAATGAATTAGTCAACAATTTAAAGCGATGACAGCCAGTTTTGTCTTCATTACGCTCAGAGAATCCAATTTAGCCACTAAAACAAATGCAGTTGTGTTTGCCGTGTAAGACGACAAAGTTCCAGCAGGGTCAGAGGTTTGTGTATGAGGGAATTGTTTTGGGCTGTTTTATTTTTGCAGGACCATGATTTAAGACCCTGTCAGAGATCCACTTTACACCGATGTCTTCTTCCACATCTCATGAATCGATCCTAGAGTCTGATAGTACAAAATCACACAGATAGCCCTGTGTTCATTATAGAAACCACTCAACTCACTGTCCACACATATCTATTGTAACGCTAACATGGACAAAACACTTCAAGGCCAAAAATACAATGATCATATTATTGGTAGTGTTGCTATGTGGGATAGGGTTGTGATGGTGGAAAAGGGAACACTATCTCATGGCAATTTGTACGTATTTTACTAATTCATATTAATTCAAACAACCAGATTTTTACTATTTGCTTGTGCCTCTGTGACATTTGGGTTAGGGGTGGGGTTTCACAAATTTACATGAAATCAGGCTGGGATTGTATGTCTTGAGGTAAAAATTATCTGATTTGTTTTTTGGTTTTGCACATGTTGTTACATTTTTACACAAATTAATGCTTTATTTATTTATTTACTATTGCTATACAATATTTCCTTAAAGTGCACCTATTTAATTGCTAAAAAACAACATTATTTTGTGTATTTGGTATAATAAAATATGTTCGCATTAATAATGCATTAGTAAATGCTGAAGAAGTATTGTTCATTGTAAGTTAAAAAAATCTTCTTTGCAGGCTACAGAGTATGCCAAATTTACATTTCACTAATATTTATATAAGGTGTACTGTATGTGACAAATTAAACTATATTTCCAGTCTGATGAAGGTAAATGATAGCCTTATAACAAAAGCTGTCTGAGGAGCCTGAATAAAAATAACAAGTATTGTTTGAATGATGAGTAATGTTAGAATGATCAAATGTTATTGAGGAAGAAAGTAAAGCAGATAATCTGAGCAAAAGCAGAAAGAATACAGCAGAAATACAGGATATCACGTATAATATCAGATATATGTGGTCTATTAGTAAGTTGCAGGCTTACTTGAATGTCACATTGTTAGAGATGACAACATACTGGAGCATCCAGTGACCTCTGTTTTTTATAAACCGTAAATCTGAACTTTTCCATAAAAATACATTTATTGTGGTGAGCTGCCGCCTCCACCACCAGACTATCTGAAACAAAAAATGAGCAATAAAGTTTTTCAATAAATCTAGAGCAGTAAATCTAATGCAATAACAGTAAAAGTCACACTGTAAAAAAAGTCCGTAAAAATTTCAATGTTATTGCAGCTGGGTTGCCGGTAATTTACCGTAGATTTACATTTATGTTATTTACTGGCAAGAGTTTGTTCAAAGTTAAATAAATTTTAAATATTAACAAGTCTTTATCTTTACAGAATAAAACTATACAAAAACAGCCTCATGCAAAGCATTCTGGGAACCAGAAATCATCATCAACCTTTTTCTGTTTTTTGCTTCAGATTTTGTTTCCCATAATGTTTTGTTTGATGCTGTTTTTTAGTTTTACTCTGTAAAGACAAAGACTTGTAAATGTTAAATGTTCATTTAACTTTGAACAAAATGTTGCCAGTAAATAACATAAATTTAAATCTACGGTAAATTACCGGCAACTCAGCTGCAATTTTTACGGATTTTTTTTTACAGTGCACATACAGTACTGTATATTTACAGCACTGATCATTTATAGTTCATAATGAAGAGTACACCATACACAAATGATGTCATCTGATACCTTTAGACTTCCTTTCAAATGTATGGATGCTTCATTTGCATGATATTAAACTGTACAATTCTGTTCAATGTTGAGCTTAACCTGATGATTTTAAAAACATGTTTCATTGTTTGACCAAAGGTCATGACACAAAAGCCAATGAGATATTTGGTTTGTTCTGTGTATCTTGATTTATCAGTTTACATTATGGTCTGATCGACATATCACTTTAGATTTAAGAAAACTTGGATTAAACAAATTAAGTTTATGCATCAATTAAAATAATTCCCATGCTGGTTTGGCTGGTGGTCTTCAGCGTGGCCATCAGCATATCCAGCATCCCATGCAAACAATGCAAGCATGTCACCAGCAAACCAGCACCAAAACACAACATATGCTGGTCTTGCTGGGTTCTTTTTCAGCAGGGAAGGCAAGAGTAAATCCCCAAAAAATGACCCATGTGTGTACGGAAACAAGAATCAATCCCGAAACTGTGATAATTGATAAGACAAAGTGTTCTGCCTTTTTAACTCGGCCATAAACAGATAGTTTGTGTGTTGTATGTTTGTAAAGCAGTATGTTCCCATATCCATATCTATTATAACTGTTTTTTTTGGGGGGGGGGCTTGGCTAATAAATCGATTAGGTTTTAAGAGCTATTAAAGGGGAAAATAATTAAACATCCATTTAAAAATGGCACAAAGCGCAAAAGCGCAAGAGAAAGTAGAAAAGTGAAGTGCACACCTGAAATAAACATTCACACCTCAGCTGAGGTCCCACGTCTGAAGATTTATTAATATCCATGCTCCACTAAACTTGTTTTGCTGGCATTCAGGAAATGCTCTGCATAAAGCATTCGAGATAAAATATAGTTTTTTGAGTTTGGAAATGTAAAAATCCGTAAGTAAGAGGCAAATGTCACGAAGAGCAGTTACCATGACGATGCAACACCTGAAAATTGATTTTACAGGCCAGTGGGATGCTTTCAGTTACCGTGAGAGACTTTGGATCCGTACCCTGGTGCAGTAAATATATTTTAAGACCGATGACTCAAAGCGGGACGCGGATTCCTGGACGTGTTTGATGAATAGCAAACAAGTATCAAGCAGAGCCGAGGGAAAATGACCTGAAGGAGACCACCCGCCTCCGCAGCAGGGATTAGCAGTTTCCCACTTCAAAACCCAATCACACACCTTTAGTTATGTGTGTGTGCGTGCGTTTTTAAGCATCCTGAGATTACATTCGCAATTCAATTTTTGGCCATCCAGGGTTCTGCAGTAATGTCTGCATGCTACCCAGTTCCCATCAGGCCTTGTGGTTCAATGACGCCCCTGCAGGTTCAGTATAAACTGTAGTAAGACTACGTGTGGAATAACATTTTCCTATACTAAAGTATTAAAGCTGTGCGATATAGCAGTAAAACGATCATATAGCCTTGTCGCATACTACTTCTAACAGTGCATACTGTGCATTGTGCAGTAAACAAGTATGCTATTCTATAAAATAGCAATTGTTTGTTTAAAGTTTTACAGTTTTATATTCCATAAAACCAGGTATAATAAAAACTGACTGTAAAAGCTTTAGTGGCGTTTAAAAAGCCTGTAATCATATTGAAATTGTATAAGCAGAGGGAATTGTGTGATGAATGTCCATATGGCAGCTCCTTTATATAAATGCATGTTTCTCGGAAATACAGAGACATTCTCGTTCTCTCAAACAGAAGATTAATCATATTAGCGACCATATGTTCAGCTGCTAATCAAGGCTAACGCTTGCATGTGTGGTGATAGCGGTGAAATACACTGTTAATATACAGTAGCTGAAATAAATATAATGACCATCATAAAAAAGCCATAATTATAAAAAGGGTATAGAGTTAACATAGTGTCCTGTCAGAGACCGAGCACCCTTGTTTGCTTGTCATTAAATCTGCTGAGGGTGGCAGATCTGGACTGGTAGTAGCGAACTTGCAGCAAGTTGGCATAAAGCTTTGTGGTGAACCACTTCCAAATATCTGTAAAACTGCCAAGCAAATTTTTTTCGCATTTTTGCATTTGGCAAATGCTTAAAGAGGAACTAAACCTTAAACCAACTTTTTTAGTTAATGATCTGTAAGAATGGGTTTATTAGTGCTAGTTCATTGATTTGAGTAACTTTTTTGGCATTTGGGTGTTTCAATACTACATGGTGTAAAAACATCTGAGTGCTGCCCTCTTCAGGTTGAACGGTGGCTACTGCAGTTGAATTTTCTTGTTGGATGTTGCGGTAATGCGTGATGTAAGCGGTACGATCCTACGTAAGCACGCCCTTGTTACGATCTCACCACACCCTTGGTACGAGCTCAGTTCGTCATATTTTTTCAAATATGCCAGTGGGTGGAGTCAGACTCTGACTAGGGGTTTAGTTACTCTTTAAACACAGAGTGACTTTAAATGTATTTACATAGCACTTGTTTTACAAAGTTGCAACTTTACATGTAAAAATGAAACAGAAAACAGGAAAATTATGAAATATGTAGAATTAAAAGTTGTTTATTCATAGATTGTACCATGGGGTTGTTGAATTCTTTTTTCTGACCGGTTAAAAAATATGGTGTAATGGCTAACTTAGCGTCATGCCTTACCACCTTGTGTCTGCATTATTTTTAAATAATTCAACAGCAGCCCCTTTCACACAGAGATTACTGAAAGTACACAGAACATGCGTCAGGGGTTTTGTCAGGGATTGTTTGATTTGTGGTTAATTCATACCGCCAATGATTTTCTGGAATCTGTGCGTGCATTCACACATATACCGTAAAGATCCCGTAATGACACGTTTTTTCCATAGCGTTTGAAGTTTGCTAATTACCCGTGATTTCTTTCTATAGAAACCACACGCATGCATTTTTGATTATGACAAGATCATAAAGAGCATGTGATGCGCTGTTCTGACAGGCTGGGGTATGATCTCAGCTTCAACGCGGATAGTGATAAGCTCCCTGATCTCTGCTTCAGTCCAGTTTGCCGATATTTCTCGACGTGAATGTTGATCTGCGTTTAAATCCCTGTGTCAAAGAGCTGAACCATAACTTCTTGTTGCAATGACACATGCATCATTACTATGGCACGCACCTTACAGCATTGTTTATTTGTCTTGTTTACACAGTTCAATCCCAGAACATTTACAGGATACGTTTGCATTCACACAGAAGCCTTTCTGACAATTTTATGGAAGTTTTCTGGGACCAAAGTGCTGTGTGAATGATGTAAGGCTTTGAAATGACTACCAGTAAATAATAACAGTGCATCAAGATCAAATATAAAGTGTTTTTATTTATGTGTGTACAAAGTATACAAAAGAAATGACAGTAGGGTCAGTCCCGGCGCCATGGGCGGGCTTTGTAAATCACTAGAACCCGCCCTGGACGAGCCTGCGTTCTCCCTTCACCTGTTCACCAGCTCCATGTCCCACCAACCAACAGTCCTTGCTTGTTTGCACTTCTTTAAGTTATTATTTTGTATATATACATATAACTCCTCAATAAAAATAAAAATGTGTTTGGTCTGATTTAAAAAAAATAATATTTAAATTTATTTGATTGGTTTGTCGATAGTGAGCGCAGAAATGTTTGGTTGTTTGCTAAGCATAGCACCACCGCTTAACATTAAGACATGGTTGAGTGTGAGACTGACACGTTATGTTTTGCTGTTATCTTTTACTATTTTCGCTGCTGAACCAACAACAACAGTCAACATTGCATCTAAAATGTAAGTGACTAAATATTAATTACTTGTTTAGTGAACTGTCATATCGAATCTGTACATTTTAACCATGATGTGATGCTGCTTAACTGTATCATGTTATTAAAAACTCAAACTTTTTACCGCAGTATGTTTAATTCAGTATGTTAACTCACTTTGTGTTTGCTGCGCTTATTTGTTTAACTTAACATTATTATTACATTATGCACTTTCGGTCGCCAATGAGACCTTTACGACTCCTCCGTTGTATTGCGTATGTCAGTTCTTCTTAGTTATTACACTGCTCTCTGGAATGCTTGATTCTGATTGGTCAGTTGAGACATTTGCAGGTTCGTTCTTTTCAAATAATAACCGCTCCAAAGTAATAACGCATAGCCGGTACTACTTGTACGATTAAAATCGCTCCGCGCCAAAAAAGATTACTAGCTGTTTGGCGCCATCTTGTGACAAACACTGGACAACCATAATTTTAACATGTACGGAAAAAAACAAAACATTTAAACAGTGGATAGAAGAACGAACAACGACAAGACACAGAGAGCTTACTGAGACTGAACTTGACAAAATAGAGCATGAGAGCTACGAAGCCAACACACAAAAAAATACAGAATGGGCATTAAAACTTCTCAAAGAAAAAATAGAGACAGACAAGTATGAAGCAGAGGATCTTAATAAGGTATTACGATCATTTTATGCATCTGTGCAAAGTTTTGCGGAAGGATAAAAATGTTAATATAAAACCAATAAAATGTGCCAATAAAATGTTTCAAATTCATATTCATGGCCAGTTTTTTTTCTTATGTGGCAAGTAGCCGTGTAATAAGCGGGATAATATAGAAGCAGCCGGTAGTTATCGAGAAATAAGCCCCTTCAGTGTGATACAAGACCCTCCGCTTCGCGTCGGGTCCTGATCACACTGTCGGGGCTTATTTCCCGATAACTACCGGCTGCCTCTACATTATCCCTTAATTATTGTCCATTATCATAATTAATGATATTATGCATTGCAATGAGGTTGATCTCATTTGTGCCCCCCTGAAAAAATGAAATGCCCGTCCGTGAATTTGTGTCTGCCGCCAGGTCTGAGTAGGGTAAGAGCAAGCCGAATGAAAGACAAGACCCTGTCTGTATTTGGTTCTTAGTGAGCAAGCATTTCTTTTATGTCAGAGATTGAATAGCACACAAGCACCACAGCTATGACCCAATACAGGGTCAAACTAAAAGTTTTATAACAAACTTTTATAACTTTATCCCTCTCTCTCTCTTTACACAAGGTGGCCAGCTAAAATCTGATATTTCTTTAACGTTGGTTTATCTCTCCTCACAGTTGAATGTTAAGACTGTAGCAACATTGACTGCAGGCTGTTTTAATGAGCTCTCACACAGACACACACACGTCCCATTATTTTCAGTGTCTCTCTTTAAACACCTATGACGATGGGGTTACACAGATTATTTTGTAAAGCAGTTAACGGAGAGTTCATGCGTCATCGATCGAATAGCTATTTGTTCAGGTAGACACCTTAAATTTACACTTCAGGCACATTATGTGTCTCTGCAGAGTGAATATAATTTCAATTGACTATTGCCTGCAGACACCATGGATTTACTTTTGTGACGTTGCTAATGATGGGCAGTAAAATTTTGATGAAAGTTTAAGTGTCTTGAATGCTGTCCTTACCCAGGGCAATAGTGGGGTGGAGGATGGGAATGATACAATTTCTCAAGTTTTTTCCAAAAGTTATGGGACTCCAATCAAAATTTAGTTGATGGGGCACAGAATCCCAAAACATACTATCTAAAATATTAACCCCTTAAACATGTTGGCGTCATAAACTATATTGTGGAAGCCATATAGTTTTCTGTAAAATAAGATAATTTTGTATGTGCGTAGATGACTCTTTTAAATTCAGGCATGCCCAATTCTGTAAAAAGTTATTGTACTGAGTTTAGGTAAGTTGAGTTTATGCTTAAAACAATAAAAAAAGTTTTTGTTTGCGTACACACATGGTGTGTTATCTCTTTATTAGAATATGCATTTAGTTATAAATAAACTCAATATATCCAACCCATGACCATGATGTTTCTAACACCAGACTTTACCATGTGGGCTACAGGGAATGAATTCATGCTTAAACACATTACATACTCACATGTAGATCTAAGGTTACCATGGTACTGTTTTGATGGACAGGAAGAGCAGTCGGGTGTCTGGCCTTTGATCTGTCTTTCTCTGTTTTTATTGAAAGTGAAATCTCTCATACCTCACCCTCCAGCAGTCAAAGGTTCAACATTCGAGGACTGTCTCGTGCTCTGCACAGGACTCAGCTCTGGACTACAACTACAAAGGCTTTATATGAATGATATAACTTGACTTCTATCCATTAATCAGCATTTAAACAGACTGAATGAATGAAAATAAGGAGCACCTATTATCCGATTCATGATTTTACATTTCCTTTGTGTGTAAGTGTGTATTAATAGCTACATATTAACTTTCTGGGGTTGCGTTAATCACCCACAAAGTGACTTAGATTACTCTGCTGATTTTGGACATACAGACATTCCTACAAGGCTCATTATTCACTCTTTTGTCTCTCAGCTGTCAATCACAGATTATTCAGGAGCTTTCACGCCTCTTCGCATACAGCCTTTCCCAAGCAGAAGTGTCTTAGAAATTGTAAATCAATATATTGTTTAATGTGAATGAGTAGGCAGAAAGATTTTCACATAATTTTAAAGATAAAACTCTAGACACCTATATTCTGTTTTGAAAAGTCTTGGGAAAACATGTTACGAATTAGAAAATGTAGCTTTTTCAAAACCAAGCATAACATTTTTCTCTCAAAAATACAAACATGTACATACATGTTGTTGATCATATAATATTGTAGCCCAGTTTGTGCTGAATGCAGTGTTATGAGACTTTTGCCATTATTATGTTTTAAAGCAACTGAATATAAGCACAAATGTCTTCATTTCTTCAAAACTTCTCCAGGGCCCTAAAAACCCCTTAGACCCCAGAGGGTTAAAGATATGCAAAAGGTACAAATCCCATAGTAAATGGTGACGCAATTTATTGTCTCCAATGTAAATCTCTTTTCATGAACTACAACAAACACACAGATTGTAGGTAACAGTTTACTTCTTGGGCCTGTTGACGTGGACATGGCGGTCATTATCATAATTCTGCCGGCTTCTGACTCACAGCCTGTAATTTGTCTATGTTTTCATATATAAAGAATTTACTACTGACTAAACCGTGATTCAAACACAAGTTCCCTTTCAGTCGGTCACTACGACGTCATGTCGTGACCGACGAATTGGGAACTCGCTTAGAGAGACCAATCTGCTTCGAATACTACTAAAACGCCAATGAACTTGGCATTGAGATATTTGCATAATGCTGGCGCCGCCCCGCCAGGTGCATATATAAGCAGCAGGTGCAAATAGGGAAATTAGCTTTTTATCGCTTCGAAAGCCGGCAGTATCTGCTACTGAGAAGCTACTCTACTCTGTTGGGATTCGATTGCTGAAGTTGGTTGGACTAGCAGTACCACAGCGGACGCTTCGCTTGATTCCACGGCTCTACACCTGTTTGTTGTTTTGAGTTTAGTGTGTGCGTTGCCTTCCCTGTGCGCATCATCAACTGAGCATCTGAGTGAATTTCCCTAAAAGAGTGATACGAGAGAGCTTTGTGCCTTGTTAAAGGCAGCCACTCTCTCGTATATCCGGACATCAGCGTCCTTTTCAGGATGGCTTTTCGTCCGTGCGATCTTGGGTGCGGCAAATACATGGGTCCGAAGGACGGTCACGAGCGTTGTCTTTCGTGTTTGGGCATCGAGCACGCAGAGGCAGCGTTCGCTGGGGGTAAGTGTTCTCACTGCGAGAACATGTCCCTTGTGGATTTGCGCAGACGGTTGTCTTTCCTCCGGGAAAAGCGCAACCCTCGTCATGCGAGTGCTGAACGCCGCCACGGTGTGGCCGTGAAGCTCTCAAAGGACGACCTGCGCATCACTGTGCTGAGCCGGGCGGGGGATTCGTCCTCATGCTCTCAGCCTCCTCATCCACAGCCGGTTGATGTGCCGATGGAGACTTCAGCGTCCTGTTCTACGATGTCTCTAGAATCCATCGTGCCGCCCTCCGGGTCCACCGACGCCGCAGCATCCAAGGGTGGGCCTCCTCCCCCTGACGTGGACCCCGACGCCCTTCCTCCCTCTGGTCGGGTTGGGACGCCGGAGTTCGATCCAGAGATGGTGGCCGTGCTCGCTCGAGCGGCGGAGACCGTAGGGTTAGAGTGGGTTCCCCCCCCTCAGCCCGAGCCGTCCCGCCTGGATGATTGGTTCTTTGGAGCTGCCCCGGTGTCACAACCCTCTCCACCGGTGCCTTTCTTCCCCGAGGTGCACGAGGAGCTGACTAGAACCTGGAAGTCGCCGTTTTCTACGAGATTACGGCCGTTTCAGCCCTCCCCCCTCACCTCCCTCACCGGCGGAGCCGCTAAGGGTTACACGGGGATCCCTCCCGTGGAGCGCGCTGTCGCGATGCAGCTGTGTCCGGCTCACGCTCCCTCTTGGAAGGATCGCCCAACCCTCCCCTCTCGTGCCTGCAGACAGTCCTCCGGTTTAACGGGCGCTGCCCACCAGGCATGTGGAGAGGCGGCTTCAGCCCTGCACGCAATGGCGTTGCTGCAGGTTCACCAAGCAAAGGCCTTGAGGGATCTGCACGAGGGAGGACACGACTCGCCTGTCCTTTCGGAGCTCCGGGCTGCCACTGACCTGGCTCTTCGCGCTACGAAGGTGACAGCGCAGGCTATTGGTCGTGCCATGTCCACGATGGTGGTCCAGGAACGCCACTTATGGCTATGTCTGGCGGACATGTCGGATGCGGAGAAGAATAAGTTCTTGGACGCTCCAGTGTCCCAGGCTGGCCTCTTCGGTGAGTCGGTGGAGTCCTTCGCCCAGCAGTTCTCCGCCGCCCAGAAGCAGACGGAGGCGATCGCTCAGATCATGCCCCGGCGCAAGCGACCTGCATCTCGCCCTCCAGCGCCGGCGGGCCCGTCTGCTCCTCGCCGAGGGCGCCCTGCGGCGGCTGCCTCCACCCCCCCCACTAGAACATCTTCCAGGCCACGGAGGGGGAACAGCCGTCGGCAGCCCGCCCTGCCCGCTTCCCGTGGTAAACGGAAATTGAAGCGGCCCTGAGACGGGCGACCTGGAATTGGATGGGATCACTCTTCGGGAGACGGTGACGGCATCGCTCCCTCCACCGGTAGAGGGCCGGATGGAGAATCCTTGGTTTCGTTTTGTTTCTGTTCCGCCGGCTTCTCAGCCGGCACCCACAAAACCACAAAAAGAGTGCATTCCTATTCCTTCTCCAGGTCTTCAGAGGATCAAGAGAGATGTGAGCGGGCATTCACATGCTCTTCCTCCCTCTCCTCTATCGCCAGCGGGTGTCCTGAGGAGTTCCAGCTCTCCGCTGAGGAGACGGGACCACCAGCACCCTCATCGGAGTCTGTGCTCTCCGCTGAGGAGACCAGACGACCGTCACCCTCAGCGGGCTCAGGTCAGTGTCACACACACACATACTGTAGATACTTATGCTGTCTCAGCAGACGTACCGGCAGTACCACCTGTCCCGCTCCGCCGCCCCCCCGCGGGTACCCCGGTAGTGCCGTTAATTCCCCTCGTACGGTCCCTGGGGGCTTGGCTTCAGCTTCCCAGCCCGTCTCGTTGGGTTTTACGCACTGTCCGTCTCGGTTACGAAATACAATTCAGCCGGCACACACCCAAATTCTCGGGCATTCGTTTCACCACGGTGAAAGCGTCCGATGCACATGTACTGCGTGCAGAGGTCGAAGTCCTGCTGGCGAAGGACGCGATCGAGCCGGTCCCTCCAACCGAGATGAGGTCGGGCTTCTACAGCCCGTATTTTATAGTACCCAAAAAGGGCGGGGGGTTGCGACCGATCTTGGATTTGCGCGCGACCGAAGAGGTCTTTCAGGATGATAACACCGAAGCAAATATTCAATTCAATTCGCCCCCAAGATTGGTTTGCGGCAATAGACCTGAAAGACGCGTACTTTCATGTGTCCATTCTCCCTCGTCACAGACCGTTTCTCCGGTTTGCATTCAAGGGACGGGCATACCAGTACAAAGTTTTACCGTTCGGGCTATCCCTCTCTCCCCGTGTGTTCACGAAAGTAGTGGAGGCGGCGTTAAAACCCCTCAGAGAGAGCGGCGTTCGCATATTGGCTTACCTCGACGATTGGCTTATAATAGCGCATTCTCGACGGACGCTTTGCGAGCACAGAGATTTAACGCTTCGGCATCTCGCCCGTTTGGGTCTTCGGGTCAACTGGGAAAAGAGCAAACTCTGCCCCACGCAGAGGATCTCTTTTCTCGGGATGGAACTGGACTCGATCGATTTATCTGCGCGTTTGACAGAAGAGCGCGTCCAGTCAATTCTGACTTGCCTCGGTTCATTTCGAGGGAAGAATGCGGTCCCGCTGAAACAATTTCAAAAGCTCCTGGGGCATATGGCAGCAGCAGCGGCTGTGACACCGCTCGGGCTGCTCCATATGAGACCGCTTCAGCGTTGGCTTCACGATCGAGTCCCGAGGAGAGCGTGGCGCGCCGGCATCCATCGTGTAACTATTACACCTGCGTGTCGCCTAACATTCCCCCCGTGGTCGGACCCCGCGTTTCTCAGGTCCGGTGTGTCCATGAGCTCGGCATGCTGTTGTACATACAGATGCGTCCGACACGGGCTGGGGTGCCACGTACGACGAGCTTACAGCTTCAGGGGTGTGGACAGCACCCCAGTTGCACTGGCATATCAATTGCCGAGAGTTGTGGGCAGTATATCTGGGACTTGTATGCTTCGCTACGGAGCTGCGAGGGAAGGATGTACTAGTACGCACCGACAACACTGCGACCGTTGCGTATATCAACCGTCAAGGCGGTTTGCGCTCCCGTCACCTGTCGCATCTCGCTCGTCATCTCCTCCTTTGGAGTCAGAAGCATCTGAGGTCCCTTCGTGCCATTCACATTCCGGGCTCGCTCAATACAGCAGCGGACGCGCTTTCTCGAGCTGCGCGCCCCGGCGAATGGCGACTCCACCCCCAGACGGTCCAGCTAATTTGGAAGAAGTTCGGTCGTGCGCAGATAGACCTGTTTGCGTCGCCGGACGATACCCACTGTCGCCTATTTTATTCACTGACCGAGGGCAGCCTCGGCGTGGACGCATTGGCACACAGCTGGCCTCGGGGGATGCGCAAATACGCATTCCCCCCAGTGAGCTTAATCGCACAGACACTGTGCAAAGTCAGGCAGGACGAGGAGAGCCTTTTACTGATCGCCCCATATTGGACGAGCAAGAATTGGTTTCCAGAATTAATGCTCCTCGCGACAGCCCCTCCCTGGCGGATTCCCCTGAGGAAGGACCTTCTTTCTCAAGGAGGGGGCACATTATGGCACCCGCGCCCCGACCTGTGGGATCTCCATGTGTGGTCGTTGAGCGCGCGCAAGGTTTAGGTGATTTACCACAAGCGGTATCTAACACAATCGACGCGGCACGAGCTCCGTCCACGAGACGGGCTTACGCGTTTAAATGGAACCTTTTCGTCACCTGGTGCTCTTCGCAACGCAAGGACCCCAGAGAATGCCCTATTAACATCGTGCTTTTATATCTTCAACATAGGTTAGACGGTAGGCTGTCACCCTCCACCATTAAAGTTGATATCGCTGCTATTTCTGCTCATCACTCACTTATCAACGGCAGATCAGTTGGCCAGCATGATTTGGTTATTAGATTTTTAAGAGGCGCTCGTAGGCTAAACCCCTCGCGCCCTCCTTCTATTCCTCCCTGGGACCTGTCCATGGTGCTGAAAGCCCTTCAGGCACCCCCGTTCGAGCCTTTGCAGTCTGCGAGTCTGAAGCTTTTATCAATGAAAGCTCTGACCCTGCTAGCATTGGCCTCAATGAAGAGAGTAGGGGATTTACATGCATTCTCTGTTGACGATTCGTGCCTTCAGTTTGGTCCTGCTGCCTCAAGCGTAACATTGAGGCCCAGACCAGGCTACGTGCCCAAAGTTCCCACCACTCCTTTCAGAGATCAAGTGGTGAGCTTGCAAGCGCTGCCCCCGGAGGACGCAGACCCAACCATGGCTTTGTTGTGCCCCGTACGTGCACTGCGACTCTACGTGGATCGCAAGCAAAGCCTCAGGACCTCAGACCAGCTCTTTGTCTGTTATGGTGGCCAGCAGAAAGGGAAAGCTGTCACTAAGCAGAGGATGTCTCATTGGATAGTTGATACTATCGCCCTGGCTTATAATCTTCAGGGTATTCCTTGCCCCTTTAATTTGAGAGCGCACTCCACACGGAGTGTTGCATCATCTTGGGCTTTAGCTCGTGGTTCCTCGCTAACAGACATCTGTAGAGCTGCTGGTTGGGCGACACCTAATACGTTCACTAGATTTTACAGTGTTCGTATCGAGCCTGTATCCTCTCGTGTTCTTTCCTCACCAGGGGGAGCACGGAGAGCAGTCTCGCAGGTCGGCTTGCAGCCTCCAACTGATGCTTCATAACTGTGTCAGTATGGAAGGCCTTCAGAACAAAAATGCGTAATGGTTTGAATTGTTCTTCCTCCGCTGCCTTGGCAGCCTTTGTTGCGGAGCATTGGCTGTCAGCCTTTCACTAGCTGTATCCTCGCGAACCTACGTGTCTGGCTCGGGCTCCACATTGTGTCCCACCGGGTTCCTTTGTGAGTATTTTTCCGTGGGGTTAATCCTACAAACCCACGTTTCCCTTAGCAGAGCACTGCTTTGCTTACACAGCCACGGCTGTCTTTATTCCTCAACTACGGTTGACTTTCGCCCACCATTAGCCCTTAAGACGGGCGGTGGCTTCCGCAGCGTTCCTATCCCGCTCAGGTAGGGCGCTTCCCAGTCGCTGGCACTTCTGTGGGGTTAAAGGAACATCTAGTGCCCGGCCTTCTGCCTTAAAACCTATCTCCTCCTCCTTAAGTGGAACCGGAGGGCTTTACGCAGACACTGGAAGAGGTCAGCCCCTAGTGGCGTTTTGGTAGGGATTCCCAATTCGTCGGTCACGACGTGACGTCGTAGTGACCGACTGAAAGGGAACGTCTCGGTTACGAATAGGGATGGGTACCGAAACCCGGTATTAAACTGGCCCCGGGGCTAAATTATGAAAGACCGTAGTATCAGTAAGATCTGACGCTATCGGTTCTGCTATCGGTCCTGGAGAAAAAAATAAAAATAAATGTACTATGTATTCTTGCTTAATAAAGTTTTCGTGCACATTTTATCTCACCAAACATTTCTAATTTGCGATTAAGACGTTTGTCTGTGAGACCTGCGAGATCTCTCATGCGCGCCGCGGAGGCTGGCTGTCTGTCAAACACAACCACAACAACGAGCGCGGCGCACGCACACGCATAACAGCACGAAAACTACCGCTTAATACAAAGAGTGACGATGGCGGATAGAGCAAAACATTCAAAAGTGTGGTTATACTTCACTAGAGTTGATACAGACAACGCTCGTTGTCATACAGGTAAGTGCAACAAGATGTTTGCATGTAAGGGCGGAAACACAAGCAATCTGTCAAAGCATCTTTCAAAAGTGTATTACGTGCAGAAAGAAGCTGTGTCCCAATTCAAGGGCTGCGACCTTCTAAGCATACAACCTTAAAAGGGGAGCACTCTGTCTTTCAAGGTGGAAGCCTCAGAAGTCCGCGAAGAGAACTGAAATGAGACAGTCTAACCCTCGGAGGACCTATAATTTGCGTCACCTGTTGCACGCGCCCACCGCGCCTGTCAGCAGGACACAGCGGAGACGTTTCTGACTTATTTAAATAAATATGGAATCAGAAAAATATTCATTTATTTTAGAAAATATGACACGTTGATGTAGATTAAACTATTCAACAGTATATAAAATTAATCAACCTTAGAAATACGCAACATAAACAGAATAATATTAACACAAGTCACGCTGCTGTGATGCAATCGGTCTTAAAATACGTCCTTAGAAGGTCGCAGCCTGCAAAATTCAACCATCATCTCTGCTGGTTGCCGCATCAATGTCACCACCAGGGGCTGGCTATGTTAGACTAAAGCCACGCCCCTGCTCAACTCCCACCTCGAGGAGGTCCCCAAAGCCAACCCAATGACCAGACAAACACGGAACCAGGTAAGTAAAATATAAAACAAGCTTTATTGAGTTTAAATATTTAAAAGAACTGGGGAATGGGGAAGGGGAAATTAAAACTAATGGGCTTCTTCTCCTCCCTCCAGGGAGACTGCAACCACGGGCAGACAGGGCAAGGGCAACAGGGATGCAGCCCACTGTAAGCCGGGGGAAAGGGGAAACGTCAGGCTCCGGCCTGGACCCTGCTAACCGTGGCGCCCTCCTTCTTCCTTCCTGGAGGCAGAACAAATTCAGGGTGACTGGTAAGGAGATTTTCCGCTGTCTGCGTACCTTTCCTCTGTCCGGCAGGGGGTCCTCGCCCCGCGTGCCTTCACGTTCCCCGTCGTCCGTTCGCCCTCGTTCTCCTTGTTTCCCACGGGCAGTCACTGCGACACGAAGACTCTGTTACTTGGACTTGGACTTCGAGTATTTCTCACCGGCTCTGCTGTTTACAGCTCTCTGGGTAGGCATCACGTTACACAGTTTGTTCTCCGATTATTCACTCTCGTTCTCCTTTCTCTCCACAGGTGGCCACTAGGACACAAAGACACTGTTACTTGGACTTCGAGTATTTCTCACCGGCTCTGCTGTTTACAGCTCTCTGGGTAGGTATCACGTTCACAGTCTGTTCTTCAATTATTCACTCTCGTTCTCCTTTCTCTCCACAGGTGGCCACTAGGACACAAAGACACTGTTACTTGGACTTCGAGTATTTCTCACCGGCTCTGCTGTTTACAGCTCTCTGGGTAGGTATCACGTTCACAGCCTGTTCTTCAATTATTCACTCTCGTTCTCCTTTCTCTCCACAGGTGGCCACTAGGACACAAAGACACTGTTACTTGGACTTCGAGTATTTCTCACCCGCTCTGTTGTTTACAGCTCTCTGGGTAGGTATCACGTTCACAGCCTGTTCTTCAATTATTCACTCTCGTTCTCCTTTCTCTCCACAGGTGGCCACTAGGACACAAAGACACTGTTACTTGGACTTCGAGTATTTCTCACCGGCTCTGCTGTTTACAGCTCTCTGGGTAGGTATCACGTTCACAGTCTGTTCTTCAATTATTCACTCTCGTTCTCCTTTCTCTCCACAGGTGGCCACTAGGACACAAAGACACTTTTACTTGGACTTCGAGTATTTCTCACCGGCTCTGCTGTTTACAGCTCTCTGGGTAGGTATCACGTTCACAGCCTGTTCTTCAATTATTTACTCTCGTTCTCCTTTCTCTCCACAGGTGGCCACTAGGACACAAAGACACTGTTACTTGGACTTCGAGTATTTCTCACCCGCTCTGCTGTTTACAGCTCTCTGGGTAGGTATCACGTTCACAGCCTGTTCTTCAATTATTCACTCTCGTTCTCCTTTCTCTCCACAGGTGGCCACTAGGACACAAAGACACTGTTACTTGGACTTCGAGTATTTCTCACCGGCTCTGCTGTTTACAGCTCTCTGGGTAGGTATCACGTTCACAGTCTGTTCTTCAATTATTCACTCTCGTTCTCCTTTCTCTCCACAGGTGGCCACTAGGACACAAAGACACTGTTACTTGGACTTCGAGTATTTCTCACCGGCTCTGCTGTTTACAGCTCTCTGGGTAGGTATGGTTTCCTCCGTAGGTCAGCAGAGGGGCGAAGGTCACACACCACCTCACCGGGTCGAGCGCTGCCCCATCTCCACTGCCCGTAGGGCGATCGAATCCTGGACAGGGGCGCCCCTTTGTAGAGACCGCGGGGGCGGCGGACCCTTTCGCCTCTGACTCTGCGACAAAGACAGACACAGGTAAGTTTGCACCACGAATATTTCCAATATTGTACTCACAGTCACTGACAACTCTTGATCTGCGTCCCTTCGCACTCCGAAACAGCACACTGCGTATGGTAGCAGTAATTTCTGAGGTCGTTAGCCTCTCCGTCCTCTGCCCAGTAGAAGAAATGGATGATGCGGGGCTTCGTCTGACAAGACACACAGCAACCCACAGCAAATACACAGCACCACTCCAACGTGAAAAGCTTATTAATTGCAAAGTCTCACTCACCACACTATAAGTGCAACACAACAAGGGAAACGCCCGGTGTCCTCCACTGCACTTGGGCTGAGATAAGGGCGATGGAAATACGACAAAAATAGAGTCTCGTTGCTGTGGCTGCTTGGATTTACGCTTCTAACGGCTCGCCCACCACACTATTGTAGGGGTAGGGCCGCCCTCCTTCTCCTGGAGGTATCCAACGGTTACACAGGTTAATTTCTGCAAGTTACTCCACACCAAAAAGGTATACTCACAGCGGATAGCCTTTGTTTACGTTGTACAACAAGGTCAATTTTCTTCCTGCTTTACTCCTTCAAAAGTACTGGTTAGACCAAAGTTCCTTTTTACCCATAGGATTTTCCGTTTACTCCAGCAGGTCCACCGTAAACTACAACGAGAGAGGGAGAGAGAGAGAGAAATACAGACAGCCACCACGTCTAACAATGAGCACAGCTCCGTTCCTCAGCACACACTACTCCCTTCAACTGTGATCTAACTGTGCTTTTTATACTCCTCCATGTGCTCCAGTTGTCCAATTGCCAGGCGATCTCTTTAACTAGGCACAGCTGTGCTCAATCGGCTGATTACAGCCTTCGCGAAGCTGCCGGATGTCCGGTGTTTCTGTTCTCCGGTCTGGACGGAAACATCCGGGCGGAACCAAACTTCCTCAACTTTTGGTTCCGCCCTGAAAGATCGTCACCTTGTGACATCAACGTCAGGCATGTATGCTAAAATCATGTTGAATCAACATTGTTCACGTCATTTAAAATAAATGTACAATCTCCCTAATTGGTTTGCTTACCTTACGTTGAAATTCTGTTGATTTCTTTTGGGAGAAATGCTGAACGTTATGCATTCAACATATTTTCTACTTCTTTTTAAAATCCCAAATAAAGAAAAATCAGCATGTAAACATTTATTTAGGCTAAATATCCTATTTAGAGTATTTTTTCTGCAGCTTTCACGCTGGTGCATTAATAAATATATGTATAATATTTAGAAATGATATCCAGAAATTAATTTGTAATAATGAAATGCAGACACATAATTAACTTAATCATGTGAACATAGGTGCGTGATCAAATGTTAACATTGGCCAAAGTACCGATAAGAATACCGTTAAAGCACCGGACCGTTAAGCAGTACCGGTAAGAGTAGTAATACCGTTAAAACCTTAACGATACCCATCCCTAGTTACGAATGTAACCCTCGTTCCCTGAAGGAGGGAACGGAGAGGTCACGTCCCGTCGCCACAGGTGCTGCCACCTGCTGTTACGGCCGGTCACACTTTCCGGCTTTCTCAGCGAAAAAGAAGCTAATTTCCCTATTTGCACCTGCTGCTTATATACGCACCTGGCGGGGCGGCGCCAGCATTATGCAAATATCTCAATGCCAAGTTCATTGGCGTTTAAGTAGTATTCGAAGCAGATTGGTCTCTCTAAGCGAGTTCCCAATTCGTCGGTCACGACGTGACGTCTCCGTTCCCTCCTTCAGGGAACGAGGGTTACATCCGTAACCGAGAAGTTTTGTGCAGCGCAGAGTAGTGCTTGTTTGTCGTTTCTATGATCACAAATGCAGACATGGTTTTAATGTTTTAATATCCTTACCTTACCAATCTGTTACGTTCTGCTCAAGCAGCACTGGTAAAGTTGATCAATCAGCTTGATCATCTGCATTGTCTGGATCAGATTCGGCTCGTATTGATAAGGTAGTAAAGACAATATTAACGTCAGAGGCATTCAGGCCAATTACAACATACAGATTAAGCTAGCATATCAGAGGACACTGCACTTTTCAGAACGATGACCTTTGTAAGAAATCAACGCGTTTCAGGTGAGCAGGGCATAGAGGAGCAACAATAATGCAGGGTATGTGGAAAATGTGTTTTTTGAACTATAAACCACGTGAACACATTGTATTACAGCAAATACACAAAAATAATGTTTTTTAGCAACGTAATAGGTGCTCTTTAAGAGATTTGACATCACTGGTAAGTTATATACTCAATTAAATTCAAATATAGCACATTTTTGCACCCGTTTTAAAGCAGCTTTACATGAAAAAAGCACAAAAATGGAAAATATTTAAATGTACAGAATACATATAGAAAAGAATACATTGTGTTATTGAATATTTGCCCATTTCTGTGGATGGATTAAAAATCTGAACCAGTCTACAAAGATTTTCCATTAATTACATTTGTAATGACTGTACAACTTTCCACACAGACTGCTACCCAATTATTCAAATGTGCTCTCTCTCTGTTGCCGCCAGGTCGCATTGATTTTAGATTTAACCGCCCTTAAATGTCCCATTATTAAGCAAAATGTATTTGATCATTTCACATAACCATCAAAAGGCCCCTTTCTGTCTATGTAGGCGGATCTTGGAAGTGAATTTACAACATGAACCAGACTTTTTGTATTATTCAAAACTCTGGCTACTCTGTAAAAAAGCTCCAGCACATGTCCTTATGATAATGAATACAATCTGCAAAATCAATCAATATTTAAGGGTCTCTCAAAGCATCAGACAGAGTTATATAACACTGGTTTTTGACTATGCTAAGTAATCCACGTAATCAGTTTTGCAGGTTTATAAATCGCTTCAAGCCAAAACAACCTGAATATCAAAATGATCTGCATTAGTCAAATCTAAATTTGCTTTCTAAATGCATCTTCCAGGTTATATTGCGTATGATTCAACTGTACACATTATATCAAAAACAACATGCTCTTTTTATATTGGTGTAAAGCCTCATACTTTAAGCCAGTGGTCTCAAACTCCCGGCCCGCGGGCCATTTGCGGCCCGCCCTTCCCCTCTGTGCGGCCCGCGTCACCTTTCAAAAATATAACATAATCTGGCCCGCATAAAGATTTTTATTAACTTTGTTTTATATTCGTTTGATTTTTTATTTAAACGTTCAAGTGTTCGTTCACATGTCGCGTCTAACAATGCGTTAAAACGAGTCAAAGCATTACTTTCCAAAGTGCTCGGAAGCGGAAGTTGCGCTCCGTGGCGTGGGTCACGTCACCTGTTGCTACGCAGCCATAAACCGCGCGCTCAGTGATGTCGAGGATAACGGAATGCATGATCGGATTTTAATTCCTCATCTGAACCTCGCGTCAATCATATAATTGTCACCATGCGATCAGTTAAACTGATCGGGACTTTGTAGTGTTTGTCCAACTACTTCCGGGTGGATATCAGCTGTTACTCAGGGAAGATCGAGCTGCGGTGGGGTTCACATCAACAAGTTACAGCTTCTAATGGAGACACCGCATAGGGAGGGAGGCAGAGTGGTAGATGTAATGCAACACATTTTAAACTACAGATAAGAAAAGAGCCATCAAAGTGCTCAGGTTAAGAAAAGAGAAAAGATGAGGAGAAATGTACAGAAGATAAAAGTATGTTTACTGATATATATGAAGTATAATATATTATTATGTAGCTTACTATTCAATAACACATAGAGCAGTATTATTTTTTTCTGTCCAACTAGCTTGTATAACATGGACTACCCATTCAAAAGTTATGGGATCACTTTCACTTATTAATATTTTCCCACATGTAATAGAAAATCCATTAAAACTGAAATAACAAAGAACATAATGAAGTCAATACTATATGACTGAAAACAATCCAAAATAAATCAAAACAGCAACACTTACTGGTGGTAATTTTTTGTAATAGTTTATAAATGTATACAGGAATTAAATTTGTTAGTTTAGTGCAAGGTTAAAATAAGGTTATTTAAGATAAGGTTAAGGTTAAGAAAAGATTTACTAAGGCTACTTTAAAAAAATAGTGTATATTAAAAAGATAAAACCACTGCTTATATGTTTTCAAGTATTATCATACATTAAATATTTAATAGAAAGTAAAAATGACATTTACAGAAATTTGTACTTTTTTAAATGTTAAAATAGCTCTGTGGCCCCCCAATGAAATGTCTGTCTTAGAAATGGCCCCAAGCCAGTTTGAGTTTGGACCCCTGCTTTAAGCGCTTCCACCAATCACCTGACTCTATCCGGGTATGTTACACCTACTCCAGTATATTCCTTGGATACCAACCTGTCCCTTATATTTATTTTTCTCATTGATTATCTTGTTTCTCCTAAAATCCATTATGTTATTGAAGTATGAATATGAAAGTATGTAAAGACGAGAACGTGTGAGTGCTATGCTAATGCCGTCAGCTAATCACATTTACTCTGCTGTGAGCGCGTCTGCATTTATCTTCATGTCAGATCGATGTATACAGGGAGCATAGAAGCCCCATCAGAGACCTCTCTGCTAACCTCAGCTCTACCTGCCACCGAGCTCTATACAGGTCCATTGAGCGGATATGAGCCCAAATCAATAACACAGTGACCTTGAAACTAAATCCCCAAGGTCACAATGATCCAAAGAGAGAGAGACTGATAGAGAAAGTCTGAGCGGAGGGAATGCTAACAGGCCTGGATTAGTGCTCGTGGTGGTGTCACTTTAGATGCTTGCACATGCAAACAAGGCATTATGTCATCTGCCTGGATATGCAAACGTATCTTATGCAAGATCAATACCATTGAGTGTTCTGTATTGCACACTAACCACTTTAAGTTTTAGCGGATGCAGCATGTAGACTGCAAATGGGTGGCTGACGAGTTCAAACAGTGTCATGTGGCGGATACAATGTAGTTTAAGTGAATTTAATAAAAAAGTTATTTTAACAACATGTTCCTAATTCTTCTGCCATGATGGTGTCCTCAGATGAACTGAGACTACATGAAACACTAAGATTTCACAATGTAGGACCTAGGGATGAACTTGTGAATGCAAAATAAATTTGAACCTAAAGTACTGATGTTAAAGTGCCCATCATATGGTATTCTAAAGTTTCCTATTATTGTTTTTGAGTCCCAAACAGCAGGTTTAAATGCATACAAGGTCATTTTCTCAAAATATAGATTCATATATCACCTACTTTCTCAAGATTCTGAAATGATTCATTTGAAGCAGATCGAAAGATTCAGTTTCTCTTTCTGTAAGCATACTCTACTCTGATTGGCCAGTCTTCATGAATGCTATTTAGGCAAAAACAAAATACCCATTACCCTAATAATTGGACATATTAGCCAAGCACAAACATGTCTGACTAATAAAACATCGAACTGCAATAAAGGTAATTTTAGAAAATCCAGCTGAGGAATAATACAGGGAGTGAATAACTTTACATGCAATCTAGTGAAACATACCTCACATATTTCACTGAAACCATTAGAAAGAAATCTGCAATTAATTTAGAAATATGAATAGTCAGAATGTTCTAGTAATGTTTCTCCCACGTAAACCTGTGTGCTTTTTGGATAATTAAAGTTGCCCCCTTTTCCAGGAAACAGATGAATCAAAGGGATTTTAAAAACTAATTGGTATGCGGTATGCGCTGTGTTTTGAAAGAGGTGAGAAAATACGTGGAAAACCAAGTTTGATTCTTTATCAAAACTCCTACACTTCACAGAAAGACTGCAGAACAGATGTCTTTATTTATTCTGAGAGTGATATTAAACCATATGGTCAAATTACAATCAAACATTTAAAACTTTAACAGGGAATATAATTGAAATTTGTATTATTTAATTAACGTACTGTAGCAAGAGGCCCAGACACTGTGTTTCTCTCTCAGCAAAGGTTTAAAGAATTACAACCTGTCCAGGAGTTTCATTTATAAAACTGTGCATAGGAACCTTACTAAAAGTCTATATGCGCACAAAAGCCAAAAATGGTGTACGACAAAATTTTTATATATATATATATATATATATATATATATATATATATATATATATATATATATAATATATATATATACCGTGCATATATGCACACCTGTAAGCAATATTCCTTTTATAAATCACTAGGGCTGTCAAAAACGCAAATTAATTTAAGCGGCACTAATTTTATTAACGCGCGATTAACACAACACGCAATTTCTGTTAGATTAGATTAGATTAGATTAGATTAGATCAGCCTTTATTTGTCTCACAAGTGAGAAATTTCAGCATTTACAGCAGAAAGCAAAAGAGAAAAAGTATACATATTATATAGTACAATATATTAAACATGAGATACCACAATAAAAATAATTAAAAAATATAAATACTTTATACCTACAAAATTACGACTATAAAAACCAGTGCATTCATCATATTTACATAAATGGCTTGCTTTCCATTCCACTTAATCACAGATTCTATATAATAATTCATGATCAACAGTTCTGGTTATAGAGTCGCACAGCTGCAGGGAGAAAAGATCTCCTGAATCTCTCGGTCACACAGCGTGGATGTATCAGTCTGCCACTAATGGCGCTTTTCCATTGCATAGTACCCCACGGTTTAGTTTAGTTTGGGTCGGGTCAGCTCACCTCACTTTAGCGTGGTTAGCTTTTCCATCGAATTTAGTATCACTTTGCAGTGGGAGGGATTATAGGCGTGTCGTTATATTTACGCTGCCTACTGCTGTGACATCATACAAGTGAGAGCGTTGTTGTACATTCCCACACATTCATTTATTTCTCAGTCTGCCACAAAATTAAAATTGGCCACCACATAGATGTTTGCACATCGCGTTTATAACTACCTCTGTCTCACATGACAGTTTCTGTTCAAACACCCGACCCGTGGCGTCAGTCGACGGCGCTCCGCTGAGCCTCATTCAGTTGCATTTAAGCATATATAATGCGGACGTGCACGTCGCGAATGTGCCACAACAAACTGCAAGTCTGGAAAAAACTGTTATGGTGTCTCGGATTCTCAACCTGCGGATGTTTTTCATCGCTAAAAGGGTGTTTGGAAACTTATAGCAGAACACAGATAACAACATGTTTGCTTGAGACAGCGCAAGCTAGCAGTAAGCTAAAGCTAATATTTACATTTTAGCGATGACGTGACGATTCTCTCAGACCAATCAGTGACCTACAGTGTTTTCGCGTCACGTTTGGTATCAGCTCGGGTCGCTTGGAACCCCAGCCGAGGTGGTACGAAAAAAAGTATCGGGTACTACGTACTGCACCCAATGGAAAAGCTCCCAAAAGTAAGCTGACCCGACCCAAACTAAACTAAACCGTGGGGTACTATGCAATGGAAAAGCGCCATAAAAGAGCTACTCAGAGATGTTAAAGTCCCATGAAGGGGGTGGGACGAGGTCTTTTGTATGGATAACAGTTTAGCTCTCCCCCTCCTCTCTCCCACCACCTCAACTAGCTCAAGTGGACAACCTATCACAGAACTTGCCTTCTTGATCGGTCTATTTAGCCTCTTCCTATCAGACGCTGTAATACTGGAACTCCAGCATACCACACCAAAAAAGATGGCTGATGCCACAACAGAATCATAAAAAGTCTTGAGAAGTGGACTTTGAACTCCAAAAGACCTTAGTCTCTTGAGCAGGTACAGTCTCTTCTGGCCCCTCTTATAGAGGGCATTAACGGTGTCAGAACAATTTAATTTATTGTTTACCTGGAAACCAAGGTACCTGTTTGAGTCCACAATCTCAATATCCAACCCCTGAATATTCACAGGTACTGTGGGGCCACTCTTACTCCTTCGGAAATCCACCACCAACTCCTTAGTCTTAGCTGCATTTATAACAAGGTGGTTTTGATTACACCAGACCACAAAGTCCTGATTTAGTTCTGTATACACAACGTCATCCCCGTCAGAGATAAGGCCAACGATGGCAGAGTCATCAGACTCACAGCTGGATGAATTGAGACCCAGCAAGTGACCCGCACTGTCTACATGAGTCGGAGGTTTACATAAAAATAAGAACATTAAGCTCTCGTCTAGCAAATCCAATGCTGTAAATGGTCATTAAACATCTAAAATTATCTTTATCTGCACGTTTCCTGATAGGTGTACCGTCCCAAATCCATAATCTAAAACAAAGATGCGTCTTCAATCACTTTTTGTTTTTGTTTTTAAAGCATTCAGAAGTTATAGAAAATAGATTGCAGGACTTGCTTGATGTTAAAATAATTATTAAGAGTATTAATAATGTTATTAATAATAAACAAGTTATTACGAGTGACAAGACTCAAAAGCGATCTTCCTGACGTTGACGTCTGAAGCGCATGCACACAAACACACGAGGGCGCGACCCCGATATATATAGACATCTAACACAAAATTACAGTTTTAAAAATATCTGTTTTGACAAGAATTCACGCAGGTATGACCTATAATCTGGAGTGAATGTTTGGTTAACTGTTGAGGAAAAGTATATCTGTAACATTATGTGGTGGAAGGCAGTTATGGGTGCCGGCCTGACCACGCCCCTCTAGGTAATCGCTTTCACTTGCGTTCTGGTTAGGATGAGTATATATAAAGGCTGAAGGTAAGGCGACCGGATGTCACGCTCAGCTGTTTGCATTTTTGTCAGTATTGCATTGCTGTCACACGAGAGGTATGTACTGGCGGTCATTATGCTTGGTCCTATTATTTGGTTTTAATCATTCTAATAGTTGTTTTCCGTTTAGTATAAGCTCTTGTGAAGTTGGTATCTGTACCGCAGCATTCTCTATTAGAGGATCGCAAACTTTTAGTCTCTGGTGATTTATGTGGCATTCCTTGAATCGGGAGATTGCAGGCTCAGCTGTGCTGCAGTTCCGATAGCTTGTTTCCACACAAAAGGTATGTACTGGCGTTTTTTTCATCCGTTCGGTTGTCTGGTTTTGCTCTTTTAATAGTTATGCTTTTTGCTCATTGTAGCTCTCTTAGGCTGGCATTTGTTGCCGTGGTGTCCTCGGCATCTGAGCATTACGAACGATTGGTTCATTTTGTATTAGGGAATCGCGGTGTAATTGAGGCGTGTGCTTTTGATCTGCGGCTTCTGTCACAAGTGGTTGATGGGGGCGACGGATTCGGCCGCGGAGTATATGCTGTGACCCATGCAGGCTGGTATGTTTAACCCACTCCTGTCCATTCAGCCTTCCTTAAGACATGTGACATTTTGCTAATGTTGTTTGTGTTTCAGGTGTTTGAGTTACCCGGCATCATGGCTTAAGGTCCTAACACTGCTGTTTTGCTTTTTGTTTATTTTGGATTCTTTTGCGTAGTTTATTTCGTTTAGGTTAGTAATTGGTGTATTAGTTTATCTTTGTCCTTTTTTTGTGTGATATTTAATCTTTTCTTGGTTTTTTTTCGTTTGCTCATTACAATTTATTGTTTGTTTTGCTTATTCATTGCAAGTTATTATTTGTTTTCGTTTGTTTATTCAGTGCAATTTATTATTTTCATTTGCTTATTGCAATTTATTATTTGTTCCTTTGTTTATTTATTACAATTTATTATTTGTCTTTTGCTTACTCATTGCAAGTTATTATTTGTTTTCGTTTGCTTATTCATTGCAATTTATTATTTTTGTTTGCTTATTGCAATTTACTAATTGTTGTCTTTTGTTTATCATTACAATTTATTATTTGTTTTTTTGGTTATTCATTGCCATTTATTATTTGTCGTCTTGTGCTTAATTCTTTTGATTTGGGTAAATGTTGAGTGGTTTTCTTTGGAAGTGTTTGATTATTTTGTCTGTAACTTGGGGACCTGACGAAGGCAGACTAAGACTGAGCAGAAATAGCCTCCCCTAATGTGGTGTGAATTTGCAGTGAATCTGTTTAGGTGTTGCAGTGATTTGGTGCACGTGTGTATTATTATTATTATTATTATTATTATTATTATTATTACTTACAAGCTCTGTTTCTAGTCTGCCTCCTGGTTGTTATACCCCAGTTTCAGGCTTGTTCATTTTCTGTTTGATTAGTCCTTATTTCGTGTCAGTGGTGTGCCGTGATTTTGATGAGTGCCCCTTTTAGGCAAGATCTTTTTAACATTTCTACCTGAATAAAGCCTTATGAATCTTTTTAATACCAATTATCCACGTCTCTGAGTCCTCTTTTAGGGAGAGTGAACCTGTGGGCCTTTTCGGGTCCTTCCTGGGGGGGGGGATAAATCCCAGGTGGCGTAGTCGTTGCTTTGGTAACCATTAGGATAATTACGTATGCAGGTTATTTAGTTTTTTTCTCGCCCCTTTGGCGTATGTATCGCCACAATTATATTAAACCCTTCCATTAGCCTACAGTATCTTAAAGCAGTCTGTCTCAATGTCAAAATTAAACAATAAAAGAAAAACATATATTTAACATATATTAATATTGTTTTTGCTCTGCGTTAACAGGTGTAGTTCTGTCATGCTTTGTCAGATTCCAACAATTGTTTCAATTGTTTTGAAAATTTGCTCATCCCAACTCAATTTGTCAGCACAGGTCACAAATGATGCAGCAGCAAACAGAAATGGAGAAAGAACAAGGTCTTCTAAAGGGAAAATGATATATAAAACTATAGCTGATGGTTCTGTTGAAAATGTAAACAGGCTGTTGTAAACATACATTTGCATATAGCATATATATTTGTCCAAATCCATGTTGATTAGAGCATTCAAAACTTGAAAGGTGTTACATTTAGGTAAATTTAGAACAGATAAAAATGTGCGATTAATTTGCGATTAATCACGAGTTAACGCATGAAATCATGCGATTAATCTAGATTAAATTTGTTTATCTATTGACAGCCCTAATAATCACAGATCATCTGCAAGTGTGCGTATCTGCCTCATATCCCACTTTGTACATGCCTACTTTCAACCATAAATAGTCAATGCAAAGCACCTTATGAATGCTGATCTGCATATTAATGAGACTGGCATCCAACTGTTCATGCGTAAGCTGGTATGCACTCTGCCAATAAATCCACACCACTGCCGTAATCCTCCAGCAGTGCAAACACACAGCATTACACACATGGGTCACCACAGCATTTATATGTTTACAGTAGAGAGACTGATCGCTTACACCTTGCCAAGTCACTGCATGAATTAGTGGTATCACTAAAATAAATTAAATGTGTTTTTTGCTTCTGTAGTGCACGCATCTGATATATGCACGCTCTTGTTCAGCAGCATGAGCATCACCACCTGACCCACTTGCTAAGACCAGCTTGACCAGGCTGCAAGATTATTTTGACCAGCGTAACCAGCTTTGCCTGGCTGGAGGACGTAGCTTCCAGCCTGGTCAAGCTGGTTTAAGCTGTTGGGTCAGCTGGTTCCCCCGCCTGAACAGCTAGAAACATGGCCAAAACACCTCTAAAACTAGCCTAGGCTAGTTTAAACTGGTATTTTTAGGGCACTGTCAGAGAAATTTGTTAAAAAATAGTCCAGACATTACCTGTCCCAGTGGCGGTACCCTTTCAAAAAGTACACCTTTGCACCTACAGAGTTCATATTAGTACTTCAGAAGAACACATTGGTACCAAATAGTGCATAAACCAGCTACCAAATAGTGCATAAACCAGCTAAAACCAGGATGGGAGGCCAGCTAAAATCACACAACCAGCTTAGGTTGGATTTAGCTGGAGCAAAAGAAGAATCCTGCTGTACAGTGAACGGCAGATGTGTGGGATTTGGCTGACAGCTCCTGACGGCGACTGAGTGGCTGCATCTGGATCGGGCCATTTATTTCACAATAGAGCATAAAGGCAGACTCTGTAATTTTCATGTCACTTTAAGAGCAGGTAAGTAATAGGTAATTGGTTCCCATTCATACTGTCGGTTCCCCCTCCCCTCCTTGAACTGTCCACGGTGCACTTGTAGAGACCAGAGGAAAATAACGTCTGGTTAAATATAGTACTCTGAAATGCACAAAGTGACTCATGGATAATAAGCCGACGTAAACTCGCAGTAATTGCTTTCTGGGAGAGTCATTCTGCAAGGTAAAATCTATTTAGGAAGCAGATACATCTTTTTTTTACAGGAAACTAAAAAAAGACATGCCTCTACACGGTGTAGCCTTTGTAGCGGTGGCTTTGAACTGAGCCTTTATCTAATTGTGCTGCTTTAACGCAGGCATTAATCTAGTGTGTCAGAGGGGCTACGCTTGTACTGCACTAATAGAAAAGGGAATAACCACATTTATTTCAGTAATAAGCCATTAGCGTCCTGTGTCCAGGCCAGAGAAGCTAGAGAGCTAATGGGTTTTCTGCTTGCTGACTGTTGGGTTATTTTTCAGAGTGGGGTTAAGGTTCAGTCTCTACCACTGCTTTATATAAAACATACATTTGGTAAAATTTCTCATGTAAAGTAATATTTCAATATTTATTTGCATTTTAAATGTGTAAGGTTGTTTTCACACAAGTTGGTGTGCACCGTGGTGCGGCCTCTGAGCACACCAAATAACATTGTATCATTTTTCAATTAGGGCAGTTCGTGTTCACATCTGTTGTTTTTATTGTACTCAAAACACTGCACCATACTTCATGGGCGGCAGTGGCTCAGTGGCTCATGTAGGTTGTCTACAAATCGGAAGGTTGGTGGTTCAATCCCGGCTCCACCTGACCAAGTGTCAAGGTGTCCTTGAGCAAGACACCTAACCCCAGCTGCTTCCGACGAGCTGGATGGCGCCTTGCACGGCTGACACCACCGTCGGTGTGTGAGTGAATGGGTGAATGTGAGGCAAAATTGTAAAGCTGTAAAGGATGGCCATGGGTCTATGAAAGCGCAGTCCATTTACCATGTGACAATCGGAAACCCAGTGCCTCAATCTCATGTGGAGATCTTCCTGTACTTGGCTCGGCCCAAGGTTGAGCAGCGTTCACACCACAGATGGGTCGCACCAGAGTTCAGCGACAGCCGCTCCGAGACCACCTATTTAGAGAGCGGCCGTTTAGTGTGCACCAGATTATTTGTTTGAATGTAAACGTACCTAGTGTGTTCTTGTAAACACTGCAGCCTCTCCACACCTGAAGTGAATTCAAATGCTTTATTTGACCCAGCAGTTGGGTTGATGTGTCAGGGGTAGGGGAGTGGTGCATTCATTCAGCTGCCAGTGAAAACGACCAAAATGAACCGTACTTGGACCGAAAGCTCATTTGGGCTGACCTAAACAGTACCTGGGTGAAAGCATCCTTAAAAAGCAGATAGTTTGACACCTACATTGATAGCTATAAACTTACATTTACATCACACCTACATTGATAGCTATAAACTTACATTTACATCAAAATAGTGTACTAAAAACAAAAAAAATTTTGGTTATACGTACTGATGACAACGTTATCAAAACAATCCCTATTCACAGAGTTCCACAAAAGCTGCTTAAAACACTGTAAGATCATTAGCCCTGTTGGAAAACCAGCATACCAGCAAGACCAGCATATGTTGTCCCATGCTGGTTTGGTGATGGTTTAGCTGTTGGTCATCAGCATACCAGCACCAGCGTTCCATGCTGGTCATACCAGCAAGACCAGCATATGTTGTGTTTTGGTGCTGGTATGCTGGTGACCCCAGCAGGGCTAGCTCCCTACACTCTCAAAAATGCTGAGTTTCATTTCTATCCAAACTTTCGGTTGAGCATTTTGGGTCATTCAATTGGGTTATTTTCTTAGTCTTGGGTAATTTTGTGTAACCCAATCATTGGGTAAATATATTTGGGTCGTTTTCACTGGCAGCTGAATGAATGCACCACTCCCCTACCCCTGACACATCAACCCAACTGCTGGGTCAAATAAAGCATTTGAATTCACTTCAGGTCTGGGGAGGCTGCAGGTTTTACAAGAACACACTAGGTACGTTTACATGCAAAAAAATAATCTGTTTGTAATTGTATTGATGGCTTAATTGGATGAAAAAGTCAATTCGATTAATCAATACGATTGAGGTCAGTCGGATGCAAATTTCAATTATGGGTCATTCTACAAAAAAGGTGGAAATGCGTGTCCCTTGCCTTTGCAGACCCCTTAATCATTTAATTTGACCCAATAATCCCATAATGATATATATTTGATAAATATAGACTGTCCTTAAAATGATGAGAGAGTTAATTTATTTAATTTTATTTTTTCCCCCTTTTTTTAAATGTCTGGTCCTGAAAATTGCCTTGTCCCTTTGATCATACATGGAAGTTGAACTGTGTACTTACTATTTAAAACCATGTTTTTTATTAAACAAATCTCATTTACATTTACCTTTAACCTTGTATGAATTTACTACAACACTGAAATGGTAAAAATACACTATTAATATGAATAATATCAAATAAATATTTGTCCCCCAAATGTATGTCATTGGTTTTACCCTACCCAAAGCACTTTTATTTTGAAACAATGCATCAGCTCTTTGCAGTTTTTCATGGGTCAAGAGGTCAGTGGAAGAAGTGCAGTGGAGGAAGGCAAAGGGTTTTTTAGATGTCTTACATTATTTGTCTAAAATATCATGATATATCTAAGAATTTTGAGATAAGATTTTTTTGGATGTCATTAGTGTTACTCTTTTTTTATAGCTGGGAGTGTTAAGATCTTTACATAAAAATACATTATACTGAATAAGTATGTGATTGTTACATCTCTGATGAAATAGCACATGGCTAATGGCAGACATTTTGTTAAAATATTATTTTTTTCTGTAAATTGTCATTGGTGTTACCATCATTGGTGTTACCGTCATTAGTGTTACTTCTCTAATGAGTATTTCCTAAGCACTATTCCTTTAACTGACCAACATAAAAGCATAAAAACAAAACAAGATGGAAAATTTTATGAAAGTTTATAAGTTTTATCATATTCATTATCTATTATTATATTCTAATTGTGTCATTGGTGTTACATTGTGTCATTGGTGTTAAACCAAGCTTTTGTGTTATGAATGTATTTTCTTGTACTTTCTAGTAATATTTTGTTGTTGATAAGAGATGTAAGACATTGTTGATATTTCAGTTGTTGCATCAAAGCCTTTTTGGTTGAATTTTTTTGTTTTTGTTGGTTTTAAAGAAAAAAGTCAAACTGAGAATCAAATAATTTCATACAATGCTGGGTAAAGATGAAGAATTTAATTAAACAAATATTAATAATCAATTATTTTTCTTGCTGTTATCATTCCTCTACTCAACCTTTAACTAAATACACAAGCTGTAATGAGAAAAAATATTTAGTATCAACATATTAATGTTGTTTAAATCACAGGTAACATCAATGACAAATAAATGACTCATGGATTCTTTATTAAAATGTATTAAAAAGTAAAAAAAAGATTAAGCTCCCGTTTTGCGGATTCATAGATTTGACAACTTAATTAATGCAATTGAAGAAGTTATGGGTATGTTGAAAGAAGTTAATTTAAGCAAATTTCCATCATCCGAATTCCACCTTTTCTGTAGATTTACGAATCACATGATTCTTGTAACATACACATACAAGGCAATGGCAACATGCATTATTAAGGTAATGGAGTCCACGCGCAGTACATTCTACAACGTTCAAGTCTTTCATAACATTATGCTACATAAAGCAATAAAATAGCCATGTGCCTTTCAAAAAGTGTGTTTTCATTGCCTATATTTGAAAACTTTTTCCATCTCAACTTTTGAGTTTGTAGATTTATCCAGAGATAAAGCATGAACTTGATAAAAGATGCTGTGCGCTGCATCTCCAAGTCCTCTGTGTTTTGGCAGAGTTCAGATTTGGGCCACTTTTAAACTAATTCCACAAGTAGATTTTTTTCTGTGGGTTAAAGATGAAAGGTTTTCATTCATTAGTTATTGGTATTTGGGCTGTGAATAGTCTTAGGGTGTTTTCACATATTCACTGTTTAGGTCGGCCCAAATGACGTGTCGCTCCGAGTACGGTGCGTTTGGGTCAGTGTGAACACAACAGCCGCACTCGGGTGCGCACTAAACGGCCGCTCCGAGACCGCTCTAAACAGGTGGTCTCGGAGCGGCTGTTGCCGAACTCTGGGGCGACCCACCTGTGGTGTGAACACTGCTGGACCTCGGGCCGAACCAAATACAGGAAGTTCTCCACATGTTTGAGCCACTGGGCTTTCGTTGTGACGTGAGCCGGGTGTTATATTGTGGGTTAACAACAAACAAGCCAATCCTGGTCCGTTGCATAGAGATTCGCTGTCTCCTTTACGTTTGAGCTGATGATTTTATAAATGCATAGCTGTCCTCCACACACAAATAGTGACATTATGGGCTTTTAGCAAACGGCTCCATGAGAAAGGCTTTAATAGAACAGCTACGCAATTTCGCGTTAAAGCAAAGAAACTTCGCAAAGACGTGCATCGTTTATCTCCACATCTTGATAGCTGCGCTCTCCCTGTCAGGCTGGTTGTCATGGAAACGTGGGGGTGGTCATGAGACGGTAAGAGCTGTCCAGAGACCAATGACAGCGCTGACCGTTGTCACATGGTGTACGGTGCGGCATTTCGAGTTAAGTTAAAAATATATATATGTGAACACGGACCGCACTAACTGAAAAATGATACAATGTATTTTGGTGCGCTCCGAGGCCGCACCACGGTGCGCACCAATATATGTGAAAACAACCTTAGGGATACTTTTGTGATCGTTTTGAATGTCCATTGAGATGGTTTTGATATGCAAAGCTTGCAACCCTGGCTTGCGCAGACATTTGGTTGGGATTATATAGAATGTAAACAGCATTTTAATCAGATTTCAATGTTTAGGGTGCATGAAAACTTAAAATTAAAATTAGTTGGATTGACAAAAATTTGTGCATGTAAACATAGCTACAGTACTGTTAGATTAATGTGTATAAACAAGGTCCGTATTAATATATTTATACATAAAACCATTACTGTTTACTAGAAAAATCAAATATGTGACAAAAGTCCAGTTTGTCGGCAACACTGTGCAACGCTGTCTGAGTGCTTGTGGAGTTTAAGGGCTGTGATGGAAGTCTTGCCCGCATCACCACTGCTGATGGTGAGCCAACGCTGGATACTGGGAATATAGACTTGATGAACTTTGATGATTGTTGTCTACTGTTGTCTTCGCTGGTCCCATACAGCTCATCCTTTTCTCTGCTGGTTAACCCAGTTTCCCTCCTCCTCTGTCTACACTAGCCACAGCGTCAGCCCTAGGTCCGCTGTCACCAGAAGATCCTTCAGCACACCATTGCTGTTGAGTTGGAGGTGCTTTGGAATCTCCAGCTGCCAGCTACCTTAAGGTTGGAGTATCCCTTGTCTCCGCCTCCAGCCCTCAAGACCCTAACTCCACCTCTGCCCTCCGACCTATCGGTTCCACCTTGGCTTCTAGCTTCAACTCCACCGTGGCCCATCATCCCACAAGCTCCAACAGGCCCCTTTGCCAGTTTAAATCTGTGTTAATGTTCTATGTTAACCACTACTCTGCTCCATATCCTCGTAATTGTATGTTTAACAGTATTAAAATATTGTTTATCCCATTTGGGGTATAACCATGACAGGTGTAGCCTAATAAAGGAAGATGACTGTGTTCACGAATCTGATTTTTTTTTTCAGATTCAAACATATCTGTACATTAGGGCGCGCTGCGTACAGTAAATGGATCTTAATAGATATATTTCTGTCTTAAATGAAAATCAATGAGACAACAAATCAAAGAAAGTCAGTCAGTGCTTTTGAAAGAATGACTGCAGTAGCTTTAATAAGATTTACTCAGACATATTGAAACAATGCAGTCATGTTGTCTCCTGTTTTACTCACACAGTAAATGTTGTAGATTGCTATTTAAAGTATTTGTCTGCCCAGTCAACGAAAATACAATTTAACATATTGGTTTTGAACAATATGAGGGTTAAAAAAATAATAGTATCATTTTTGGTGAACTGTTTACATAAGAGACAATTATATCGGGGAACAGTATATAGATGTGTATACTGTACCTTTGAATGGAGTCTGCTTCATTTCTGTGGTAATCTGCACTTACATATTTATTGTGGGTCTTGTATGATCATGTCTCTCTCTCTCTCTCTCTTTCTCTCTCTCTTTGGGATGGATGGCGTCTCGCTGCAGGCAGCACAGGTGTATGGGAGGTGGGGGGTCGGAAGAGAAGAGCTAACACTAACTCTGCTAGCTTGATTAACTGCCACTCACAGATGTGGAGGGTCGTAACACCCCTCGGCGTTCAGATGTGTAATACTGTCTGTACCTTCACTAGAACAACCTGCAAAAAACCTGTTACAGGTGCCTGTTAGATGCTTACTTAAAATGTTTCTATTTCCTTCAGTCTTGAAGTCCTTATGAAATCAAAAATGATGTTTTTGGCTTTTAGTATGAATATGTATGCCTTAAAGGCATAGTTCCTCCAGAACTAAAAATACTGTCATCGTTTTGATAAATGTTGGTAAGCACACAGTTGATGGCACCCATTGACTTCCATAGTATTTGTTTTTCCTACTATGAAAGTCAATGGGTACCGTCAACTTTGTGCTTACCATCACTTATCAAAATATTTATTTTGTGTTCAAAAGAAGAAATAAACTCCAAAACATTGACAAAATTTACATTTAGAAGATTTAAGCATTCAAAACCTTGTTCCTTATCTAGGCGGTTTTATTGGACGCACGCGCATTGCCGCATTTATGCGCCTAAACGGAAGTAAAATTCAGGTCTGTATTTACATCAAATGAAAAACCTTGAAAATTAAATATTTTTATGTTTGCTAAATACGAGACGACAAGCATGGATCACAGATGCAGAGAGGTTTGACGCCCAGGCAAGAATTCAAGGACGTGTAGCTAACATTGTTTACATTAATTTTACACAGTAACATTAGCTCAGTGTAATAGTTGATATGTGTAAGATAAGATAAGTCTACCAGAAGTTGCTTTATGCTGCATACACACCAAACGTGAAATATCACGTTCCTTGTTCTAGATTACTGGCAGTATTTAACTTTGAGTCATGCAAATATTTTGCTTAAGTTAAATATTTTTAAATTGCACAAAGATGCATTTGAGGCAAATAACATGTTTTTCTTGGAATCGCGCTGGCCAATTCATATCGCCCTGTGCAAGTTCGCGTCTATTCACGTCTTTGCATTGACTTTGTATGTAATCTACTCATTTAAATTGTTGAATTCACATTGGTTGTTAGTTGTTTCAGCCCAAAATGCTGAATTATTTTAATAGCTGGGACAAATTTTAAATATTCTAGGTTAATACAACCCAACAGCTGCGTTTGTCCATTTTTGACCCAACGCTTTGTTAAAAATAACACAGCATTTTTTTTTGTATGTTTGCTTTGTCTCTGAAATGGCTTCATTGATATTTATGTCATAGATCACATGAATGATGAAGGCAATTTATCCATTAGGCATTAAATATCATTAATACTGATAGCATAACCGTAAAGATTTATGTTTGAGTCATTTCTGTAAGCTCCCAATAAATGGTCTGGGTATACTAGGCATATGACTTGCATAGTACATCAAACTCTCTGGTTTTGACATGTTTCTTTAAGTAAAATATCACACAGTCAATATTAATTAAATGTTGGCACAGCAGACAGTCAGTGTGTAATAAACACAAGCTATCAGATCTTAACAGGTCTGTGAAACACTCACATCCCATAGGAAAGAACACTTTTAAGGAATAATGCACCCGAACATGCATGATGTCATTAAAAAACTTAAAGAGCACCTATTGTCCAATTCACGTATTTAAATTTCGTTTGTTGTGTGAGTGTATTAGTACATGTTAGATATGCAAAAGGTACAAACCCCAAGGTAAACAATGACGTGAGTTATCCTCTCCAATGTAAATCTCTTTCCAATGTAAATCTCCCATGTTTACTTCATGGGATTGGTGATGTAGAGAAGACCGACATTATCATAATTCCTCCCACTTCAGACTCACAACCTGTCAGTTAAGTCCTGTTAACAACCAAATCTTTCAAACATGGTAAGGAGCGTCACATTTCTGGCCGACGTCAGAGGTATTCAGGCCAATCACAACGTACAGGTTAGCTGGCCAATCAGGGCGCAGAGATTTTAAAATCTGTGCGTTTCATGTTCTTTAAAAGACTTTACTGCGTGTAACTGTAGCTCAATGTAGATCATCACATTAGCAGCACAAAGAGTGGGGGTTCAATTCGCAGATTAGTTGTAAAAGATATAAAAGACATTCTTCTAGTAAAAACAGTGCAGATATATTTATATTTAAAAAAATAAGAAAAAAATCCAAAACACTTTAAAGGGATAGTTTGGCCAAAAATGATATTAAACCCATGATTTACTCACCCCCAAGCCGTCCTAGATGCATATGTCTATTATTTTTCAGACGAACACATTTTCTGTTGTTTTAGAAAATGTTTTAGATCTTTCAGTTAATCAAATGTGAAGTTACAGGGTCCACTCCTTCAAGTCAAAAAATTGTGCATCCATCCTTCACAAAATAAATCCAAAGGCTCCAGGATGATAAACAAAGTGGTGGTAATCCGCAACGTTTTGTTGTAGAAATATCCACATTTAAAACTTTATAAACGAAAATAGCTAGCTTCCGGTAACGCCGCCATCTTAGACTCCTCTGTATTCAGGAGAGAGTATTAGCGTAGTGTGCGCACTTTTCTTAGTGACGTATGACAAATTCAGAGGGCGGGGGCACAGAGCAGCACCACAGAACCCTCTGTAAAATGCATACGTTCTCATCTTGAATTTGGACGCGACCAAAATGGCGGCATTACCAGAAGCTTGTTATTTCTTTTATGACGTTTTATATATGGATATTTCTTTTTTCTATTTACATTTTTTGGACTTGAAGGAGTGGACCCTGTAAACTGTACAATTGATTAACTGAAAGATCTAAAACATTTTCTAAAATATCTGAAAATGTGTTGGCATATGCATCTCGGAGGGCTTGGGGGTGAGTAAATCATGGGTTTAATATCATTTTTGGCCGAACTATTCCTTTAACAGCAATAAAATTACTGCATATGACATAAGCTTGAATAATGAGTTTTAATTAGAAATTGAATCCTGTTGATCATATAAAGCTATGGGCTTCACTTATCTAATCACATCTACTTTAATGGTGTTTTGTTGACCATTTAGCAGCTTCACGGACATGTCCACAGCTAAATAGACTGAGGGTGAATATTTAATGACAGAATTTTCATTTCACGGTGGACTGTTCCTTTAATGTCCATCAGGGTGAGAGATCAGAGAGATATGATACCAACCTCACTCAAACGATACCTCAGGGTGATACCAGAGGGCTCAGAGGAACCTTCATGAAGATACACACACAAAAACACACAAGTCTGTCAAAGCAGATGAAAAGGGGGACAGTTTCAGACCCAAAACTTTCCTTCCTCTCATAGCAGAGGGATCACGGTCTCCATGAACAGAGAGTGTGCCTGTAGGGCCCTGTACGGCTCAGTGCCAGATCTCACTCTTGTAATGGAGATCTGTCAGAGCCCAGAGGAGCAGCCAGAAAAGATGCTGATGAATGATGGAGCACAGATCATGGCAAGAGTCGGGGTCTTTGAGAATGTGCGGGGGGTGTGTTGGTTGTGTGAAGGAAATAAATGAAAAGAAGATGAATAACGTTCAAGAGTCGCCCCCAGCCACCAGAGCCATGGAGAGCTTGGAGCCATGGAGAGTGCCAGGAAAGACCCCCAACTCCACAAGCCCCACCGCAGGCCCACGTTATTATGGATCACTCTTTCTCACCGTCACCATCTGCTTCCTCCACATCCGATCTATTTTCAACACAAATCAGTCTCCACAATCTGTCTGCTCCTCTGAAACCAAGAAAGGTTAGAAACATAGAAACTTCTGCTGACAGAACCGCGTATGTCTGATGAAACATCAAGACAAAGACGAAACACGTCGAGCGGCACCGTAACCAAGCAAGAGTGTCTCTGAGGCATCTGACGTGTGAAGGAAAGAAAAGTGGCGTTAGCATATGCCGGGAGAGCGCTCCATCATCCATAACTCCCAGCATGGTGAACAATGAAATGAACAACCGCTATTCCCTACAGGAAGTGCTTCTAAAAAAACGGAATAAAAGCGTTACCATTCTGCTTTGGCTCCCATGGTGCAGAATTACAGTTGTGTGGGTGTGCGGCACAACAAAATTCAGGATGTATGTGAAAATGTATCTCAACGGGCGTTCATCACCTTAGACTTATGAAAACACTATAGGTCTCTACATGCATAAAATAACAGTTTCAAAAATGCTTTTCCAGACGGATGCCATTGAAAGTTTCTTTATATTCACTTAAGCACTTACATTTAAACTTAAATTAACTTTATGTTTATTTGGTACAATTTATCTAAAATATAATCTGTAGACCAGTAAAAAAATATCAATTTACTTACACTATATTTTTACATACAGGAGCTGTTATTCAATAGCAATATCACACACAAAATTGTGCCATTGCACTTAATAACATTTTGTAATATATTTTGTAACAAACTGAAGATCAGTAACTTTATAACCACCTCAAAACCAGTATACTGGGAAAACATAATTTTTGACTAGACTAAAGTTATTCAGTAATTTACTGTTAAACCCAAAGTGTTTTGGCACAGATTGTTTATCTAAAGAGTATTTTGGATGTTGGGTCTTGGCAACACACAGATTTTTAATTATCTGTTGTCTGTCTGACCTCATTTCCCAAAACCTATTGATCTGACTACATGAAAAGCTGGTGGTTGGTTGCTAGCATACTTATACTACCCCCCCCCCCCCCCCGACCAACTAAATAATCCTGCCTTTACTAATAAACAACAACATAACAGCTAATATAGCTTGTCGATTACTATATAACACCCCGTGCAACCACAATATTAAGCATTGATTAAACAAATTATCTGTAAAATCAGAGACTTATTTTGCAGATGTTTGTATAGCAATTCATGTACATCATGGCCTCCAAAGGACCCTCAAGTGCTGGTTTTTAGAACAACACCTGGCGTGTTGAGCCGCCTAAAAACCTGTAGTCTGGTTTTACTCTAAACTTGTATTTTAACTATCTAATTTTACTGTTCACTGCATATTAATTTACTGTTGTGTTTTAGTGAAGTGAAGAAAATGGGATTCATTTTAATATTATTGTTTATATTTATTGTCAAACTGTAATTCATTAAGACTTAGGATGCTTCTTTTTTATCACTGCATAAAAACAGCTACAGTGAGAGTAATTCCACTGATTATAATATTAATATTGTTCATATAAATACAAATAATTGTCCTCATTTTTTACTTTTAATTGTGTGTTACAGTTACAAAAAAACTGAAATCTATAAATAATCATGTTTTATTCTTATCCAACATTCAGGCTATGTTATTTTAACGTAGACAACGATAATGTTTTTCATTCATTTTAATTATCTACTGTGCAGTAAAAATCACTGCACTTGATCTGGTATAGATATTATGAGAGACCAGGCTGCCCCCCCTACCAAAAAAAACTAAAATGTTAACCTTCGCCATACACGATTCTGGCTGCACGATATTTTATTTGTTTAGCAACATGCTAATGTCAAACTCTTTAACCATAAAGGGGATCGCACACCGGCCGCGCAGCTCAGCGTCCCGCTGCGTCGAGTCACATCTAGGATAACTCGGAGGTATTGTAAACCCTAAGTGCACATTAAATAGCGCGAGCTTCGTCAGATAGCGTCTACTTCAAAATGCAAAATATACGTTAGCAGCCAATGTTAATCGTTAATGATTTGGGACAGATAGGATGTTATTTCTAAATGTTAAACTATGTGAGTGGCGCTGTGTGGCGCGACAGGGATTTGAGCAACTTCCTGAGTCACAGCTGGGCGGCGCGGACAGGCGCCACCTGGCGGCGCCGGTGTGCGTATACTCATAGAAAACAATGTGTTCGATTTTTTTAGAACGGCGCGGCCGGTGTGCGATCCCCTTTAGGTTTTGTACATTTTTTATGTAAAAATGCAAGTCTGAAAAGTTGCTGCACATTTCAAACCGGTTGTATGGTTCTCTGAAACCAGCTCGCTAGGATTCAAAACTTAGCTTTTGTGCTAAGATGGACAAAAGGAGGCAGCGCAAGTGTGTGGATGGGAAATGTCTTCTGTCTGGTCATCCATCAATCTAGACCCCTTAAGGCCCTGAAGATAGAAATACTTTATCAATCAGACAGACCTCTGATAACAAAAATGTTTCTTTCTAAAATCTCCAAGATTTCATGCTATACTTGTGCTTTGGAGGTACAGGGATGTTGAAAATCAATACTCAGAAAAAACTACCAGTCTTTCAGTATTAAAAAAATACCCAAAACATGCAAGCCTACATATAATTTCAATACAATAATGCAAATACTTAATAAATCAATAGCATTTATGTAATGTAATGTTTACTATATTTAGCGTGCTCAAACAAAATGTGGACAATTCATGTTATAAAGGACTTCAACCTATGATTTTCAATAATTTTCTTTCACTTTCTATTAACCTTAATTAAAGCTCATTTGCAGGGCTTCAGTAATATAGTATAATGTAATAATTAATTACATGACAACTTCAGGGTGTACAAGAGAGAGAAAGGAAGTGAGGCGTTTGGAGGGGTAATGTGACAGGAGGATCGCGGGTGGGTGCAGTATGAGCAAGTGTTTCAAAAATCTGTTCTCACTGGGACACAGAACCTCTCACCCCTCCCTTCAGTCAGAGCGTACACCGCTTTAATGAGAGAATATAAGCAGGTTAATTAGCAGTTAAAATATGCCAGTGTGTGTGAATGCTTCTCCTCCATGGGCAAGTCCTTCTGTGGCATCCATTAATGCCAGTGCTGTGCTCTGTGTGGATCTGCCTCGTGTGCCCAAAGGCCATATGGCCCGCCCTCCCCCAAGTGTCAATCATGGGGTGCAGTACTCCCCATTGGTTCAAATTAATAGCTTTGAGTTCTATACTGAGCTTTCTGTCACAGCTAAATGATAAAGGATATATTTAGTACAGTCTTAATCAAAAATGTCATAAATAAATGCTTTAAAAACAACACTGAGTCGTTGAAAAAAAATAGGTAAAAGAGAATTACTGTAGTAGGGAGTGTATTGTGTTGTTTTGAATCTATCTCGAAGAATTGTACTCTGATTTGAGTAATTTACTTAAAAAAATAAACATCTGCTAATGAAATCAAGTACGTCTTGTATCTTCTAATGATTGGCTACGATTTTGTCCACAAACATCCTGATACAGTAGCAAACACTAAGTAATGTTATTTAAATGAATAAATATATATCTTCTGTGGAAGGCGCGGGCGGGACCATAAAATGTGCCTCCAATCATTGCTTCCAGTCCGAATGAAATGACAGGATGCCTATACTTGCCAGTTAAACTTTGCTTTTCTCTGTGCACCCTACTCATGTACATTTCACGTCAACAGCGGTGTTGTCAAGTTTGCGGATTGTGGATGCTTTTCAACTGCTGCCGTTGCTTTTTTCTGTGGGCTGTTTGCTGTTCATCAGCTGTCAATCTTAAGGTGAGATGACTGAGCCTACAAAATTTCTGGGGGCGGACACATTTTTGAAAACATTATTGACTAACTACTAATGTATCTGCCATTGCTATTAGCACCTGACAGGCTCAAACTAAAAATTATGATCGGCTTGAACCGGCAATATAAAGAAATGTTACTCACTAAAATGTGGCGCAAACACAACATTTTTGTTAAACTTTTTTTGTTATCATTTACTAAATGCCCCGAAGTAAACCATCAGACTGAACAAATTCAGTCACTTTGTGCATTTAAAGGTAAATACATCAATGTGGTGCATTTTGCGAGTAAAATTAAGTGACATAAATAATAGAATATGGTAATAATAGAGCACACAAACCACATGAGATTCACAATTGATCAAAACATGTTTCATGTTTCTAGAATAATAAGTGTTGGCTTTTAATACAGAATTATTATTGATTACCACTGGCGGGCGGTGACTTTTCTTTTTTCAAAGGCGCTCGAAGCAAAGTTCGTAATGTAGTCTGTCATGTGTGTGGTTTGTCATTTCAAAATATGTGTTTGGCGCGTCAAATGATCCATTGTGCATCATGTGTCTTGTCAAAATAAGTGCCTACTGCAGCTGCTTCTAAAGGGTTTATGAAAAAGAGACGTTCGCGTTTACCAGATACTCTCATAATCTCTTGAGTAATCAAAGTTTACTGTTAAGGGAGTGTCTTGCGTGTATTTTGTGAACGTGAGCGTCTCTTTTTCATAAACGGTTTTGACGCGTGTGCAGCAGGCACTTATTTTGACAAATCACGTGATGCACATGGTTCACATGACGCAACAAACACATATTTTGAAAACACAAGCAACACACATGACACTCCGAACCCCTCGGATGAGCAGTCATGAGCCGCCACTGTTGATTACTGAACAGCAAGCAACCTTTGCACCCTAAATTTGAAGTGGATACTGTAACATTAAAGATACATAATTCAAATGATTTTGTGACATTGCCTTTCCAGACACCTAGGAATTTAGTCAAGTGCATTTGTCATGTGCATTGTTCTTTGGCAAAGCATAACAGTCAAGAGCTCTGCGTTTCACACACACACACAGGCAAACCAGATCCATGGACCATCAGTGAATGCGTGTGTTCTTCAGGATGAAGTCGAAATTGGTTCGCGGGGATGCATCCGCTAACTCAGTGGTTCCCATCCTTTTTCACTTTAAGGCCCCCTCGTTGCCCACATCAATATTTCAAGGCCCCCTCACTATTTTTTTCCACAAAAAATTAAATAGAACTTAGAATAACTAGACAGATGCATATTCGCTAAAAAAGGAAACATCTTGATTTTTGCTTGTTTTAGCTTGTTGTAATGCTCGTTTTGTTCATATTTTTTTATCATTTTAAGTGATCTTGAGGCCCCCTCAGAAATCTGCTGAGGCCCCCCTGTGGGCCCCGACCCACGGATTGGGAAACACTGCATTAACGCATGTGATTAAAGAATAATATAATGCAAGCAAAAAGTTTTGCTTTATACTGATGTCGCGAGACAGCATTTCACCTTGATGAGTAATCCTGTGATGCTTTAATACACTCCTGATATTTACATTACTGCATAGCCTACTGATTTAAAACAGACAGTTTTGTTAAAGCAGCAAGCCCCTGCTTCTCTTAATTTCTTACACCAGCTACTAAAATGCTGCCTGTCTCTACCTATTCCTTCTATTCATGCCCAGCTTCACTGATTTAAGTCATTTATCAATTAGGTTGTCCTCCCTAGGCTTCATAAACTTACCATCCTGCTGACTACGCTTACTTGCTACGTGACGTCTCCACTCCGCATCTGCAGCTGGATCTCAACCACACATTTTAAAGACCCGCCCCATTCTATTTCTGATTGGCTAGTTTGTTTGAGAGTGAAAGATGTGTTCCTCTCATTTAGAGATGCGTGGACGGGCTATTATTTCATCCGCATCGCAAAACTCATCATCCGTCTGCCATCCATCCGCACCAACTTTTTGACCAATTTTCAATACCGCACCCGCCCGTCATCTGCTGATTGGGCAATGCAAGGCGCTGCTGATGACAGCCGCCAGACTAGAACGCTTTTAGAATGTCAACAGTTTCCAATCGGCGCACAGGGCCAAAAATAAATAAATAGCCTAAATTAAACGCACAAATTACATAGCCTGCACTGGTGTCATCCTGATTTACTACTTTGTAAAACTTATTCCAGGCAACACTTTTCTGACCTTCTATTGTTTTTAATTCTCCTTTTTTGAATTTGTCACGTACCTCCTTCGCTGGCGTTGCCATCTCTGACACTAACAAGCAGTCGATCTGCATAAACTGACTAGCCATATTACTGCCTGATGCTCGATTTTTGGGGATGTAGGTATAGTCAGATAACAATATTGACATATTTTTTTAATTTGATTGGTCCAACCACCCACCACCCACCCGAATTTAATTAAAATATTATTTTTCGTCACGTCATCCGCCCGAGTCCGCTTCTGTAACCGCTAACTGTGCATCTCTACTCTAATTGTATTTCTAGGCAAAAAACTTTAAGCCCTGTAATTTTGAAAGTAAAATTTTGGTATTTGGGCTAGGATCATTGGGCTAATTTTCACTTTCCATTGAGCAGGCTTTGTTAGGCATATCTGGCAACGCTGCATTTTCAATTATGCCATGCAGACAAGCAAGAATGAAACCTTAAATTCCTCCCAAATGACAAAACACGGCACAAGAAAAGGACATGAAACAGTCTTGGAAGTGGCTACGAAGAAAAAGCGTCTGGTTCATGCGTTTTAATGGATTCTTGGCTTTGGAGAGCACTTTGAAGGGAGGGTGGGATCTTATGCTATCCTCCATTTATGTCAATAGCTAATTATGTTTGACTATCTAAGTGTTAGATGAACTCAGTTTTTTTTGTTGTTTATATCAATTAAACGGCTGATCATAAAACTGTGACAATGACTTCCTCGCCATTCACAAGTACTTCTGTCTTTCCGCAATCTTTCCAACTTTTTTCCCAATTTCCCAACCCAGAAGTAACGTCCCACGGCAAACAGCTGTATGTCCATGTAAGTTTTAAGGATCACTCTGCATATGATCTCTATCAAAAGTCTTTCACAGGAATGCAATTGTATGGAAGAAAAATAATGACAAAAGTTTTTGAATTAAAATAGCCTGTTGAATTGTACTACCTGAAAAAAAATGCATTGTATTAACCGTACTTGAATTTTAATGCATTGTATTTTTATGTTTTTGAATTAAAACAGACTGTTGAATTGTACTACCTGAAAAAAAATGCATTGTATTAACCGTGCTTGAATTTTAATGCATTGTATTTTTAGGTTTTGCATTTTAAGGGCTGAAATTCAACATGCGTGTATATTTTCTGTATTAAAAATTCAATAGTCCACATTCACCTTTTAGATTTCACTTTAAAATATTCGGTCTGTTTAAAAATACAACGTAAAATATTCAGCAGGCAAGTTTCAGTCCATTTAAATTCGCGTCCAAAAATTCAAGTCCAAAAATTCAGTCGTACAGATTTCAACATTTAACATCCGGGAACTGCAGGAAAAGCAGTAGAGTACCGAGTATAATCTCATCTGCTGTTAATCGATCTGGCCAGCAGGTGGTGCACGTGTTCGCCAAAACTTTGTACATAAGATGATTTATCCACTGCAGTGATGAATGTTGGCTTTTATGTTCAGTTTTAGTAGAACAACTGTAATACACTCATACAGAGAGTGTATTGTTTGGTTATGTTATTGACAGGATACTAAACGGTTTTTAAATGCCATATAAATTAAATAGGGCCTTTCTGCCTGCTATTGGCTTCGTTTCTCAAAAGCTAAGTTGATTGTAGATTTTATTGGTGGCAATCTACCATCTTCTTATGCCTACGAGAAACGGACACGTTTTTGTAATTCGTCACCTCAGTTTATAAACCATACTCGGATTATTGAACTGTTCAAGTTACAAATTGTGCGCGCGGATTAATAAACCATACGCACAATTAAACAATCAGTGCTCTCAGATTTTCAATCCATATCCAAAAATTCATAAACAATAAATAAACAGTGCACACGCTTTCGCAATGGTTTTGCAAACTGAGTCCACTACCGCAGAGGTCCCCAACCACCGGGTCGTGGACAAGTTGCCACCGGTCGCAAGAACATCCTGAAAAAATGTGTATAATAGCTACCCTATAGTTTAATCAGGTGTTTTGTCCTTTACGAGCCGACTTCAAATAACATATCAATCCACTTCTATACAGGGCCGCGCTCTCTCTTTTTCTTTCTTTCTCTCTCTCTCTCTCTCTCTCTCTCTCTCTCTCTCTCTCTCTCTCTCTCTCTCTCTACCAGCGCATCGGCGATCACATTGCTGTCATTAGAGTTCAAGCATACAGTACTTCTAAAACACAATCGATCAAAGAATTGCAAAGGTATGACTTTATGAATAAAATGAAGACATTCATTTGATATCGCAAATGAAACTAATTGCAGGCAGGCGCGGAGATTGACAGCTGGCCCGCCCAATCAGAAATGAAAAAAAAAAATAATAATACTCGGGACGTCGGGGTAGCGATTTTGCGAGCCCTGCATAGGTTTGTTTTGTAGAAAGACTTTCTTTAAAGTGAATTTCGTTTTGTATAAATTGTATCTTAATATTAATCAATGTTTAATCAAACAATTGCCTCGATTTAATAAATAAGAAGCAAACCAAGAACGTCTGTGGTGTGGATTATAGTGAACCCACTATATTTCCGCAGCCTATTCTTTCTGGTTTTAATGCATTTCTTAAATGAATGTCTCAATTACACAGTAGGCTTATAGGTTGTTATGATAGGCTATTTGTTGCTAAAAGCAATAGGCTATATTGTATAAAGTGTAGCAATAAACATGGCGTGACTTAGTGCTGAGTTAGAGAGCTGGTAGGCTATCAAACAACATCACTGTGATCAGATGTTTCCTTTCTATTTTTTACCCCGCTGTCATATTTGTTGTGTGTTTATGTTATTGAGAGGAAAGCGCGCAGCACATATTTATAACGTATTGTTATTCAAAATACGTTTTCCACTTGCTTGCAAAAAAAGTTCTCAAAGTGATCATGGCTGAAAGCTGCTCGGGAATATTTTTTTCATTAGAACCATATAACGCAACATTCAACTTCTTTATAATAGTTTTTAAATAGTTATCAGGCTTACTTATAATTTTACTGTTTTTAACATAACATGCAATAGGTAAAATACACCATATGAAGTTGTATCCATGTCTAACTGTCCCGGGGCTATGGCGAATTCCTGTCGGGCTAAGATGTATCTGCGCCCTGCCCATCGGAGGAAAAAATGTTGTAATGGGTTTGCATTCTCTCAGATTTAGTTAGGTAATTATATTGTATGTAATTCGGTGTCATCTTGTTAGTTTACTATCCCCACTAACAAGTGAAACTGTCAGGAAATGAAGTGAAAGCATAACTAAACCCATTATTCCTTTCGTGTTCACGTCTGAAATGCGCGCTCCTCGGCTCCGCTCTTTACGAGTACCCGCTTCTTATGGTCATCAAAAAGTATATTAAATGTTTATTTATTTGTCATTTCGTTTAACCTCAGAGTCAAACATTATTCTAGCAATTCCCTTTTTCTTTCTTTATTTAGTAAGTTAACTTAAATATGTGAGAACGAAAATATATTTTTAGTGATTTGTATGAAGAGAATATGATGTTAGAAGCTTTATTTTATAACACAAAATAGTGACTGCACACTCACTTGCAAAAATTATTTATTATAACCAACGTATCGGCAAATAGCCTTCGTCAAGGTATGTGTTCGCTCAGAGTGAAGCTTCATTTTAAGCATTTAGTAGCTTAATTTATTTAAACAGTTTTAATAGGCTATTTTAAAAAGTATTAGGTTTTTTGTGTTCATTTGTATTTCTTGTCACTGTGTGCAGGTTCTTTTTTGTAGGCTATATGACAGCCCAATAATTTTTTTAACCAAAAAGGCTTAATTAATGTCATGTTGCATTACAATTTAAAGTATATCAATAATGTCAAAAATGTGACGTGCAGTTCGGGTGTTCTCACCAATACGCTTGTGATTCCTGAAGTTTTGACGAATTTTATAGACTTGTTATAGTTTCTTATTCAAAAGTGACACCCATAGATTCAGGTCCACCCGGACTTAATCCATGCCCACCCATATGTCACGTTCTGCATCCGCCACTGAAAGGGTGACTTCAGATGATGAAATGTAACCATTGATTTTTTTGGATGCTTTTAGTCACCAACAAAAATTCTCACAGACACAGTTACATTTGTGCTATTGTAGTTTGGACGTGTTTATTATTATTCTGTAATATGGAAAAAATATAAATAATAAAAAAAAATGTAGGGGTTGTCCTCGGTATTTGAAAAATCCTGGCTACGGCCTTAATATGACAGCAATGTGATCGCCGATGCGCTGGTAGAGAGAGAGAGAGAGAGAGAGAGAGAGAGAGAGAGAGAGAGAGACAAAGAAAAAGAGTGAGCACGGCCCTGTATAGAAGTGGATTGATATGTTATTTGAAGTCGGTTCGTAAAGGACAAAACACCTGATTAAACTATAGGGTAGCTATTATACACATTTTTTCAGGATGTTCTTGCGACCGGTGGCAACTTGTCCACGACCCGGTGGTTGGGGACCTCTGCGGTAGTGGACTCAGTTTGCAAAACCATTGCGAAAGCGTGTGCACTGTTTATTTATTGTTTATGAATTTGTGGATATGGATTGAAAATCTGAGAGCACTGATTGTTTAATTGTGCGTATGGTTTATTAATCCGCGCGCACAATTTGTAACTTGAACAGTTCAATAATCCGAGTATGGTTTATAAACTGAGGTGACGAATTACAAAAACGTGTCCGTTTCTCGTAGGCATAAGAAGATGGTAGATTGCCACCAATAAAATCTACAATCAACTTAGCTTTTGAGAAACGAAGCCAATAGCAGGCAGAAAGGCCCTATTTAATTTATATGGCATTTAAAAACCGTTTAGTATCCTGTCAATAACATAACCAAACAATACACTCTCTGTATGAGTGTATTACAGTTGTTCTACTAAAACTGAACATAAAAGCCAACATTCATCACTGCAGTGGATAAATCATCTTACATGTACAAAGTTTTGGCGAACACGTGCACCACCTGCTGGCCAGATCGATTAACAGCAGATGAGATTATACTCGGTACTCTACTGCTTTTCCTGCAGTTCCCGGATGTTAAATGTTGAAATCTGTACGACTGAATTTTTGGACTTGAATTTTTGGACGCGAATTTAAATGGACTGAAACTTGCCTGCTGAATATTTTACGTTGTATTTTTAAACAGACCGAATATTTTAAAGTGAAATCTAAAAGGTGAATGTGGACTATTGAATTTTTAATACAGAAAATATACACGCATGTTGAATTTCAGCCCTTAAAAATGCAAAACCTAAAAATACAATGCATTAAAATTCAAGCACGGTTAATACAATGCATTTTTTTCAGGTAGTACAATTCAACAGTCTGTTTTAATTCAAAAACATAAAAATACAATGCATTAAAATTCAAGTACGGTTAATACAATGCATTTTTTTTCAGGTAGTACAATTCAACAGGCTATTTTAATTCAAAAACTTTTGTCATTATTTTTCTTCCATACAATTGTCTCAGCTTTTTGCTCAAAGTTTTGTGTTTTAGAAGAAACCAACCCATATTTGAAAGGTGATAAAAAGAGAACTAATGAACGTAGGATGAAAAGTTTTTTTGTTGTTCTTTCATTTAATATATTGTTTATTTTAAGAAGAACATTTTCTGAAAGGCTGCCAACTAAAAAAAAAGCTGGTGGGGAAAGAGTTAATTTGATTGATAAAAGACAATTTTGGACATATAGTAAGAGAATTTTTTATTATTTCCATTATATTTGACGGCACATGTAGCCTATAATGGAAAAGTGTCTAGAAATTAACAAGAAATAAATAAACAGAAAATCTCTCTCTCTCTCTCTCTCTCTCTCTCTCTCTCTCTCTCTCTCTCTCTCTCTCTCTCTCCAGGAGTAGACTTGGTGAGAGGCAAGGAGCCATAAAGGGCTTTGATAAAATAGATTCATTACCCAATCTGAAGGGCAATCTGACTTATCTGCCAAAGAGAGCGAGATAACAGGATGAGGCTGAAAACGAGAGAGAGAGAGAGAGAGATGCTAGGGGGCTTTATTCTCTCTCCTACAGTAGCTGAATCACACAGCCAACCAAGCAAGAGACGGACAATAGAGAGAGACTCCAAAAACCCTCGGTCAGAGTCAGCCTACAGTCAGACAGCATACCACACACTGTCTGTGTCCTCCCATCCAGCCATTGGCTTGTCTGTCTACCTGTCTCTCTGCTTTGATCAATATGACTCTTTACATGTTTATTGTTTGGTGCGTAACCGTTCAGAAATAAATAGACCATGCTGGTTTTGGCAATGAATGAATCATTTAAAATGTAGATTATAGTATTTATTTACACGGCCTGTTGCTTCAGTCTATTTACAACATGTTTCATTGTTGTGTTTGACTATTGCAACCAATCAAAGACATTTCCGTTAGTCCAAGGGGCAACCTTCCAACTTGACGGCAAGCCCCGCCAACTAGTGGCTTAAAAAAGCTCTTCACAAACCTATTGGTGACGCCACAGACACTACATCCATATTTTTTGTAAAACGCATAAATGAAATGGCCAATTAGAGGTATTTTAGTTTATAAGCAAACATGTTTTATGTTAATGTTTATGATAGCTGAAAAAACGTGGGATTGAGTACAGTGTATGCCTTGCCTGATACTTTTGTTCAGCTCGAATGTAAAGTCTGCTGAAGACAAAGACGTTTTCATTTTAAAATCCTAAAGTCAACCCAGTATTGTGTCACACTCTGTTAAAACCATCCATCCATCCTCCAAACCCACTTGTCCTCTGCAGGGCTATCTTTAAAGTGAATTTCTATCGCAGCATTATGGGCAGTAAGCAATAAAAAACCCTTCACAGATGGCCAGTACATCAAATTCATTGAACATTATTCACATCAACATGAGCATGATTTTATCTCATTTAAAAATCAAATCCATTGACAAAATTTGCACAAACAGACCTTTTGATGAAAAGTATAATTACATTGACAGAACTTCATCTTTATCTCGGGTGACCTTCAGGACCTTCAAACCACCAAAGCTATATTAATGACAAAATGTACACCCAAATCTCAAAACAGATAAAAATGCAAATGTAATTTCCGCTTTGCAAATGCTCGGCATGTCTAAAAATATTCTACATTCATCCAGCGTAATTGTCACATTTTTCCATCTCTTGTATTGTTCCTGGAAGCAGCATTATAATGTCATTAGTGATTGTACGCAGAGCACCGCACTTCCATAATCAATCAGACGCAGCTGCACGCTGCAGTGATGTTCTTCTGCATTCATTCATTACCATTCTGCTCTTACAGACAGCACAGAAACAACTTTGAAATAAAATATAAAGGACGAAATATGACATCTGCTCTGAGCCCTTACTGCACAAATGTTAACTTCGCAAATGGAAACACAATTTGCTTGCTCAGGGCATTGGAGAGCTTGCACCTGGTGTGACAGACACCAAACTACAGTATAATCTGCAGAACAGTGATGACTTACTACATTTTTTTCTACATTTGTAATGAGATACCATATTACTTGGAAAAGTAAACATAGGTAACTTGTAAGGTTTGTATCTTAAAGAAGACAACATTGGATGCCTATTTTCCAAATGTTGGTTTGATTCTTTAGGATCTTTGTGAAATGTCTGGAACATAATTTAGTTCAAATTTCTCAATGGTCGTCTTTATACCTTGTCAAAAACAGCTCTGTTCACAGTGACCTGTTTTGGTGCAAATCACTTTAAATCATAATGAGCTACTGCTCACCATACACTTTAAAGAAATGTTGGAGCACACATTGCTATATTGTTATAAATAAACCAGTGCTGGGATGCTTTTACCCAACCATGGATTGAAACAACCCAGTATTCAGGTTGGTTTATTTATTACCCAATATTTGCACTGCCTTGGGTTAAAAACATTTTTTTTCTGTGGCACACAGGGCAAATAAACAAAACATTTTAAATTATTACAAACTAAACAGACAAACAACAAGTGCCCACTTTGACAAAAAATAGATCTGCAATATAACAAGAGGTGAAAAAGGTACCAAGTTTACGAATATAATCACAGTATAACCGTTTTTACACAGAGATTATGGAAAATACATGGAAAAGTCAATTTACCTGGGATCGTTAGATTTTTGCTTCATTCACCCTGCCAATGATTTTCAGAATCTGTGCGTGCATTCACACACATACCGTAAAGATCCCATAAAGACATGTGACGTATTTAAAGTCCTGCACTTCGTCTGAAGTTTGCTAATTATTTATGATTTCTTTCAGTTCAGTTTGCTGACATGTCTTGTTGTGAATGTTGATCTGCATTTAAATCCCTGTGTCAAAGAGCTGGACCATAACTTCTGGTTGCAATGACATGTGTGTCCTCACTACGGCACACCCCTTACAGCATTGTTTCTGTGTCTTGTTCACACAGAATGTTTGCCTTGAATGTTACGGCAATGTCACTAGGTCCTCTTTATGGGACGGGTATGTGTTCACACAGACAATTTTACAGAAATGTCTGGGACCAAAGTGTTGTGTGAATGGGGTTAAAGGGTGATCTGGAGGCTTTCTTCCTGGTATGAATTTTATGCTATTTTAACATTTAAACAAGCATTATGATGTACTCTTGACAAGAAAATAAAGGGCACAGACTAGATCTGCTTTAAGTGAAAACACAGTGGTAAAACACCCAATTATATTTCAGAAATCATTCACCCTTATACAGCACCAAGATCTCTTAGGCCCAACCATCTATCTCTTCTCTGTGTCCCTCGCTCGAGGCTTAAATCTAAAGGGGATAGAGCTTTTGTGACAGTTGCGCCCGTTCTCTGGAATCAGCTTCCTCTCAGTATAAAAAAACACGTCATCTATTGGGGTTTTTAAAAAACAACTTTAAACTCATCTGTATCGTCAGGCCTTAATTATTATTATTAAAAAAAAAAAAATTTTTTTATGTTTTTATTTTACTTATTATGTTGTCCTTTTTTACTATATATTGTGTATTGACTTCTTGTTATGTATCTGTACAGCATTCTGGTAAGCTAGAGCTGAATTTAAATGTGCTTTATAAATAAACTTACTTACTTACTTACATTTATTAAAATTACTTCACTTCATGGCACAACTGAATGGTCAAAAATTATACCCCGACACTTGGTCAGGTGGAACCAGGGATTGAACCACCAACCTTTTGATTTTTTTAGACAACCTACATGAACCATTGAACCACTGCCTTTGTCTTCTAGCCTGCAAGTGTTTTGGTTTAAAGCAATACTGCTGCGCACTTTCTGGAAAATATTTAACCTTTTACATCTGAAGCCTTCCTAAGCATCTCCTTCCATGTGGCATAAAACCCTCCCACATTTGGTGGAGACGTGTTACAATAACTATCTATATATAACCTACTGTATCAATAGTCAGATTTTTTTTATGTGTTTTATACTTTATACTTTTGTAAATGTCCTTCTTTTTGACTTTAATTAAACTATATAAAGGACAGATATGTGTATTACACTGTTTTACATGTTACATGAAAGAACTTGCCCTGTGCTCCAAATCGCATATCATAGGGCACGTTTCCATCCATGATGCAATGAATGAGTGGGAAATGAACGTGGTGTTGTATAGTGCAAGTCTGATGTCATCCTCCACCTTGATGCAACTTTTTATTTTGATTTCAATTCAGTCAGTTTTAAAAATCTTTACAAACCTTATCCATAAAGTTCTTATCACTGATGTTCTGCCACCGTTTGAAAACCACTACAGTATAGAAATATTTTTTATTTATATTTAGTTATCCAATCATGACCAATTATGCAAATAAGAACATGGGGCTTAGGAATGTACAGTGTGAAACAATTTTTGCATGCCAGGTAGAGGTCTTCACGGGTCCACTTAGATCCTAAGGTCTGACCCGAAAACTTAAACTCTCTCACGTGCGTGCATCAATGGCCTTTTCAAACCTCTCCTCTGTTTGCCAAAAGCACTTGCGACATTGTGTGGCTGGCGGTAGGTACATTTTTGTTGAGACAGACTTGTCAATCAATGTACATTTTAGAGGTTACCTAGGTGTCGTCTTCAAACAAATGGAGCAGCTCACCAAATTGGTTGAGGGACCAGTGGGATTTCTTTCTTTCTGACTGCTGCGGGCGAGGCTGCAGACTGCACACACGTCGGTGCCATTTACATCTTGGTCCAGTCGGGTTAAAAAACATGTCACTGTTCAGGTCGGACTCGGGTCTCGTTTTCTCAGGTTTGTCTCGGGTCGGTCTTTCTTTAAAAAAAATCTTTATACACAATGGGTATAAAGTGATTCAGGTCATTTCGGGTCGGGTACATTTCTTTGGACCTCTAATGCCAGGATCCCATTATTGCCCAACACTTGCTAAAATAAAATGTAACTGTAAAGTTAGAAAAGTCCAATAATGAATTTATAATATGAAAACATGGTCTGATGTCCACAAAGTCTGAGCATCAGACTAAAGATGTGAGTTTGTGGAGACCTTACAGAACTTAATCTCAGGGCTTTACTCAGGTGTTTTTGTATCAGTTAATATCAGATAATGGATACACAGGCCTAGTCTCTGACATATAACTGTTGCAACAGATGCTTAACCGCTCCTCTCTTGTGTTCACGGTTTCTTCCATTTCTCATGTCATGTTTTTTTTAAATATTTGGATATGGTTTTCATCCACTCGTAGTACATTGGCATTATCTGGCCTGTCTGTGGATTTATTATCATATTCTACCAATGTAGAATCACTAAACTCCATCTGTTTAGCTTTCTGCAAGTCTCTATGTTGCATGTGTGCAGAATGCTGATAAAAGGGACCAGCGCCTCCCCTGATGAGCTGGGAAACCCTGTACAGTCATACACATAAGGACGCTTTAATTAATATTTGATTGCAAGGTGTGTATTGTGTTTGTATGGGGGTCGGCTTACTGTATGCTGTCCAGGAAGGGGAGTGTCCAAAACAGTGCCTGGATCTCAGCACCAGAACAAGTGATTGTATAATACTGTTCACAGGCCCCTTCAGATAACAGGCAGACAATATTCACTCTGCAAGGACAAGAGAGATTACAGAGGTAAATAAACTGAGCAATTAGTCAAAACAATAGAGGAGAAAAAGAGGAATGGCAACGGAGCTCTGTAAAGACAATACTGAACACATAAGGTTAGCAGCTGAATCTCAAGGTCATACTATAGCTGAATCTGTCGCTTTCACCAAAGACATGAAAACAATGCAGAGGAAATTTTGACTAAAATCCTTAGACTGTACACATTTTAACATTCTGACAGGACTACATCAAATGAATCTTGCAAATGCAACAGCCCAGTTAAGCCTGGGATACACTGCACGTTTTTTGGCTTTCCCAGACAAAAGATTGCCATTGTGAAACAATCGTCGCAATTTCTGTTATCGTGGCTCTTTTTCGGTGGTCCTGTCGTACAGTGAGAAAGGTTTAAAGACGGCCATTTTCCTGGTCTTGCGTCCTGAGATGATAGCTTTCTGACAGTGTCAGAAATTAAGCATGATCACCGCACAGTGGGTTTGCTACTACGAGTTGCGTACTGGTATTTGTTTACCACTAGCCCATGTTGGTGACTTTGCGATAATGTGTGACGCAGGCGTTGAAGCCTCCGTGTCATCATCGTACAGTCTACATGCTTGGCGTACCCAAGTTTAAACGATCCATGTCGCACAGTATGATAAGGTAATGATCATATATGAGTGTAAAAGTCCTGCAGTGTATTCCTGGGCTTAAGAGCGGTTTACATCTGGTATTAAGATGTGTTTTGGTTGATTGTATAACAATTGGATGACGCTAAATACAGCTGTAAACCATTTTGAGTTATCCCACTTTCGATTACATTCAGAGGTAATCGAAAATCACTGGATTGCGCATGTGGTCAAATTAGACCCCGAAGCCATTTGTTTTGAGAATAATGGCTGGCTGATGAAGTTATTGGCTGGCTAGCCGGCTCAGCCGAAACCTAAATGGCTGCTGCAGCCGCCAAACTTTTCATAGCTGCAAATGGCTGAAGCTGCCACATGTCTACAGATGTCTACGTTATACTGATTAACAGTGTTGGGAAAATTACTTACAAAGTGTAATACATTATATATTACAAATTACTGTAATTTGAAAGTAATTAGTCACATTACAATATTACTGTCTCTGAACTGTAATGAGTTACGTTACTTTTGAGTTACTTTCATAAAAATAACAGATGTATGACTAGGCATTATAAAATGTTAAAATGTAGTTTATTGCTGCATAAATCTAGAAGTTTTGTGTTTGCCCTCGAGCTTTGAATAGGCACAGTGAAGACTTATGGCAAAATACAATAACAATCACTGTCAGAATTATAAACATAGACAAATGATCTGGTAAAAGTCTGGTAAATTATGGTACACATAACCAAACACAATAGAACTAGAGCCCACTATAATGCTACCTATAGACTAATAACATGGCAAAACACGCAACCTCTTTTCATTTCTATTCTTTAATTCACATTTAATTCAGATTCACAGCACAAACCTGGCATGCACTGGGTTGAATGAATGAATGAATATAGGTTCCCATACAAAGGTTGGTAAAAACTTTTAACATTGATGTTTAAAAGTCTACACTAATTTTACGTTGTAGTTTTGGTTGCTGTTTGTAATAAAACTGTAGATAGCATAACAATAGCCTAGCAATCTATTATGTATCTGGACTGTAACCATAGCTTACCTTGTCATTGCTGGTGTGATATGGATTTTACTGGCAAGCTTTTTAAAAGTCTCTTTACTTCTGGGGTTCAAGCAGCACAGGAGACCGATAGAAACTTTCTGTTGCTTTTACTTAGTGCTCTCATTCGCAGAATTATGCGTGTGCGACGCTACCGGACCTGATTGCGACCACTTTAGTCAATGTTATACAGCCACGGACTTCCCAGAAGAAACGCTCTTATAAGAAACGCGTCTATATTTGACTTCACCGATTTCCAAATCGCAGTTCAAATACAAAATTAAAGTAAATATAAACATGCTGCATACAGCACGCGGAAACAGACATACAAAATTTTACCCGCAGCTTTTTCCTGTGTGGATGCTGGTCGCGCGCATTGGTCAAAAATAAAAATAACACGGTCTATTTTTGAAATGCATTGTCGTGACGCGCACGTTACTAATGCATCACTTCTTCTGTACGGAAAACGAGCAATTTTAATTTCCCAATCCGAAGACTGCAGCCTCCGGAGGTCGCATTTTTACGCTGCCTACGTCATCAACACTGTCTTATTTCAAAATATCAACAATTATAAAGTTTATTCTTATTATAAGTTAATCGTAAATTGTTGTAATATGCGTATGGCTTGCGAATGTAATGCTCAGTTAACTTAAATAAACCAGGCTTGATGACGTTTGCAGCCTGCATATGCAACCTCCACAGGTTGCAACCCGTGTATTGTAGCAACGAGCGAGCACAAGACTTTGCTGTTATGAAACCAATCGGAAAATGGATCTCGTGTATTGTTTATATAATTTGTGTGTGTATGTCTTTATGTGATAGAATTATTATTTGATTGCAAATAATTATAGCCGGCTCAGCCAAACTTTATCAGCTGGCGGCTCAATTTGGCTTAGGAAATTATTGGCTGATGGCGGCTGAACTTCTAAATGGCGCAAATGGCGGCGCCTGGCGGCGGCTTCGGGGTCTAGGTCAAATGTGTCTGGACAGCAACAAAAGACCGCCTATTGATCTAATGTGTGATGTAACGAGCACAATGTTTTTACATTGATCCTGATTCTGCTTCAGCTAAGTCAGGAAGACTTTGTGTGGAGTTTCTTCCCACAGCCCAAAGACATGCAAGTTAACTGGTTAACTGAAGAATTTAAATTGTCCTTCTCCAACTTGTGTATAGATTACCTGGTTCTTACCATAAATATAGCCATAGACGATGCAATGAGAAATAAATAAAGACCTTCTACCTTCTACCCTCCAGGTATGTCCAAGAAGGTGACATACCTGGAGCTCTATCTACAGTAATTCAAACCAAACTGGTTTGTGTGATTTCATGTGGCCCTGTGCAGATTAGGTGGGGGTATGACATAAAATTATTGCAAAGAGTTAAAAAAGCTGTACTGAAGATAGAGTTATGGTGGGGATGTCCAATCTCGGTCCTTTCAACAAACCTGCCTGAAAGTTTAGTCTGCCTTGGAAGACCTTGATTACCTGTATCAGGTGTGTTTGATTAGGGTTGGAGCAAAACTCTGCAGAGACTCCCATAGACATCAGCCGTTTCTTAATGTCAAGGAAGGATCCTCGGAAGCCTGAATTTCGAGGATGCTACTTCATCGTCATCCATCAAAGGACTGTTCCAATGTCGAGGAACTTCGGAATTTCAACCGAGGACTGAGTCCTTCGTTTGAGAAATATCCCATATACAGGAAAGGATGCATGTGTGTATCCTTTGCGCTCTTCGCACGCTGAAATCACCCACAATCCTATGCGCGCAGTGACAAAAGCACACCTTTTCATTGACGTAATGAAGCAATGACGTGCACTTGCTAGCTTGTTCCATTTATGTGTTCTCCGAATGCTAAAGAGGAGCCTCGCCTAGCCTCTGAATGAAGACTTGTAAGGACCAGTCCTGCCAAGGAAGTATCCTTGACATTGAGAAACAGGTACTATATACGTAGACGCCTCATGACGTGCTGGAACGTAATCCAGAGTCGCCCCCATATTGGTTAGGTCTCCTCAATCCACGCTAGCACCAATGTCAATCGGAGTCAACGGAGAGCGAGCAACTATGCCCGTATTTTGCGCAGCTTATGGTTGCAATAACCAGTGCAGTATTGATACCAGATTGCATGGCATTACCTTTTGTCACAGGTGGGAGCGGACCGCCCCTGTCGCGGGTCACACCCCGAAAACGACTACCGAGACAACTCTCCTTCTTGCTGTTCCCCGGATGCCTCATTTATACACCTCCTCTTCTCTGAATCGCCCAATCCACAATTGCCACCTCATCTGCACACCTGCTGCTAATAAAACCCAGATTTGGGAGTTCCCGGAAGTGACTGGTGTTTGGGGATCGTCGTTCGGGCGGAACTAATCTCCACCACTTTCGGTTCCGCCCTTCAAAAAGTCACTCCGTGACACTTTCACAAGTAAGATTGAACAATAATTTTGGTTATTTTACCATTTAAAATACTATGTAATCATAACTAACGTTAATTACGTGTAACCAAATTGTGTGAAAATCCTGTAAAAATTCCAGGAGTTATGATTATTGTAGTTGGAAATACACCTTCTTCAGTAGAAATAAATGCAGATGGGGTGCATTGGGGACCCATCCAAGATGGCGGCTGCGCTGATACGTCAGCTCCAATAGGCAGCGTCAGTCTATGAGGTTCTACGTATATAATGTCTATGGAGAAACTGGCCCTCCAGGATAAGGATTGGACAGCCCTGAGTTATGGTCTTAAAGGGATAGTTCCCCTAAAAAATGAAAATTCTGTCATCATTTACCCTCATATTGTTCTAAACCGTTATGAGTTTTTATTTTATTTTGATGAACACAAAAGAAGACATTTTGATAAATGATGGTAAGAAACGCAGCTGCCATAACCATTGACTTCCATAGTAGGAAAACAAATATTATGGAAGTATTGTGATAAATGATGAAAAATATATTTTGATAAATAATGGTAAGCACACAGATGATGGTACCCATTGAATTCCATCATATTTGTTTTTCCTACTATGGAAGTCAATGTCTACAATCAGTTGTCTGCTTACCATCATTTATCAAAATATCTTCTTTTGTGTTCATTCAAACAGATCTAGAACAACACGAGGATGAGAAAATGATGACAGAATTGTCATTTTTGGGTGAACTATATCTTTTATGCACTGTGATGTCATACACTGATCATTCTGCGCAGCGCTGCATATATGACATTACATCAGCCAACCTGTATATATAACATTACCTCACATTAACCAAACATCTATTGGCATTGCAAAATGTTGTCTCAAAAGCATGTAGAGGTCATATAGTAATAATTTGTCTGCAGAAATAGAAAAAGTTTAAGGTGTTCGCATGACCTTACACATTGTCAGCTTATTAAGCATGGGTATAAAAACAAACAACAACAAACCCCTAGCTGATCAGACTGGACACAAAACACTGTGCTGTTTCTAACTTAAGTGCTTTGTTGCATCTTTCACTTGCAGTACACGTACAGTATATATACAGTATACGTGTGTGGGTGCTTTGGGTCTCCCAGAATGCATCAGAAGCACAAGCCCTCTGCCCCTTACACAGCTCTGATCAATGCAATACTCCCCAGAGAAGGACAGATACAAGGAGAGCGAGCAAAACGTGTACACTGCTGCTGTTTGGATGGACGGAGGAATAATCTTTATCTGTAGGAATGCACACGCAGCCTGCTCATTAGAAAGGGTGCGGAGACAGACGGCTAATTGATCTGATTCAATCTCATCACCGTTTGATTGACCGGCTGTCGGATACGCCGGGCTCTGCTGAATGCACAAAAGCACGGCAGATTTATCTTGGTCAACCTTCAAGTGTCTGTGTGTGTGTGGAGAGCAAGACCGTTCGTCTTAGTCAAGCAGATAAAGCACAAAGGCCGCTATCATGGGCCGACATCACCACACCTATACTGCCAACAAAGAAAGAGATTGAGGAGAGATTCAAAGAGGGAAAGCGTTTGACAAATGAATGCTTGGGAGAAAGACGATAGGCACATAATGGGGGAGGAGTCTCATCAATACTGACACACCCTGTGCGGCAAAAACATCAGTCCTGGTTTGGACATTAGACCTATTTGTGACCCTGTCTGTGAAATCCAGGTTAAAGTCGATGAAATGAGGAGCATCCATGTTTGATTTTAATCTTTGACATGACCTTACTTAGTCAATATTAAAGATATCAAGATTATATTTTCACAGCATATTATGTAGGATGATTTTATGTAGAAAAATGTTTTTAGGTTTTCACAGACAGGTTCACAATAACACAGAGTCAGGGGCATGGCCACAGGTGGGCAATGCCAATCCACAAGAGCCACCATCCCATCCAATTTAAAGGGATTAAGATTAAAGTCTTCACTTATATTTTCAAATAATTTCTATATGATTATTGGCAATTGTCATGTATAGAAAAGATACAACGTGAATTTAGAATTCATCCTATTTACTTCATCAGTGGGTATATTTCTCATTGTGAGCTATTCATCTGTGCATGCTATTCTGAAAAATGATTCGTAATTTTTATCAAAATGTAAAAACTCTTTCTGTCTCCAAAGGGACTTTTATTTTAAGCTAATGTCACAAATCTTTCTTATAGCAGATAGACTCAATCATAACCACAGAAAAATAACTCGGCACACTTTATTTCATTGATTAATGTTCACGGTACATCATGGGTCATAATTTCAGTCCTCTAGTTCAGAATATTATGAGAAAGCCACTTTGCTCTGCCTGCGAGCCAGCTGTGATTTCAGCACTGGGCCAGCTTGAGCACACACATTCGGTAAGTGGATCAAATTAGACTTCTCAAATGTGTGTCCTTGAATTGCAAACCCCTGGCATGCCAGATATTGGAGAAAGGATTGAGCACCTACTAAAACCATTCTTGCCTTTGCCATCTGCTTCAGCTTGCCTAAAGTATAAGAGCAATATTAATAACAGGACCCCAAGTGTGCCAAAAGGCCCCAGATTCAATATTTTAAATTAAAGTATATTTTTGAAAAGTCTTACAATAGATCAAATGCATGGCATGCATTTTAAACAAAATATCTAAAATGTCTTACTGTGACCCAGGAATGTGTTTTTCAGCTAATTTGACATGTTTACTCTCTGTTCATTTGACATTTTATTGCTGCTTTTGTGTGAACCTGTGTGTAACTTCAGTTGTCATCACTTATCACTTACACATTGCACAAATATTTATATAACAGAGCAAATAAGTGCCAAATCAAGGCTGTGACATTTGTATTTGTGTTCTATAGGGCTAGACCAGAATATTCGAATATTCGTTCCGTGGGTTGACATTCGATTTTCAGTTTTGAGATTCGAATATATATATAAATATTTTACAGCGTTAATGCAGAGCTTTTGCCAAGCAGGAAGTGCGCTTCACGCTCCCGCTCTATAGGTGGCGCAGAGAGACCAACATCCATAGCCAACGGCCACCAAGCGCCACCAGTGGAAGAGGTCGCCTCAAATGGAAAGCGTGCTTCCTGCTTTGGCATTCACGCTAATAGTGTTGTAAATTACGTTCAGTTTCTTGCAAAAACTGATTGATTTGCTTCACAAGACGTCAATATGTCACACGAAGTTATGGGGGATTACTGTTGTATTGGATATATATGCTTTAGCTCTTAAAGTGTGCGGATCGGTTGACTTGCATAACGGAGCACTGGGAAATATGCAAAATACTGCAAAATATCTTCTTTATTGTTCTGCTGATGAAAAAAACATATTGGATGGAGTAAGTGTTAGTAAATAAACTTGATTTTGAAAGTATGCTACCGTTTTATTACAGTTTGTTGAACTTCGTTCATTTGTTTTGGTTGTTTTATTTAAATAGCCTACCCTTTACGTTGTCAGTAATTACTGTGCTGCTTATTTCTGATACGGGAATGTTGGTTTGTTAGAAAAATCTTAGGCTACCTTATAAAAAGTATTGCTCTTGTGTTTTGTTTCACTAACGCTGTTCTCGCAGGATGCGTTGCAGGCACCCGCTTCCGGCTTGCGCTGTTCTGTAGTATTTTTAAAGTTTATTAATTCTAAATGTGTCGCATGTCCATATTGCATGAAAAAAAAGGCACTACACTTCCTTGGGTCCGCAGCAACACATCCGCCACATAATAAAACTGTAGACAGACATACACACACACACATACACACAGAGAGATTCCTGCCTTTATTAAAGAGAAAAATATGTTCAGCCCCTCCTTTTGAAGCTTCGAATATTCAATTTGATTTCTACTAGAGCTTCGAAGCTCAAAAAATGGTATTCGGAACAGCCCTAGTATTCTAACATTCAGGGACGGATTGGCAATCTGTGCGTTCTGGAAAAGTCCAGAACGGCCGTTCAACGGAGGGCCGTCGCCCGGCCGATGGCAAAAAAAAGTCTAATAACGCAATATGAACAGCCAACAGCAGAGGCACTAATACGATCACTTATATGCTGCTACGTGTAAAAAAAAACAAGGAAGAAGAGTCGGCCTACTAGCCGTGATTGGTCCACGGATTCCCGGAATCCGCGAACGTCTATGTTTGCGAGCCTGAGCATCCACAGCCTGGTCATGATGAGGGACAGACCGAGTTAACTTCACATCAGCAAGAGCTAAGTGCCAGTAGTACCAGGACACGTGACATTATAATATAATATACACGATATAAAAATAAATAAAACTTGCGTGAAAATTAACCTAATGCGCAACTAGTGTTAGAGAAAGACGTGATGTGAGTGTGTGCGCACGCGCGTGTGTGTGTGTGTGAGAATGAGGCGCGGGCGCGATTGAACAGTGGAAACATAAAAACAATACATACTCTGTCATTTTGTTCATATGGGACATAATTCAAACATCAAAGTGTTTGCTTATATTTGTATACAGTCGCAATAAAACAAAACATTTTGCTTTTGTCAAACTGTAAACTCTTGTCAAACTGTAAACTCTTGTCAAACTGTAACCTACAACTGTCATCTAACCAAAATCACACACATCAAAGCAAAAAATATTTATCCAACCCCGTTTAAAAACAGTCTGTGGGTGGACATTCATCGTATTGCATTGGTTTTCATTTCTTTCATTGACTTTATTGTATATGAGAGGTTGTAGTGAGCTCACATTTTCTGCTACAATGAAGACTAAGGTATTGAATTAAACGGGTAAATATCAGGCATGCATTGCAACCACTCTAAACGTGCTAATATATAAGAAAGGGGGCTAAATAATTGACCAAATATTAGTTTAACAAAAAAATCCTAGCTTGCACTTTCTGTCTGTCTTCCATCTGAGTGCAGTTTTTCCTTGTCTTTCATATTTGTGTTTAGTATTGTGGAATTGGCAAAGACCTGGTGGTTGTTTGTGAAAGCTGTACAGACAAAATTAATAGGCCTACAGTAGCTATTTTCATTATTTCACAGCCTTATTATACATCAAAGTTTAATATGACATGGACAAAATATTAAATATCCTTGTCTTATAGTCTGACAGTATTGTGGCATAGTATCAGGACATCCTTGTGTCTGTTGCGCACGGCTAGGGGCGAATGGCCGGATGATGGGCCTATTTGGGAAAAAGTCCAGGGCTGTTTTTTAGCCCCAGTCCGTCCCTGCTAACATTTCACAAATGTTTGTAAAATGTTAAAATAACTTCATGGCAGAATTTTGGTAGCATCAATGTCAGTGTAAAGTCTCACGAAATTTCGTTATATAGTCACGTATTTTTTTATTATTTTTTTTCGTGACATTATCACGAATTTCCATGTTTGTTCATGATTGTATAACGAATTCCTGTTTTTTTAATATCACGAAAAAAGAATTCAGTTAATAGATCATTTAAATTTCTAGAAATGCTAGGTTATTTTCAACCCAGATTTGGGCCAGAAATGCAAGAACCCAACCTACTGGGATTTAATTTAACCTGCTATACCAAAATGCTGGATTGTTTTAACTCGTTGGGTCAAGAAAAAAAAAATTTCTGGGTTAACTGCTGTTTTTGTTACTTTTTGACCCAACGCTACACCAAGTTAAGGTGTGTTCGACATCGGCTGTGGCTGGATGTAACCGATCGGCGAGATTAGCCGCATGCAGGCGGGGAGGAGCTGAAAATGGAGACGTGAAGTTGGACCCGCTGTGGTTCCTGTAGTTTGCTGCATTTACGTCAAGCATGGCTTAATCGCAGTAAACATGATTTGTAAGATGTAAACAACATAAAGAAAATTATACTGTTTTTAATGTCCGTGTATGAGCATGAGTGGAACTTCTTTTTTTACAAGAATAAAGTTCAACATAAGCATATATTATTTAAATACCAATGTAGTGGGGTCTACGTTTTTTATCTATTTTATTTTGATGAACATGACACAATAAAAACATTGCGACAATATGAAAAGATCTTTAACTGTTATAAAATACAGATTTGTGAGCATTCGTGGAACCGAGGGCATGAAAATAAACATGAAACACACATGATTGTTGTCATGTGGTGAATCCGACCAATCGTGAAACAGCTGTGTCGTCATTACAGCCCGTGCAGCTCATCATCGCGAACTGCGCTGGCTGAATCAGGCGGCTGATCTCGAATCGCTCTTGTGGTTCATTAAAACCATATGAGACAGTCACGTGCCTGCAGCGCCAGCTTAAGTCGGACAAAATTACTAACCTGCATGCACTGCTCAAGTCAGCTGCCGATCGGTCTGCGTAGCGCCGCATGAAGTCGAACACACCTATAGTGTACACTATCAAATCTTAAAAAAAAAAACACCAATGAGAGAGGTCGCTGTTACCATACGATTGGGTAACACACTGACAGAGAAACAGATCTGTGACCAAAGGACTTAAGCATCAAGTGCTATTCACCTGAATAGGCTAACTATCTATACTGTGAGTTATCCATGCAATAAGAGATAAAACAATTGAAATGTCCCCATCCTGGGTGTCGAAACAAACCAAAAGTTCTTGATTTAAAAATATGAACCATGTGAAACATGAAACTATTCTGGTTGAAGTTATAATCGACAAAGCTGTGTACACATGGAGTGTGATGTACTGTATTTGTGTTAGTGGTGTAGACAGATTCGATCTAGGTTTCTTGTGTCACGTTTCTCACTTGCAGTGTACATACAGTGTACAATTGAGATTTGGAGTTTTAATCTCAACTAGAGAGAGTTCAGTAAAGGTAACATGAGGGTTTCAGAGCAATATTTAAAATCTGTGCTAGAAAGTTCAGTTTATAGAAGTAGATGTCAACCAGAATAGATAGTGCGTGTTTGAGGGCAAATTGAAATCTGAAATAATCTGCCATACGTGTATTTTAGGATCACGGTAAGCAATCCTACATTATCTGGAGAGCACCAGAACATCAAAGACCTTAGCAGAGTTTTGTGTGTGTGTGTGAGAGAGAGAGAGAGAGAGAGAGAGAGAGAGTGAGAGAGAGAGAGAGAGAGAGAGAGAGAGAGAGAGAGAGAGAGAGAGAGAGATTGGGAAAACAAGTCATGATAAAAGATTGTATTTCCTCTTTATCAATTTATTCCATGAAGGGCCAAGGAGTGTTTTTGTATATTAAATCTTTTCCAGAAGTCTTCAGAGACTTCTCCTCATCAACAAACATCTGTGCACTGCTGTAAATAAACAATCCCTAAACAAAATGAGCACAGTACCTTTACTCAGTGAGGCAGTGACTATGAGCGCCCACAGGCCTGCGAGAAAGCAAATTCACAAATTAAATGAATCTCTTTTTTATCTTAAAATGAATCTGAGTTTAATAAATGTGCTATTTTGGTTCGTTGGATTTTAAGTGTATGTGCTGCTTTCTAGCCAGCAGCATTTTTAGTGTGGTTTGCAAGAAACACACAGACACTCACGCACACAGTTCCCAGATCTGCCGGATATCTGATCAACAAACACAGCAGGACACTGAAATGACAATTTTTTTGTTTAACTCTCATTAACATTCCTGAACTATAATTGACACAAAACCCGCCATCGGCAATGCTTGTACATCAGTTATTTTCATCGGTGTTGATATTACATATAAACAATAAAATACCTGTTGTTATATGGCACAACATGTAGCAACAGTAATGTGACAGAATATAGTAATGTTTAATAAGTAATTAGTGCTTGCTAAAGTAAAACATTAGCATTGAAGTTGCTTATGGTGTGGGATTTAAATACATAAAATATTACATTTAAATATGATCAGATTTAAAGTCTAGAATATTATATAAAGGGGTGATCTTTTTTACCTTTGGTCAGTAGGCGACCACCTAGTAACCAACTAGGCAAATGGCTATTGTGGCTATATTCCAAAAATAAATACAATCACTCACCCAAATTGCACCACCCTGGCAAAGCAAAGCCCACTACCATAATGATGGTGGAACGTTTTACACTGACAAACCAAAAAATGAAAATCTTTTTTTATTATTCTCTAGTTTCATGTATTGATTTTAATTATTAATTATTAATTAGCTTGTTCTTTGATTGGTTAGTTCTTTAATAACCACTCCCACAAGTTTAGTGACGTGTGATTTGATTTCTCCCAAAATCTATATAAGTCTATAAAAATGTTTAAAGAACAAGGCCTTTACAGTGTTTGAAGTAAAAAGTATTTAATAATCAGATAAACGACTCAGATGTCAGAGACAGCTGGCTGATGGTTACGCCCCAGTTCCACCGACCCAGCGTTGCTGACACACTGAGGCAGAGCTGGGGAGTAATCAGAGGTCAGATGATTGGTGGCTAAGTTCGGGACTGATGATGGACGACTGGCTGGGTGAGACCAGCGAGGACGAAGAGCAGCTGAGCAGGACGAGCGAGGACGAAGAACAGCTGAGCGGGACCAGCGAGGACGAAGGATGGCTAGGCAGGACCAGCGAAGACGAAGCATGGCTGGGCGGAACCAGCAAGGACAAAGGATGGGTGGGCGGGACCAGCGAGGACGAAGGATGGCTAGGCAGGACCAGCGAAGACGAAGCATGGCTGGGCGGAACCAGCAAGGACAAAGGATGGGTGGGCGGGTCCAGCAAAGACGAAGGATTGCTGGGCCGGACCATTGGGGACTGCATTCAACAAAAGTCATTCGAAAAATCCAATAAATGTCCGGAGATTAACTGTGGCTCACCCTCAGCGGCGGGACTGTGGGTAGGGCTTTTCTCGTAGCCCTCGAACTCCACCAAAACTCCCACAGTGACATACAGTGTGACAGGCTCACGCACTTGGTCAGACAGCTCTGGAGACTGCGCCTCTGGGGCAACGTTGGTTTGCTCTGGCTCGGTGGGCGCGGCAGAGTCAGGCTCCCTATCTGAGATGGGCATTTGCTCCGCGTAGCAGGGGGGCGGCTCAGTGATCTCTGGCTCGGGAGTGGGGCTGGTGACGTCCTAAACGGTAAAAGATGATACCAGCACTCCACGAATGTGGCGAAACCACCTCGAGGACCCTCCCCGGACAACTGCACACATGTGGCGGTGTTGAGGCCACAACAAAGAAATGTGCAAAGGCAGTAGTCTGGGAAGGGGGTGTCAGGAACCAGCAGGAGAAATTCTTCATGTTTTTACAGTAGCCCGAAACGCACAAACTCCTCTACTGAGCGCATTTTGTCACTAGGTTGTCTCAGACGACTACATGTTTGTCCTGTGGTGGCTACCATATGCGTTTTGAAATTAAGGGGTAAGCTGTTGGTTGCAATTCGTAATCTCACCATTAGATGTCACTCAAATGTACACACACCACCTTTAACAGCTGATGTGACATACAAAACCAAGAACCAGTCAATTATCTGTGTGTTGTTGGTTCCTCCTTAAAAATGTAAACAGCGACACTCATTTTTTTGAGAGAGGGGCTGAAACATGGTAATTTTTCTCAATAATGAGTTTGAGTCCCCTATGATTATGGGAAAAACTAAATTAATAAAATAATTTTACGAAAGGATCACAAAAAAAGATGATGAGTCATTTGAGAGTGTGTTGACACGGAATTAATTATCCCACTCACTGTGCTTCATTAAGCTCATGAGTTTCTCTGATTGGTTGGATCTTTCTCTGCAGGATTATGGGTAGTGGAGTTTTTACTCAGAATTTTGCAGTTTCACAAAAACATGTGTTTAAATAACATGAACTGGTGGCTTTAGCCGAACCGTATACCATAGAATAACACCATCAGTAGGTCTGCCTTTCAAGCTTCATAAGTTAGCATTAAAAATCAATTTCCCAGTTGAGAAAGTAAATGTGATCTGTACCTCCGAAACCCAGCTGTTGTGCAGTATTGTGGGGTAATAAAAAAATCACGAACATCGCCTACAACTCTCATTTGAAATTCATGAGGTTCACTTTTATACGTGGTCTTGGAGTAAATCTCTGAAACAGAGTTATAATCGGTGCGTGTGTCCGGACAGAAAAGAGCAATCTGGGCCCCAAAATCATCTATAGAGAAACAGCAGCAAGTGGCATGAAAGGAGCACCAGAAAGCAATTAATGACACACAGAGGGGAATTATACTAGAAATAGAACGACACCCACCACATTTATTACTGGAGAGAGAGAGGGGGAGAGAGAGAGCATCATCGTTCTCCGCCACAGGAAACAAATGCTTCGCACATCCTGAGAAGCTCTGCAAAAAGATCATTATCCTCCTCGGCTCTCTCGTTCTCTCTTTCTCTCCTTCTGTCAGATAAGGGGTGGTCGTGTGTTCATTAGGAGATCCTGTCAGTGTCCTAAGGAGTGAGGAATGAACAGAGAATGAGATCATGCACAGACACGCATCTATTGCATACTCTCTCTCTCTTTCTCTCTCTCTCTCTTTGGTGAGTGTGGCATCCTCTTTTCTTAGTAATCACTGGAACAATAGGAATCAGAAAGCTGAGCTGTCCGCTCTGACAGTCTAACACTTAATTGGCTGTAATTAGCTGCTGAAGGAAGTTAGCGGCGGAGCTGAAATTAGCATTTGCTTCATTGTTTAGTATGATCTGAAGAGGAGCGAAGCTGCAAACTGCATGATGATAAAGTGTGTGTGTGTGCTTGTGTGTGTGTGTGCGTGCGTGCGTGCGTGTGTGTGTGTGTGTGACAAACCTTTGCAAGCTAGAAGGTCATTTAAGGTCGTAACAAATATGAACTATAATTGCAGAGTGTACACACAGACCCAAGCATGACAAGCAGGTCATGAAAGCAATATTAAAAAGGGTGAAACAGCCGCCCACTGTGCATGTCCTTGAATTATGACAATTAGTGTTAGCTTGTAAAGCATAAGAACAGGTACACATAAAGAACCAGAGCAAACACACACACACACACACACAAATGTGGACATACACACTGGATTTTAAACCATTCCAATCTAGGATTGCTGATCAAAGTAGTCAACAAATGTCTATTTGAAAGTATTTTTTTATTGATTTCATATTCAAATATAAGCCTGAATGACCATGGACCACAAAACCAGCCATAAGTCACACAAGTATATTTGTAGAAAATCAAAAAATACTTTGCATGGATCAAAACATGCCAAATATCACTATTATATGTAAAGATCTTGTTCCATGAAGACTTCCCATTCAATTTCCCATTCAAGTTTGTTTTTTATGTATCCCCATTCAATCCACAAGTTCATAACAATGGTAAGCCAGTTTAGAGCACTAAAACAAACCTTTTTATTAGTAATATTCCTTACTAAAGACTTCATTTGAACTTTGAACTTTAGATTCGATTTTCTCAATATTTTGATTTTATTTCAATCTCAGATTCCAGATTTTCAAATAGTTGTAACTCGGCCAAATATCCTAACAATACAATCATTAATGGTAGAGGTGTCACGATTCTCCAAATCCTCGATTCAATTACATTTTCGATTCCGAGGTCACGATTCGATTCTCGTTTTTTTTTTTATAGTTTCACATTATAATGTAAATTGCGTTTTTCCTTGTATGGGGGTTTGTGGCCTTCACTCTCCGCAAGAAAGCTTGTAGGATTCCTTCTTGCACGCACATGGACTTAATGTGCGCGTCTTGGACTCTGGATCTGAAATAAATCCAGCGCGTCATAAGCAGCTGTGCTTCTCTCTGTCTCACGTGTATGCACTCTTGCATCTGTCCGAAGTCTAAACATAAACTAAAGTAGTAATCCTTACATATTTGTTCAGTTTTATGCGTTTCATGGGAGTTGAGGCAAACTATCCCTTTTGTTTAAAATATAATCCGCTGCATCTTGGCGACTCATTCTCACGCACGTGCAGAGAGCTGCGCTCTGTCCGAAGTCAGATCAGTAGGTATTAATCCTGTTTATGATATGCATTTCAACATCCCTCGTGTTTAAAATATAAATCTCTGGGAGTTTTTTCCCCGCTTGGCAAGCCGAGTGGACGTGGCATGGGGGCGTGGCAGCATCGACTAATCCCTTTTTTTTAATTCGATGTTCGAGGGTGTGACTTAATTTCAATCGATTTCGATTTAAAATCGTAATCGTGACCCTTAATTAATGGAAAGCTTTTGGATGATGTATAAATCTCACTTTTCCAAAAAATTACCCTTACGACTGGTTTTGTGTTCCACGGTCACAAATACTCCAAAAAGGTCAAGAAAATATATCAAACGTTTGTACGCATTTTACAACTTGGCTAATTTGTATGAATTCGTACAAAGTGAATTATACAAAATGTAAGATTATTAAAATAAACAATAATAAAACCACGAATGTGATTGTACAAATTAATAATACAAATTAGCCACCTCATAAAATACGTACAAATTGCCATGAGATTATGTTGATATAGCTGTCATTTAAAGTGGACATTATCCAGAGACGATTGCAGTTAATCTGATAAACATTTTTAAATTAAAAAGCACATGTAAATACAGTTTACAAGAGTGTCTAGGTATTCAGTTATTTTCGTAGATCTGTGTGAACAAGGGTTGTTTTGACAATGTTGTCGTCCAGAGCCGGCGCCAGACCATAACTAACAGGGGGGCACTCGGCTTCCAACGGGGGGCACGCAATAGCAACAATAACTTGCAGAAACAAGACATTAAAACAACAAATACAGCAAGCACACACTCATACAACTGGTACAGACTGTCAGCTCATTTCCCGTATAAAGTGCAAAAGACCACAAACTATGCGCAAAACTACTGAACTTCGACCGCGGCGCTCGCGCTACTCGACGCAACAACAAACCGCCCTCGCGCGGCGCAAGCCATTGAAATGAATGGGCACAGCGCACACCGCGTCCTAGCTTTAAAAAAGCCGCTTTACCATAATCACGTCGTAATGCTGTTAACGGTCTATAGCCACACTTCACATTATGCTTACGTAATTTAAAACAACGCTAACTTACCTTTAAAATAGCTGAAGACGGCGTGTAAGAACATTAAACTTCCTTAAAACAGTGTCCTGTAGATTTGTAAATTCCACCACGACCTCTAATCTCTGAGTTTGAGCCAGTCTGTGTTTGCATGAAGTCAGATGAAGCAGGCGGTGCTGGTTCGTTCTAAATGTTCTAATATTCATATTTTACACAATCCACAAAATGCCACGAAAAACAGGTTGCTAGTATCAAGTCACAAATATGCTAAAGACGTAAGACGGGTGAGACGCGGCAATACATCCAATCAGAGAAACTGGTCTATTTTAATTAAAGAAAACATATATCAACTATATTTTCATCATTTGATTACATTACAAGTCATGAAACATTCAATGTTTAATTTATTTTAATTATTCTTGATATATATTAAATTAATAAAAACTTTGTAGGGGGGGCACAACAACCTGTTCGGGGGGGCACTGCCCGCGAATGCCCCCCCATGACGCCGGCCCTGTTGTCGTCTATATGTGAAATTTTTCAAAAACACAAAGGGAAAACATTACATTTTTTAGTACATCGTTGTCATGTAAATACCATACATTATATACTCCTATATGCAGTCCCTCCAGAAAAACGTGATTATGCGATTGCATGCTCAAAGCGTAATCGGCCAAAGTCTGAATATTTATGCGGGGGGCGCATTTTCCCTGCATAAATTGCAGATTTCCATGCGCAAAATATATTCGGGGCTTGCATGATTTTTCATACAGATTTCGTATCTTAGCCGGAAGATGAAAAAATGTTGCATTTACTTCACACAAGCTCAGTCATGTCCCCTGTTGCTATGGGAACATTAGTAAGTAACGTAATTTTGCGACGTGAACCTCATTGAAAAGCTGCAACACCAACCGCAATTATTGCAAGTCCCCGCAGTTTTTGCAAGTTCCCACAATTTCAATGCATAAAATTGCATTAATATCCTGCAATTTTTAAGAAAACGTGCTGCAAGATCAAGGATTTTTGCCTGCAACAATCACAAAAAACTTTTGCTGAAAGGACTGTATATGTTATAAAAACACTTGCTCTGAATCATTTGGTTTTCTAATATCCAACATTGCACAGATCATTTTACAGATGAGCAAATGTTTCATCTTAAAATATCATTTTCCAGATGAAATCACACACATTGAATGAATGTCTGGCCAACATACTGCACATTTGCTATCAGTGTAGTGAATATAGTGGTCAAGATCAGGGCAGGTTTCTGATAGAGTGCAGATCGAATATAAATTTGGCTGCGACAGATACATGTCTCTCCTCCCTATAGCACCTGTTTTTGATCTTTCTCTCTGTCTTTTTCATAAATAAAATGCTCTTTTGGTTTTGCTCTGGGCTGGTGAACTACATCACAGGTATTTCTTTAATATCTTCAAACATTCAGAGCACTGAAATAATCCTCCACCGTCCTCTCGCCATTTTAACTTCTGAATCATCTCATTTTCTGCTTCCAGTGCTGCAGATGAATGTGATTTAATGAGAGCTCTGGTCACACCAGAACACCCAATACATCCTGAAAAACTCTATTACTGAATTCATCAAAAATTAAGTAGGAAGAAGGCCGCTTGCCTCCATCCAATACACTTCGTGGTACAGACCATCGCACCAAAACATTAACGTAAGCAGCAACCCACCCCCTTCACCCGGTGATAGATATAAGCAATAAAGTGTTCCCCTTTCTGCAGTTTGCGCTCTGACAGAGATAAATACTGATGCTGAATTCTCATAAAGCACTTGTGTACTCAGGGCAATCTCCTTTCCCACTGCAGTCAACACAACTGATGCGAATTTAACTGAGGAAAAGACTTTCCATATGCATGGCAGTCCACAAGCCTACATTAATAAAATGAATAATATTTAACTTAATGAGGTGAAAGTTGAGGAACAGACCTCAGCTTTATTGGCCAAAAGGTGCCAGTTTTTTATAACATTAAAGGAAAACACAGGATACTGTATGTTTGAAGTTGTTATACCACCTGTACTGTTTTTGTAGTATGCATAATGCAGATTGTGCACAATATGCAAATGGCCTGTATGAAATACATGCGTGACCTACTACTGTATCCAATCAGATCACAGTGGAATACTGTAACCACAATGCCATGCTATGAATATGAACTATTGTGATGAATAAACTAAAAGTTGCATCAACCACAATTGTTTTGTTCTTGACAAACTATTGAATCAGACTGAAAACACAATTTTAGGAAAAAAAAGTGAATTGGTGAAAAATCCTGAATTATTTAATATAAATGTAATGAGGTTATGTAATGCTACAGTATACCAGTATCTAGGACATGTTTATAAAATTTCCCTGACGCTTAAAGGTGCCATTTTTTCCTATGTTTTCGAAGCTTTGATTGTGTTTACGGTGAGCGATATAACATGTGTTCATGTATTTTTCACACAATTGACTTATCTGTTTTCACTGCCCTTAAAACTGCCTGATGTCTTCCTTGTTCTATGAAGTCCATCCTTCAGAAATACGTAACAAGTTCTGATTGTGTACCTGGTCCAGTGCAGGCCCGGATTGGCCATAGGGAGGACCGGAAGAATTCCCTGTGGGCCGGTCTGTTTTTTTGGCCACAAGGGCCGGTGTTGTCATAACACCAGGTTGAAGATTGCTTTCCCAGGCTGCAAGCACTTATCCAGCCCCACTTGCATAATTTGCAGGGTTTAAAAATGTTAACGCAGGAAGCGTGGTTTTCTTTTGCTTTTTAAAGTGCTCGCCTGTGAACACGAATTTTGTTTCAGACGCGCATTTGAGTGCGTCTAGACCGAGGGGCAACCTTCCGATCTCTCTGATGAAGCCAATACGGAAGTGACTTAAACTGCAATTCATCAACTGGCCGCTAGAGGCTGGCTAAAAATAGAAGTCAATTCCCATAGACCCCCATGTTAAAACGCCCATGTTTAGAGCAGAAAAAAATGTGTTTACAGCCTGTTTTTGGTCTATATAGCTAATTTTGCCCTTCATGACAACTGTAAGGGGATGAATTTTTTCCCTCATCCGTTTAAATTATATTAAGGGCGTTTTCACATTAGCACTTTTGGTGCGCACCTGGGTTCGATTGACATCAGAGTTCGGTACATTTGGATGATGTGAACGCTGTCTTCCGAACTCGGGTGCGCACCCGCGAAACGTACTCGAGTCCGCTTAAAAGGGTGGTCTGGGGTCCGGTTTATGTGAACTCCAGATCGGTTCGCTGCTAATGTGAGCGCAATTGTACCAAATCGCGGAAGTGAACCACTGTTAATTACGTATTATATGGAATGTCCCACCAAAACAGACGTGTGTGTTTGTGTGCGTGCACTTACCTTGACAACAAAATGCATAGAATGCTTGCTTGACTTTTGTTCTTATTTTTTTTAATCTTTGGTTTTGTTTTCAAAGAAATAATACAGAAACGCACTTGCGTCTGTCTGCCCCAAACATACTAAAGTCGTTTCGATGACAACGGTCTGTCCGGGTGATTCTCACGAAAACTTGGTTGTAAAAATGTCAAGCATGAAAATGTAAAAATTGCTTAAATTTACTTTTTTTCCCACCAGACATTAGAAACAAAGTCTGAAGTATATGGGAACATTAATTTAAAAACTTTTACTTATCATTTAACACTTTTTGTAACATAATTTCAAAAATAAGTCCTAAAAAATCTCATTACCGCAACAGTCAGAAAACATCAACACTGTTAGAAAAGCTAATATATTTTCACATTTTTAAAAATTGATAATTAATAGTCATGCACAGTAAATTGAAATTCTGAAATAATATTTATTTTAAATTTAACGTTTTTTTTATTTTGTTTTATTTAGCTCATATACCGCAACACCTTCCACAATTTACAACTATTTTTTTATATATTTCGAAGGAACCTGACACATTTTCAAAATGACATGACAAACCTGAAAGAACATAATTTGGAGATTCTGCACATGCATTTAAAATCAAAGTATTATGCTTCTATTAATGAAATTAACATTTAATAAGCATCTGTTGCGGTAATGATACATAGGTTTCGGAAATGAGGTTAATTATTTCGGTAATGAGAATACGTATACTAGCCTGAGATTGTGTTAAAACAAATTTTAAAGTAGAAAGTCTGATAATATTTACAGCATCATGTGTTCAAGTTCAAAACTGTTTTATTGTGTAGTCTTTGAAAAAAATATTAAAGAAAAAACATGAGAACAGGAAGGCTTATATTAATATTCCTTTGTGTCATATTTAAGTCCCCATTTATGCATTTAACATACTGAAATAAGATGGTCTTGATGACATATTCTGCCTACAAATGCGAGCTCTGAAGGCTGCAGCCATTGGATTGAGAAATGGCCAGCTAATGTCAGCTAGATATCACAAAACATTTGTGTAAAAAGATGAAAAATATTTCCTTGCTGGATATGATTTGGTCTTCTGACCTTTTACCATTCTGTATCTGTTTCGATGAGAGAGAGAGAGAGAGAGAGAGAGAGAGAGGGAGAGGCTGTATCCGAAAGTTTAGACAGCTGACTTGTTCCCTCGCTGCCTTATGAGACAATGACTTTGGCTGCATAATGGCAGCTCCGAGAAATGCTTTAGGACAGACTTCATAGGCAGCAAAATTGAATTCAGGTTGAAATGTAAGCAGCCCTCTCTGTGTTCCGGGATGTCGCAAATCTGCTTGTGGTGCGGAGGTCTGATCGACCCACCCAATTCACACGAGCTCTGTGTGCTCCACCCAAAGGCGGCAATTGTTGGCTCAGGGTGTCCCTTATTGTGAGGATCTCCCGATGAAGGTGCTCAGGACCCGGCTCAACATCGCCCTTGGAGGTTTCTTACTGCAGTGTCCCACTGCCGGCAAAGAGCCGCTGGTGGTCGTCCTTCCCTCGCTCAACCGGTTCAGTTTGTCGCCGAGAGCCTGTGTCCTGAACCGGGAGCCGCCAGGTCTGTTTCCTTTGGGTTTCCGGCGGAGGAAGATGAGATGTCTCTGACAGCGTTGGATGGAGACTGGGACCAGGCTCCACGTGGTGCATCAGACACACAGCCATCCTTCTAAAAGGAACTGGTGCGCATTCTCTTTAAAGCCGTGCAGGACTTGGAGATTGAGTGGAGCACCCCACAAGAACCCCAGAGAAGCAAGCTTGACTTTTGTTTTCTTCACTCAGGCCGCCCCGCTGATGCTCGGAGGAAAGTCACCAAAGTGTGGGCTACCCCTCCCCCCATTTTTTTTCTTAGTTAGGCTACCTGTGTATTCCCCCCATCAAGGACGCTGTGGCTGCTCACCTCTGCCCCTTGTCCACTTCCTTGGATGGTTTGGCGCAGCTTTGAGGGTAGTGAAGCCTCATGACAGCACACCTGTCCGAAAAAGCATACCCGCGCCGAGAGAGGCTCTGTCTGCAATGCACACTATGGCGGTCCTACAGATCTTTTAGGCGCAGGTGCTTAAGGCTCTGGATGAGGGCAGCACGGATCTAAATACCTTCAGGGATCTGAGAATGGTTACGGATTTCACGCTAAGGGCCACGAAGACCACTCATGGTGGCCATGCACAGTCACGCCTGTTTCTCCATCCGGCCTGTTTGGTGACACGGTGGGCACAATCACGGAGCATTTCTCGGAAGCGGTGAAGAGCTCTAAGGCTATGAGGCACTTCATACCTCACCACCCTGTGTCTCATGGACCAGAACCGGTGGTGCATCACAAGAGTCCCTGGCACAAATCCTCCAGTATATGATGCAAGAAAATGGGTCCTGGGGGACTGCCATCTGGAACGAAGCCGCTCAAAAACAGAGCATTTTTCTCCTCAGTTGGTTTTGTGTTGCTCGCCCCAGGGCCCGTCCTCACATAAGCGTCTACAATACGCTCCCCCCCACTCTCGAACATGACCCACATGTTGCGAAGACAGCAGAGGCGGAAAGGGTTAACGCACAGTCCTAATGAATTGCGCAGCAACCCGCTTTCTGTCACAGCGCCGGGCGCTTTTTGGCCATCCTCTCTGGTGTCTGTGACTCACGCACTGCGCAGAAAGGAGGTAGTCTCCCTTTGTCCCTTGCCCCCAGGCAGCAATCTGACGCTGCAGACAGTGCGCGTTGTGCGGTCGCAGGTAGCTGAGATGCTGGCACGCATGGGATCCAACTTTATGGATCTTGTTATCCAACTGATGTTGCAGCGCCTAGATGCGTGGCGTGCCATCGCTAGGTTGTTTTTGATACCTGAAAGTGGAAAGAAAGCATAACATTAAATTAGCATGTCTCACAACATGGGAGAAAAAAATTAATGTACACATCATCATATAGTATAGACTTGTTGCGTTGTGTTGTGTGTTTGTCATGTACATTTCCTAACACTGTAGTGTGTTTTTTGCTAATTACACCTGCTAGTAACATCTCCAAACCTAACCTCTCTCTCTCCTTCCTTCTGTACTCCTCTAGCCATTCTGGGTTGCTGTTAAATTTCTCCCTGAACTTTGTCAACATGGCCTTTGCTAAAGCTTTTTTCTCACTTGCTGACTGTCTACAATGAAGCATCATAAAGCAAACTATCAACAGTTATTACATTTTAAATTTATATTAAATTCATAAGAGATATTTAAATGTAATAAACAATATGCTTAAATTCTCATTTCCGAAACAGAAGTTCTCTTTACCGAACTGCTATTAAATGGTTGCGGTATATGAGAATGGTGTTGCGGAGGATGAGGTACCCCAGTATGTTTTGCTAGAAATAGAGAAGCCACGTAGGCTTTGCTCATTTTTTATTCAGTGCATATAATTAGACTTTAATAAAGAACATTTTCATAAAAAATTGTAAATCAAACAATTTTCGAAATGTAGAAAACTACCTGTTTCGGTAATGATAATCAAAATGTTGTGTAAGCATTCTGACAAGAGAATATTTCAAATTTAACTGGAAAGATATAAAGAGATGATCTTACCTGGTAGCCATCTTGAAGTAACTGGTCCATGTGCTTGGTCACTCAAAATCAAACTTTATTAAAATTCTGTATGTGTGCTTAAACTGTACTCAAAAAGTGTTGCGGAGGATGAGAACATCAGGCATGGACACATCAATTTCCTAATTTTTCTTCATTATTATTATACATGAATATTCAGTAAATTATTTTTCTGTCATCTAAAGTAGTCTAGCAAAACATCCATTTATTTTTTTTCTAAATATTTTTGTTTTAATATGTTTAAATTACAACATAACGCATGTTCAAACACAGCCGGACGCATTGCGGTAATGAGAATTTCAGCAGAAAATTAGATAAAATTGACAAATTATAAATTCTTATGTTGAAATCACACATTGTGCAAGGTAGAACACAGTATTGTGTTAATTTTGAGGCTTTTTAATATTACTATATTACACATTTTATATCTAAAATCATTAGTGCCGTGGTGTTTCAATGTTTTCGTGAGAATCACCCGTCCGCTGACGTCATTTTTTGCGGAGGCATTCAGAAATCATCTCTCTGCTTGGAGTTCGTCAATCACGCTTGTCGTCTTCTCGTTTACAGCGGTTGCCAAGCAACAGTAGAACGCGCTGGCTGCAGCTTGATGATGCAAGCGTACCGTGGTTCGGATGCAAAAATAATACGTGAACACAGTCCATGAGGGGCATGGGGAGGGGGGAGCAATTGAACTCGGGTTCGGACCAGGCAATCACACCAAATGTGAAACCGTCCTAAGCTTTAAAGTTCTGCATAATCAAGGGTGTGACCACCTGAGTGACGGGTGAACTGCCACTGCTGTCACTAGAGTCAAGCTAGGTGGGTGTGGTTTCAGCAATCAGCCAACTCAGCTTCAACTACATCCCACCTCTTTTCCCATTTTCGGATTTCCACGAGTGATGCGGGACCAAGATGGCGACGGCAGGCACCGCCTACTATTGGCTTCAAAAACAATCTACAGAAACCTTATCGGTGACGTCACGGATACTACATCCATCTTTTTTTACAGTCTATGGTGTCCAGAGGTTCTCAACTCTGGCCCTCGAGATCCACTTTCCTGCAGAGTTTAGCTCCAGCCCTGATCAAACACACCTGCCTGCAATTTCTGGTATTCCAGAAGACATTGATTAGCTTGCTCAGGTGTGTTTGATCAGGGCTGGAGCTAAACTCTGCAGGAAAGAGGATCTCGAGGGCCAGAGTTGAAAACCTAGACACACAACTTGATAGAACGGCCTCTAAAAGGGAAAGGTCTACAAATCCTTTTTTTTTTTTTAATTCATAGATGTAACAATAAATCGTCTAGTCATTATTCATTACAAGAATACAAAAATCTATTTGAAGCTAAACTCATCTCAGTTTATTTGTAAAAAGTAAGTTTCATATGAATTTTATTTTATTTAATTCCTTATGAATAGTTTAAGACACAGTTAACTGTCAGAAAACAGTGTACACTGCAAAAAATGACTTTCTTACTTAGTATTTTTGTTTTGTATTCTGTAGAAATATCTAAAAATTCTTAAATAAAGATGTATTTTCTTGATGAGCAAAATGACTTAAGAAAATAATACTAGTTTTTAGACAAAAAATATAAAATTTAACTGAATTTGTGCTTAAAACAAGCAAAAATATCTGCCAATGGGGTGAGAAAATTTTACTTGAATTAAGTGTTTAAGAAAAAAGAAATCTTATTTCACATTTTTTTCTCACCCCATTGGCAGATAATTTTGCTTGTTTTAAGGACATGATTGGCTCACCGTACTTAATGAATACGCCCTTCACTGACCGAGCCGCTATTTTGAGTCTGAACGAACGAGAGAGAGATCGCGTTCTTAAACAAATTGAATGACTGGTACAAGTTACAACCTAATGAATGAGAGGGATCGTACAGAAAGCGAGTGCAATGTAAACAATCTTGTGAAAGAATTATGTGATTTTATTTTAGTAAAGTTATAGTAACCATGTTTAAGCGGACTATTTACCTTAATACAAATGATTATCAAGGTAATTAAGTTACTGTAGTGAAATCTGGTATTTCTGTTTAATGTAGTTTTACTTTATTTACAACAAATCCAGATTAGATGTACTACGTGTGTCTTAATAAATTCTGTAGCTTGATAAAATTATGCTTAGTATTTCACAATTTGAGCTTTATTAAAAACAAATGAGTTTTTGTAAAAAAGTCTTTCATTGTCTTATAACACATAAGGACACACATTTTCACCACCTTTTGGACAATTTATGTAAAATAAAGAAATGGTCACTGAACGAATCAGTGAACGAATTTGAACGAATCATTTTGGTGAACGAACTGAAAATGAACGAGTCCCTTAAATGAATGAAAATGTTCACACTATATTCTGAAATTAGAAAAAGACATGTGGGACTAGAATTTGTCCATTGTGAATTAATTGGATCATTGAAAATTGGGTCATGTTGCTCTTTGCTAATCGCTGCAGTCTTTTCCCAGGCCCCGCCCACCTGCCATACCCTGTGACCAGAAGTAAAGAATAATCATTTCGAGGAGGGGAGGAGATTTGCGTTTTTTGATTAAAGATTATGAGAGCACATGGATGTTTAAAAAATAATGAAGCTCACAGATAAATCATTTGTATAAAAAATGCCACAATATAAAAAAATCATATTTCAATTTCATTGTGACTTTAACAGTCTAATAAATAATTGTGATTATGGCCATTAGTTGTCTTTTTGAGCTTTGACTTATGTGCTTTCTGTGCTTTCTGTGCTTTTTAAAAAAAATTATAAACCATTATAACTTGCCATTGCATTAAAATACAATTAATACATTTAAATATTAATTTAGTCAATGAGAAAATATTTTTTTCAGTAATGTGAAAAATCTGTTATTAACAGAAAATTCTTTCTATAGCGCTTTTTATAGTTTTGCACTGCTTAACAATAAATAAATATTAGTACAGGCAGTATAGACATATAAAAAGAACAGGCTTATGAAATTAATACAATACACATGTAATGTACAATGTACATTAGCAATAACAGCTGCGAAAACAATAGTCTGTAGGTTTGCAAACCCAACACTACTATAAATGTGTGGGGGATATTTAGTAAATGATTCGCCTTCTTTTATTTAGTGACTGTCGTACACTGATTACAAAGGCACTGGCATGTAAAACTCACAGCCGTGTGTGAACAGACTCGTCCATTTGTTTACTATGGCAGTGAACACATGCGCTCTGACAGCTAATCCTGATGCTGAATGAGCGCTGTCACACGCCACTAATATCAGCCAAGCGGCACATCACAACTCTCCGAAAGGATGGAGGCTGAAAATAAACAGAGGAATGGATGCATGAAAGAATAACATGAAGGAATAAGAATATAAATCACATTTAAAAAGTAAGGTCAGGTCAAGTACATTGTTTTTTGTTAGATACAGTAATCCTCAGAATGAGCTCTGCATATTTTTGCACATAATGTAGGTCATCCAGGTAATTTACTTTGTATGCAAGAAAAGAGCATTCTGTGCACAGTATCCATACTACATATTGCCAAAAACAGTGTGAGCTGGGAGAAAACCGGAAAGGGTGGGAAATGTAAAAGGAAAGAAGGAGGTGGAGAAGAAAAGGTAAACAGTGAGACATACAGATCAGAGGACCGAATGTCTGGCTCAAGGTCAGAGTGTCGTCCTGTTGTGGATATGTTTGCCAGCACTCAAACTCCCAGGAGGCCAAGGGGCGGACACAGCACCAGCAGGAGTAGCTGGCAAGGCATAGATAACAAACACACGGTCAGGACAGGTCACTCGTCCCAAGATTCACCGCCTTGGATTAAGAGCGTCTGGGTTTAGTCTTGAACACCATTCTGTGGCAGATAAGGCACAGTTTATAAGGCAGTTCATGGTAGGAAAAACATGTTGATGAAAACATGTTAAAAGAAGAATAAATGCACGAAAACATGATTAAAATACAGAAATTGTATCCCTAAATGTTGGATTTGCATAGCATAAAATTAGTTACAAAATCAATTGCTATTTAGTTTTATTACATTGTTATGCTCTGAGCATTGAAGCGACTTGAAGTCAGAGATGTTTCCCATCAACTTTGAATTGAACACAACATACTGCAAAATCACTGCTGTAGACTTGAGGCTGCTATAACTCATGAATGTCAGAAACACTACTTTCTCTCAGTTCATAAACATATGAAACAGTTTGTGTGTGAGTCATGAGATATATATAGAAACTCATCTTGTATTCATCTATGTGGCAGCTGAGGTGGGTGGCTTGCGTTTGATGGTCAACGTAACAGAAGAAGTGTTGTTTACCTGCAAGTTCACCTGTCTGTAGACGTCCAGCACTGCAAGCTCTGGAAGATGCCGAAACAGAGACAGGGACTCTCTTAAAGGTTATATTCAGGTCTTTTATATTTTGAAATGAGGTTCCAAACACATTGAGCTGACTTTCCTGCTACAATAGAACAGCCTAATCTGTTTTGCTGGTTTAAACTGGTTTACCTTACTTCCCAGCAAGGACAAACTGGTGCACAAAACCCTTTTAAAATCAGCTTAACAAATCAGTTAACCATCTTGATCTTTTTGTGTCATTTTATGCATTGGTTTCTCTTTTTTTGTAACATTGTCGCTTGGGTTTTGGGGTTAGAAAATATTTCTGGTAAGAACATAAAATACTATCTCAAACCCCAATTCTAACCCCAATTCAAAGTGACCATGGTTTAAAAATAGACAAACACATTGAGAAACTTATATATTCAATGACAACCTAAAGCAAATCTCAAAACTAATCCCAAACCCAAGTGACAATGGCTATGTTTACATGCACAAAATTTTGTCAATCCAACTGAATTGAATACGATTGAAGGTTACGACGATACAGTTTACATGCACCCTAAACATTGCAATCAGATTTAAATGTTCGTTTACATGTACATTCTATAGAATCTGAACCGAAAGTCTGGGTTGCCAGATTTGCGCATCAAAACCATCAAAAGTAGCCCAAAAGCATCCCAATGACTATTTACAGCCCAAATACCAATAACTAATCAACAAAATCATTTAATCTTTAACCCACAGAAAAACAACAACTGGTGGAAACAGTTTAAACAGTATCACAAATCTAAACTCTAAAAAAAGCAGAGGACTTGGCAACGCGGACAGCATCTCTCGACGGGTTCGCGCTTTATTTCTGGATAAAAGTCAAAATGGAGTTGGAGAAAGTTGTTTTTAAGAAGTTTTCAGGTATATGTAATGAAAACACACTTTTCCAAAGACACAACGCTATTTTATTACTTTAAGTAGCCTAATGTTTTAAAAGTACACATAAACACTGCTGAAATTAGTAAATCGTGTGAACAGGGCGTGACCCCATTAACGTTAATAATGCGTGATGCAATTGCCTTGCTATTGCGTGTTTCTGTGACGAGAATCATGTGAGAGAATCAAGAGTTTAATATAATATGTGATGTTCTGCGCATGTGCACAAGGTATTTTTGCATCCGATTGAGAAAATACTATGATTCACGCGTTTACATGCATACTTTTCTCCTCCTGATCAGATCACAGATTGGAGTACACCACCCCCTTCAATACGATGCAAATTTGCACATGATCGTCCTCAATCGTATTGATTAATGTGTTTACATGAAGGCTTTTCAATACGACTGAGCCATCAATACAATTACAAATGGATTATTTGGTTGCATGTAAACGTACTTCAAAAAACAGAAAAATATATAGAAACCAATACAAAAAATGACACAAAAAGATGTGCCGTATTAAAGGAGCATTTCACCCGTGGAAACATTAATCTTTATTAAAAGTGGATCATATTTGTAGTTGAAATGTAACATAAATTTCGAATATGGTGCCTATTTAACCAGGAAAAGGAGTGTTTGTAGTCTCACCCCCTCTACAAAGATATAGGACTTCCTTCTTTCAATGATGCAAAATGATGATTTTTACATCATTGAAAGAAGGAAGTGCAACACTGAAATCCATATTTCTCCTGTCTCAGGGGAAACAGAGGGAATGATGCACGACCTTTAAAAAACATGATTGGGTTTCTAACTATACAAAGCTTAATGCAAATGGGTGAAGTGTCCCTTTAAGTGAATGGGAGTTACTGGTGTATCATATGCACGCAAAATTGGAAATTGCTGTATGTATTGCACGACTTATCACACTGTTTGCTACTTATACGTATCTCATGAGAATGGGTTGTAAACGTTGACAAATGACAGCATTTCCATTAAATTATGTTATGAGGTTAAAACATATGTGACCCGTCACGGAAACAAGTGACACAAGTCGGCAGCACAAGTTTCGAGAAAATGAGAAAATTTGTGATTTTCATTTTATTGCAGAATCTGTTAGTTGAGATCACGAAAAAGCCTCTCCATGTTTGAGATAGCAGTTTATGTATATTTAAAAGCGTACATTTTGTGGTTGAAATCGGCTTGTTTTTTCCGGAGATTCTAGCGGGGGGCGTCATTGTCTGTGTATATAATTACATACTGGAAAAGCTAGTGTTTTCACCTCCGCCCCCAAAGGGAACAACGTGACTACTGAATAAGGATAGTTCGCCCAAAAATGAAAATAATGTAATTAATGAGTTTTAAACTCGGAAGACCTCCGTTCATCTTCGGAACACAGTTTAACATGTTTTAACGTTAGATTTAGTCCGAGAGCTTTCTGTCTCCTCCATTGAAAATCTATGTACGGTTTCCATGTCCAGTGAGCGATTGGTAACATCCCTTAAGGACTTCACGTTTTCGACGGTGCTGTTTTTGGATTATCTAAACTTTGAAGGGGGGTTCATGTGTTTAACGGAACGTAAATACCGGAGTGTAATCTGATATACCCTTACATGTTACCATGTAAATAGTCCTCAGATTGTTTATTATATTGTATTTCCAGAAGTTCATGATAAATCTGATGTAAACAAAAGACTATATATCTATATTTCACGGATTATACACATTTGTGGACAAAAATCATTGGATGATTCACACATCTGAAACAGACTGGATTCGACTTGTGATCCCCACAAAGGTAAAAGTCCTGTTTATTTTTGCATGTTGTCATTCGGACTTCTGTAATAAAATACTACATATAATGCTAGAACATCTGTATCTCAAAACGGCTTTACAGGGGGTATGGCTAAGCAAAATGAGATGTAAATGAGCCCTATTGTCTCTCCAGCCAGTGAAAAGGGAAAGTGTTAACTTTTTTCTTTCTCAAATTTCTCAGCATTCTCTTTCTTCTGGGGGCGGCAGTGGCCTAGTGGTTCATGTAGGTTGTCTACAAACCGGAAAGTTGGTGGTTCAATCCCCGGCTCCACTGGACCAAGTGTCGAGGTGTCCTTGAGCAAGACACCTAACCCCAGCTGCTCCCGACGAGCTGGCTGGCGCCTTGCATGGCTGAGACCGCCGTCGGTGTATGAATGTGTGAGTGAATGGGTGAATGTGAGGCTAATTGTAAAGCGCTTTGGATGGCCATGGGTCTGTTAAAAGCACTATATAAATGCAGTCCATTTACCATTTACCATTCTTGAATGGTACATTCAAATGTTACACATCGTTGGAAAGCTTTGCACTTTCAGAATCTGTGAATAACTCAAAATGCCCCAGATCCGACTTGTGTCACTACTTTCCGTGACTGCTCACATATGTTTTCCTCTTGGGAGCTTCCAAAAAGCGCTGCAACAGATGTTGATAGGTTTTGCATTGTATATCGCAGCCACCGCACTAGGCATTATTTTTAATCGAACGAGATGTAGGCATGTTATCCAAGCCTTAAAGGTGCTCTAAGCGAATTCACACGTTTTAGGCCATAACATTTTTTTTTGTTTCATGCAGTAAACATCTCCTCACTATCTGCTAGCTGCCTGTCCCCTGAACACACTGTAAAAAAATACAGTCCCCGCAGACAGCCAAGGCTCCACAAACTGCAACAAAAACAAAGTGGTAAAAACCTACCACAAGTAAACATAAAGTGTTTCAGCCAATAAACGACAAGAATGATTTGAAATTGGGCGCGTTCAGAAAGCACAAAATGGAGGGGGAGGGGAGGAGTTAGCTACAATACGTTTTGTTTGACAACACTTCAAACGTCATCAAGAAGTGACGTCATACAGATTCGCTTAGAGCAAATGGGATCGCTCCCATAAAGGGGACCTATTTACATTTATGGAAAACGTCCCATGGGAACAAAAAGGCACAAACAATGCCATAAGGGGCATGCTGTAGAGGTCTTCTCAGGTCCAAAGAAATGTATACGAACCAAAATGACCTAAATCACTTTTTACCCGAACTCAATGTGCATAAATAATAATAAAAAAAGATAATAATAAAAAAAGACAGACTCGAGACAAACCATGAGAAAATTAGACTAGAGTCCAACTCGACCCAGTGGAAATTTTTTTTTTTAATCCGACTGGACTTGAATGAAAATGACATGATGTGTGTTTAGTAAACTAAGATAATTCACCAACATAATATGACTGCGCGTCATGTACTCGTTTATGATCGAATCAGAAACAAAAATGCACATGCGTGGTTTCTCAAAAGAGAATATGCAAACTTAAGATGCTGTGTCCACTAAGTGCACAATTGCAAATACAATACACATCACGGGAAGGTGTCTGTACGGGATATAAAATCATTGCCAGTGTGAATAAACCAAAATAAAATAATCCCAGATACATTTTCCATGTATTTTCCATAATCGGTGTGTGAAAAGAGCTCTACACAGCTATTAAGTTGTTAAGATGATGTTTAGCCAGTTGAACATCCAAAAGAGACCAACCAAACCTTTTTGACCACCTTATTTCCCAGCAGAGTTACATTTTCATTCGTATTTCTTGATTTTTGTCACTGGGTTGGATGAAATGCATTCTGGGACTTTCTCCACATTAGGTGGGCATAGAGATGATGACTTAAACTGCTGTCACCTGTGTTTAGAAACAGAGCTATTAAACAAACCTTTAATCTCATTCATTAATGATACACAAAAAACTCAAATATGTATGTTTGTGTTATCCTACAGTGTGTTTTTATATATCAGTTGTTTTTGTAACATTCAGAGCCGGAAGCCGACACCAGCAGTGGTTTGTCCTGAGGGCAGATTTCCTCTCTGTGGTTAATTCCTTCCCAGTGACACATGTTCCACTGATTAAGATGTTCCACTAAAAGTGTTCCACCCTAGAGAACACAAAGTGTTTCCTCTGGAGTGGAGCGGACTGAACTGACGGAGGTCAATATAACATCGTTCACGGGTCTTTTAGAGAGTTCGTAGAAAGATACACAGCAGCGTCTCTGAAACCACACACACACACCAGGATGGGAAAATTACATGGCTTTGCTCTCTCATTGATTTTGTAATGAAGGAGTTGAAATGCGGAACATTGTAGTCAGTGCGGCAACGGTGCTGAGGTCCCTGACTAATATTCCTCTCGCTGTTCTGAGAACAGTACTACCACTGAGATTAAAGACTGCTGCTATTCTCTGAGCGCACGTCTCAGAATAAACATGCTCATGATACACGTTTGACCAGCCAGAAGTGAAAAAATATGCATCAGAAACACATACAGTATGAAAAATATAGAGTCTGGATAACTTTGTGCGATTTATTACATTGTGTTTTCTACTAGGGATGCAACAAATCCGTTAATCCATGGTTCGATACATATCTCAGTTTTTAAACCACTGTTTTCGGTTCGGTTCTGATGACATAGCCCATCAAAGTGTTTTTTAGGTGACAGCCAGGAACAGTAAATGTTGAGTTAGAAAAAAATGGTTTTAATTACAATTCTGTTTATTTTGCATAAATGCAAAAATCAACTTTTGATAATTTTGAAAATAAACATACATGAAAAGATAAATTGGCCACTTTAAAATAAATATGCCTATACTTAAGTAAATTAAACTTAACAAGTATCCTACTGCAGGACAGTAGCTTTCATTTAGAATATAAAGTGCAACATCACTTTACAGTATGCTGTGTACACAGTACACCGTATATTCATATCCAACGCTGTCTCACGAGAATTCGTACATATTTTACGAATTGGCTAATTCGTATTAATTCATTCTTTGTACGTTTTTGTATGATTTGCCTTGACCCCTCTGATGGTGGGATTATAGGTGCGGGGTTAGGGGTTGGGTTTCGTTTTTTTTTTGAGAATCGAGTACGTTTTGAACAATTAACTTTGTATGAATTCATACGAATTAGCCAACTCGTAAAACATGTACGAATTCTCATGAGATCAGGCTGTCATATCTCATTCCTCGCTTTAGATAACTTGTAGGATTTAACTTTGCATCATGAGCGTTCTACGCTGGAGTTGAGTTATATGCGCATGATGCGTTTGATGCGATAAGCGCATGTTCGCGTCATTCACAACAGCCCACATAAATTTGCATCTATTCGCGTCTGTGCATAGACTTTTATGTAATCTACCATGCAAATAATTAACCCACACTGCAGATTTCAGATGGCGGTGCTGCCTTGCATTGTTCGGCTCGCCATGGTACAGCATGTGTGACATTTGACAGGGTAAGTTCACCCCAAAAATTCTATTTTATCATAGATCAGGTCTTCTAAACCAGTGGTTCTCAAACTTTTAAGCCAGCGACCCCTAAAGTCAGATCAACATGAACTTGCGATCCCCACTACCCTGGCATACATAAACAATAAACAAAACAGCATGATTTTTTTAAGCACGTCACAACATTTTAACTATTTACAGTACTATTCAATTAATTATATGCTTACCTTTAAATGGGATGGGTGTACTTGTTTTTGGGAGCACACAAAAGTTTAATCTGTGGCTTGTAGTTGATACGGCTACTCGCAGATCATCTTCAATATTAAGAAGTGATCTGTATTTATTTTTCATTTATGTTACGGCCGAAAAAGTCTGTTCGCACAAATATGTAGATCCAAATGGAAGCAGTACATCCATTGCCGCACCAGATAACTCTCTGTATTCCTCTGATACTGCAATCCAAAATTCTGGCAGTGTGGAATTGGAAAATAAAGTTTTTAATGTTCGATCACTGGACAGCTCCAGCAAAGCATCTTCCAGATTTGAGGGGAGATGACGCGGCAATCCAGAAAATGATTGCCGTTTCCAGTCATACAGTTCTGGTTGTGTTTTTTTGGGGGGGAAAGCATTTATGGAATTGTTCTAGAAGGCTGTGGAGATGACTTGTGACGTGTACCTTTATGTTGCTAAGACTCAGTCCGCTCTCCTCCAGATGTTCCTCCAGCTCAGGAAACATGTCCACATTACCTTGTTCAACTCGTTCAGCCCATCTTTCCAGTTTTTTCATAAATGCATCAACTTTGTCATTCATTGTCAGGATGTTTGTGTTTGGCTCTTGTAATGACAGATTAAGCATATTGAGTCTTTCGAATATACAGGCCACATAAGCAAGTTTTAACAACCAGTCTGGATCTTTCAGATTGTGGGCAAGTTCTGGTTTTGATTCTTTCAGCAGTAAGTATGCTTCCTCACACGGTTCATAAAGCCGATCGAGTGCCTTTCCTCGCGTAACCATTGCACTTCAGTATGAAAAACCAAATGAACCGGCCTGCGCTGATTGGACCAAGTGAACCGGCAGCGGTGGATTTTTGCAAAACTAATAACAGGCTCTAGGTGGAGCTAGAAGCGCTGGGTTTTTTCTTAAACAGTCTAATTTATGTTTTCTATCGGAGCATAGTGTTGGTTTCAGTGAATATGATCAAAAAATATGATCAAAAAAGTTGCAGACCGCATCTTTAAGTCCTTTGTTATTACCTACCATTGCACCTGCACCATCAGTACAAACACCAACACAATTATCCCATGAAAGTCCCATCTCTCTTAAATTGGTGTCCAGCTTGGTGAAAATGTCACTGCCTGTACAAGTCCACTCCATCCCGGAGCAGAAGAGCATATTTTTGCCGGCTTCATACTTTCACTGGTGAGCACTTCTGAACAGATTACACACTGAGGATGTTGTATGTCCTTGACGGTAGAATAAGTAAATTCATAGGTTATGAATTCCTCTTGATATTTCCAACGTTTTCTACTTTGGTTTTGGTTTTATGTTTAGTTAATGAACATGGTTCAGATTCCTCAGGCAGACTGTCCACAATTTTCTCAGCATTTTTTGATGTGCGAATTACAAATTTATCCATTTCTGTGGTTGTGATTTGCACGTGCAGCTGTGTGCTGATAACTGTCAAGCAAGTCGCCGCATTGTGATGTCATGGTCGCGAAATATTACTTAGTATTATATAAAACTAATTGTTCTGTTTTTTGAAAGCACAACATATTTATTTGTTATGTCTACGCATAAACCCTCGAAATGATTCCGTGACCCTCCGCAGGGGTCGCGACCCCTCTGTTTGAGAACCACTGTTCTAAACCACCAAGTCCTTTGATTGTCTTCAGAACACATTTAAAGATATTTTATGGGACAGTCACAAACTTCACGGTTTTCATCAAAAATATCTAAAAATGTGTTCTGAAGACAATCCAAGGACTTGGTGGTTTAGAAGACCTGATCTATGATAAAATTGTAATTTTGGGGTAAACTAACCCTTTAAGCGCCTGAAGCTTTAGAAGGGAGGCGGGTGGATGTGCAGACACACAAACAGATCCGCAGGGAGTAATAAAACAGATGGATTCGGATGTATAAACTGAAACATGCTGCAATTCACATGGTTGTATTCATGAATATCAGTCATGTGACCTTTTACATCATTCCAGTTGCCTGCCGTCATCTTGAGTACCAGTAGGCTACTGACAAGCATTGGCTAGCTTGATACGATTTACAGATTTCTTATCTTTTACTGTCTATGATTTTTACGGATACGGGAAATGGCTACGAAAGACAACATTTGCACCTCGACTGTCCAGAAAAGAACGCTACTTTAAAAAAAAATCTTGGTTAGGGTGTGATGCCTACTCGATCCCTGATGTGTTCTTCCAGCCGCTGTCCGCTGCTACCGAACTACCACTATTTTTACAACCATAAGGAGGCACGACATAACATGAAACTTCTTCAAAGTTTCACCCATGATCTCTACACATGAACGCGAGCATTGACAAAAAAACTTGTGTACACAGAGTTTACTAAAAAGAAAGGTTTCGAATAACTGACTTTGACTGTTTTGGTGTCCGCTCGCCATCTTTGCCAGATGTAAATAATCGATTTCCGAATGCGAATGAATGAATCTCATATGAGGCTTCTTTTTCAACTAGAAGGTCAATATTGTTTTTCACTTGAAACAAAACGAATTATCGGAGCATTTATATGGAACTACGCTTTAGGAGCCATCAATCTTTACTCTCCTCTCTCCTTACGTCACATTCGGAGATCGATACATCTTGACTGGGAAGATGGCGGTGAGCTGATGCCAAAAGAACCAAAGTCAGTTGTTCAAAACCTTCTTTTTAGTAAACTCTGTGTACACATTACAATAAGATATTACCAATTTACGGAGTCCCTAAGGGGACATGGAGCAAAAATGAAAGAAAGTTTAGTTTTGCGTGCATGAAAGTTTCATGTGCGCACGTGAAACTAAACTGTAAAAAAGAATTTTCTGCACATGAAAGTTTCACTTGAGCATGCAAAAGTTTCACGTGAGCACATGAAACTAAACTTTAGATTTTTTTACTCAAATGTCACTTTAGGTGCTCGGTACCAATTGAAGTAATTTTTTAAAAACTTATTTTTGAAGTCATTTGTCTAAGTTGATCCAACTAACACTTTTTACAGTCTTGTTTCCAAGTATTTTGTCCTAAAATCCTAGAAGTGCATTTCTGTTGTCATTGTAATCAATTTCAACAACACAGTCTCACACCCATGGCGTCAATATTTGACGACACTTGACCATGCGTCAATATGTTGACGCGGAGGGTATACCTTTCGCGTCACTTTTTGACGAACTGGGGACTTCAATACTATTAGGTACGCGAAATTAAACAGTTGTCAACTGACATTGGGGTTAGGGATAGGTTTGGGTAGGGATGTCATTATGTAAATCTAACCCTAAACCGACGCGAAAATGGTAGAAAATGGTAAGAAAATAGGAAAGAGAATTTCGCGTACCTGATAGTATTGAAGTCCCCAGTTCGTCAAAAAGTGACGCGAAAGGTATACCCTCCGCGTCAACATATTGACGCATGGTCAAGTGTCGTCAAATATTGACGCCATGGGGTGAGACTGGGTTGATTTCAAAATAATCACACAGTATGAAATGTAATGTGTTTTCCCAGCCTTTTAATCGTACGGCCATAATCTGCCCTGATCATCGGCTGTTTTAATTTGCTGATAATGATTATATGTCGATATATTTGTGCATCCTTAATTTAAATCAATATGAAATTAATGATTTAAATCAAACTTTGATGCACCTATTCTCATCATTAGATTATGAGCCTGGATCTCACAGACATGGTCAATATACTGTATAAAGGAAATAACTTATTGAGCTGTTATTTGTATTTGTAATTCAAAACCTTTACTGTAAAACGATAAAGTTCTCAGATCGAATAAGCTGTATCTGAAGTATATCTTGTGACCACACGTAAAGTGCTACAGTTGTGCAAATGGTCTATATTGCTTGAGAAAGCATCAATTCGATTGAATCATTTGTAGGGCACTGAGCCTTTTATTAAATCGCTGTTACAGTAGATTCACGTTTAATGTGGTAAAACATTACTGCAACGCATGGGCTCTCAAAGCTTATGGCTTTAATTGAAATCTTTATTTGCATCATTTCATAATGCGAAATGTTAAAAATCAACTCAAGAATGTCATAAAACCATAACTACTGCTGAAAAGTCTGATGTTTACAATCTAGCATTAGTGTATACATACGCTCAGGGTAATGTAATGCATCTCTCAATGCATAAATTATTTAGTTTATTTACTGAACACATTTGATGAATGGCAATATTAAGTTCGTTCAAGTTTGAAAATATCAGAATAATTATTCTTGTGAGTAATGTGTTGTTGATTTTAAATAAGGGAGCGCTTACAAAGGTACGCTGTTCCATTTGTGATTATAATGACATGGATCAGATGCTATCAATATTTTCTGAAGGGTTGTAAAAAACTATAATTCATTCATTACACGTCCCGTTAAAAGACTTTGAGCTAAATAATAGAGACTGAAAAAAAGCGCTGTTTGCGGTAAATGACAGAAAGCAAGTTTTAGGTGTCCACCTTTCCAGAGACAGTCTTTAGTTATTTGTGGCTGTGCTGGCTTTTCGCAAGGGATTTCAGATAAAAAAGTACATAAATGTGATCCGCTGACATCAGTATATAAACCAAAACCAAAATAACAACTTTTAGTTTTTATGCACTAGTCGAAAGAGAGAAAGAAAAAAGAAAGAAAGGACGAGTGACTATTACTTGATGCCCTTCAAAGGTCCTTCTCTCTCACTGTACATCTGTACACTCCTGTGATATTGACAGACCACCAGGAAACATATGAACACTTTTACATATTCTGCTTTTAAAGCTGACTTGTGCATTTGGGAATTTGCATATTAAGAGTCAATCTTCCAATCAAAATGTCCTTGGTCTCTTACAGAGGACAGAGCTGAACTCCATATTCAGATTCAGATTCATTTGCATAATCTGATCTAAATGTCACATGTCAGAGTCCCGCATTCACAGGGGGATTTTAGGAGATTTAATGGATTATGGTCAATGATAAATATGGTGATTCGGACTCTCGGGGCGTTTCTAAATGCATTAGATGTTTCTGTTGTATCTGATGTGGTCTGCAGTTTTATGCAAACAGAACGGTTTGTGTTTGTTTCTTGAGGGAATGTCTTTCTTCTTGAGTTCTCAGATTCCTCCTCAGACATTCAACTTTAACAGGCGGCAAATGTGACAAACACATATTCACTAAACAAACAATGCAGGGTCCTCAGGGTATCAGCCTGTCTGGGTGGTTTATATTTGCTTTACTACACCTTGTGAAAATCTGACAGAACTGTCTGCACACATTTACTTTTTATTAGTCGTACAATGTTAATTATCAAAACAACTGTCTGTGTTCACTAAACAGGCTGTGACTAATAAAATTGAGAAAAGACAAATTAAGTAGTGAATGTTTGTGTTTATATCATTATACCTAATCTGTTACACACACACACACATGTACTTTAATGCTCTTTTTATGTTATTTTTACCTGTATATACAGAAGGGGAGAGCAGGGCACAAACTAACGCTTTTTAGCTTTGGCTCTATCCTCAAAAAAATAACAAACACTGTTTGTAACAAAAACTGAAAAGAACATTTTGTTTAAAGAAATAATTTAAAACAATTCTGTCTATATACTAAATGTGGATATTGTTTATATATCTGCCTATAATAGATAGATATCCACAAATTCATCCATCGTGATCCTTCATCTACCATCCTTGAAATATGCATCAATGCATACAAATATATTTTTTTGAAAGGGCCACACAATTATCAGTTATCATTTTGATGAATAGTATTTGCATTGTTTTAATTTCATAATCATTGTATACCTGTGGCTTAATTGTAACACTGTGTGACAACTAACCCCGCTGTGTAAAATTTTTTTCAATCCCAGCTATCAGCTACTAGGAGTTGCTGACATGTTTCAAAATTGTTTTATGTTTTAGGTAACAAGACTGTGATTGAAATAATATAAGGTTGGATTTGGTGACTTACACACCCAACTCAGAAATTGAGAAAAACTTAAGATGAATAAATGTACTTTTATGCCTGCAAAACACTCTGTTCAATATCTTAGGCAAAACACATCAAAACTTTTCACAAATTCGCAGGAGATCATCTGACAGTAAGAGGAAAAGACCAAAAGCACAGATTGCTCATCCCTGTGCTTTACTATGTAAAGTAGCTGTGTTACAATTAACCCCGCTTTACTGTAGTTTGTGTCCTGCTCACCCCTACTGGTCAAACAGTTTTCCCATCTCCCAAATTTTTTAATCTGAAGGGGTATGTTTTATATTTATATATGTAAAAAATAAATTGTTGGCTCAATGAATAATTTTTTAGTAACTAGTTCCACAGAAATTTTACGTTCACTCAATTTCTGACTCCAAAGTGTTACCTGGATTGTTGTTTTTTAGTTGGCCCAAACTTGACTCAAATATAAAAAAGTATGTTTGCTCAACTAGCTTTATAGCTCATTCAACTAAAATGTTTTAATCAGTTGAATCTTTAAAAACTTACAGCAAAGACTCAGTCAATTAAAATTTAAGTATTTACTCAATGTTTTATGTGTTACTTCAATTAATATGTATTATTTGGAAAGTATTAATAAACTTTAAAAAAAAATATATCAAATAATTTCTGCTGGTGTTGTTAACAAATAATTAACTTCAGTCACATAAAAACAAAAGCTTTATTCACTTATCATACAGACTGAACATACAAAATTAAGTCTTCTCTAAATAGAAGGCATAAAACAGTCCAAAAAGCACTCCAAAGTCAGTCAGAACATCTAAAGGGCCATTTAGCAGAACTTCTTTCGCCATGTATCCCTCTCTGCCTCTCTACACATCATCACCGCTCTGGTTTGATAAACAGAGGAATATAAATACATACATAAATAGATGTCTAATATAATAAAGCTTGACGGTGAATGACTTTATACCCTAAAATTGCCAAATTTCCCTCAGATATCACACGTAATTGAATTAAACACTATTGGGCGGTTTTCTCGGACACGACTTATCACTGACTAAAATACTGACATCTCTTAACATATGAGTGCTATTGTTTTATCTCAAAATGCACGCCAGTATTGTATTTTATAAGGTTTGTTTGTAAAAATGTCCCAATTATAATTAAGACCGAGTCCTTAACCCTTTCCGGTAAACCAACCCTATATCCAGGTTATTTTAACTAAAATAGCTCCACTTTAACTCGGACACATAACATAACACACCTTTATATAACTTATATCTTTACAAAAACGTTGAGTATTTGCGTCTTTGCTAATTAATATAGTCTAAAATTATTTTTTTACAACCACTTACCTGACGTGAACTTGAGGAAACGGCTGATGACTTGTGACGTTGTGTGAATGCGGATTGATCTCAGATGAAATGACCTGTGATCTAGATCCTTCCGAGTTAAGACACACACATACATACACACGCGCGCGCGCGCGTGCACACAAACACGGGTATATTTAGAAGTTTTATTTAAGATTGTTATGATATTGGGACTATTTCTCCACCCGCTCCTTCAGCTCTGAAGTTCAAATTCGCATGCAGTACGGTTATAACAAATGTAAAAGATATGAAACATCACTTAACAGCGATAACAATTAAGTGCAATCCTAAAATATGATTTAAAACATAACCCTTTCATTGTTAAGTATGAGAAATTAAAATGAATTAAATCACGTTTAATAGATATCAGAGCCAGCAGTCGATTTCTGATGCCCTTGCCGAGGCAAGGCTGCGCTGGGCGGGGTGTGAGCGCTTAAGCGCCGGTGATTTTTCGGAGCTCATATGGAGCTCATCTCCGTCCGAAAGTGTCCGAGCACACTTTTAAATAGACGCTATCTTTATTAACCGACCGCATTTTTAAACTTTAAGCACATACATTCACGCCTGAACAACTCTTAAAATTACATTTTGTGACCAAATAACAGTAATATTATGAGCATTTTGTTGTCAGGAAACAAAGCTGTCATAAGTCCACATATTTAACTGATTTGTCTTAATTAGTTCAGTCAACACAATCCATTCTGAATAATAACTATTCATTTAATGTTTTAAACACAGATTTATCTAGACTTAAAATAATACGTCTTCTCAACTAAGCTCAAACAAGAAAATTGGTTTAACTTATATATTTTTGCACATCCAACATTTCATTAATTGGATTTTTTACAGTATATACTGTATATGTGTATATATATATATATATATATATATATATATATTATATTGTATTAATGTAATATGAAGTCTGCAGTCACCCTATAGGCCTAGTCCACACAAAGCACTGTTTAACAAAAACAGTGTCAATATGACCTTATTAACACTAACCGGTTGACATCAAAAAAGGAAATAACAGTAAATACTCCGGCATCACAAGCCACAATTTCCGCTTCCTGGGCTACACAGCAATACTTCAACTAAAATCTTTATCCTGGCTGGAGTTTAAAAAAATAGCTGTGTTCGTGTGTGTGTGTGTGTGTGTGTGTGTGTGTGTGTGTGTGTGTGTGTGTGTGTAATCTTGTGAGATGTTTAAACCTTGAACTCATTAAGTATACTGCTTAAAGTTGACAAAATAACCTTAAATACATTTACATTTCCAATTCCAGAAATGTGGACAAGAAGTATTGATGAGTCATCTTGCATACAAAACCCACTGTTCCCTTTCAGTCGGTCACTACGACGTCACGTCGTGACCGACGAATTGGGAACTCGCTTAGAGATACCAATCTGCTTCGAATACTACTAAAACGCCAATGAACTTGCCATTGAGATATTTGCATAATGCTGGCGCCGCCCCGCCAGGTGCGTATATAAGCAGCAGGTGCAAATAGGGAAATTAGCTTTTTATCGCTTCGAAAGCCGGCAGTATCTGCTACTGAGAAGCTACTTTACTCTGTTGGGATTCGATTGCTGAAGTTGGTTGGACTAGCAGTACCACAGCAGACGCTTCGCTTAATTCCACGGCTCTACATCTGTTTATTGTTTTGAGTTTAGTGTGTGCGTTGCCTTCCTGTGCGCTCATCAACTAAGCATCTGAGTGAATTTCACTAAAAGAGTGATACGAGAGAGCTTTGTGCCTTGTTAATGGCAGCCACTCTCTCGTATATCCGGACATCAGCGTCCTTTTCAGGATGGCTTTTCGTCCGTGCGATCTTGGGTGCGGCAAATACATGGGTCCGAAGGACGGTCACGAGCGTTGTCTTTCGTGTTTGGGCATCGAGCACGCAGAGGCAGCGTTCGCTGGGGGTAAGTGTTCTCACTGCGAGAACATGTCCCTTGTGGATTTGCGGAGACGGTTGTCTTTCCTCCGGGAAAAGCGCAACCCTCGTCATGTGAGTGCTGAACGCCGCCACGGTGCGGCCGTAAAGCTCTCTAAGGACGACCTCCGCATCACTGTGCTGAGCCGGTCGGGGGATTCGTCCTCCAGCTCTCAGCCTCCTCATCCACAGCCGGTTGATGTGCCGATGGAGACTTCAGCGTCGTGTTCTACGATGACTCTAGAATCCATCGTGCCGCCCTCCGGGTCCACCGACGCCGCAGCATCCGAGGGTGGGCCTCCTCCCCCTGACGTGGACCCCGACGCCCTTCCTCCCTTTGGTCGGGTTGGGACGCCGGAGTTCGATCCAGAGATGGTGGCCGTGCTCGCTCGAGCGGCGGAGACCGTCGGGTTAGAGTGGGTTCCCCCCCCTCAGCCCGAGCCGTCCCGCCTGGATGATTGGTTCTTTGGAGCTGCCCGGGTTTCACAACCCTCTCCACCGGTGCCTTTCTTCCCCGAGGTGCACGAGGAGCAGACTAGAACCTGGAAGTCGCCGTTTTCTACGAGATTACGGCCGTTTCAGCCCTCACCTCCCTCACCAGCGGAGCCGCTAAGGGTTATACGGGGATCCCTCCTGTGGAACGCGCGGTCGCGATGCAGCTGTGTCCGGCTAACGCTCCCTCTTGGAAGGACCGCCCAACCCTCCCCTCTCGTGCCTGCAGACAGTCCTCCGGTTTAACGGGCGCTGCCCACCAGGCATGTGGAGAGGCGGCTTCAGCCCTGCACGCTATGGCGTTGCTGCAGGTTCACCAAGCGAAGGCCTTGAGGGATCTGCACGAGGGAGGACACGACTCGCCTGTCCTTTCAGAGCTCCGGGCTGCCACTGATCTGGCTCTTCGCGCTACGAAGGTGACAGCGCAGGCAATTGGTCGTGCCATGTCCACGATGGTGGTCCAGGAACGCCACTTATGGCTATGTCTGGCGGACATGTCGGATGCGGAGAAGAACAAGTTCTTGGACGCTCCAGTGTCCCAGGCTGGTCTTTTCGGTGAGTCGGTGGAGTCCTTCGCCCAGCAGTTCTCCGCCGCCCAGAAGCAGACAGAGGCGATCGCTCAGATCATGCCCCGGCGCAAGCGACCTGCATCTCGCCCTCCAGCGCCGGCGGGCCCGTCTGCTCCTCGCCGAGGGCGCCCTGCGGTGGCTGCCTCCACCCCCCCCACTAGAACATCTTCCAGGCCACGGAGGGGGAACAGCCGTCGACAGCCCGCCCCGCCCGCCCCACCCGCTTCCCGTGGTAAACGGAAATCGAAGCGGCCCTGAGACGGGCGACCTGGATTTGGATGGGATCACTCTACGGGAGACGGTGATGGCATCGCTCCCTCAAACGGTAGAGGGCCGGGTGGAGAATCTTTGGTTTCGTTTTGTTTCTGTTCCGCCGGCTTCTCAGCCGGCACCCACAAAACCACAAAAAGAGTGCATTCCTATTCCTTCTCCAGGTCTCCAGAGGATCGAGAGAGATGTGAGCGGGCATTTACATGCTCTTCCTCCCTCTCCTCTATCGCCAGCGGGTGTCCTGAGGAGTTCCAGCTCTCCGCTGAGGAGACGGGACCACCAGCACCCTCCTCGGAGTCTGTGCTCTCCGCTGAGGAGACCAGACGACCGTCACCCTCAGCGGGCTCAGGTCAGTGTCACACACAGACATACTGTAGATACTTATGCTGTCTCAGCAGACGTACTGGCAGTACCACCTGTCCCGCTCAGCCGCCCCACCGCGGGTACCCCGGTAGTGCCGTTAATTCCCCTCGTACGGTCCCTGGGGGCTTGGCTTCAGCTTCCCAGCCCGTCTCGTTGGGTTTTACGCACTGTCCGCCTCGGTTACGAAATTCAATTCATCCGGCACACACCCAAATTCTCGGGCATTCGTTTCACCACGGTGAAAGCGTCCGACGCACACGTACTGCGTGCAGAGGTCGAAGTCCTGCTGGCGAAGGACGCGATCGAGCCGGTCCCTCCAACCGAGATGAGGTCGGGTTTCTACAGCCCGTATTTTATAGTACCCAAAAAAGGCGGTGGGTTGCGACCGATCTTGGATTTGCGCATTCTGAACAAATCTCTGCAGAGGAGGTCTTTCAGGATGATAACACCGAAGCAAATATTCAATTCAATTCGCCCCCAAGATTGGTTTGCGGCAATAGACCTAAAAGACGCGTACTTTCATGTGTCCATTCTCCCTCGTCACAGACCGTTTCTCCGGTTTGCATTCGAGGGACGGGCATACCAGTACAAAGTTTTACCGTTCGGGCTTTCCCTCTCTCCCCGTGTGTTCACGAAAGTAGTGGAGGCGGCGTTAAAACCCCTCAGAGAGAGCGGCGTTCGCATTTTGGCTTACCTCGACGATTGGCTTATAATAGCGCATTATCGACGGACGCTTTGCGAGCACAGAGATTTAACGCTTCGGCATCTCGCCCGTTTGGGTCTTCGGGTCAACTGGGAAAAGAGCAAACTCTGCCCCACGCAGAGGATCTCTTTTCTCGGTATGGAACTGGACTCGATCGATTTATCGGCGCGTTTAACAGAAGAGCGCGTCCAGTCAATTCTGACTTGCCTCGGTTCATTTCGAGGGAAGAATGCGGTCCCGCTGAAACAATTTCAGAAGCTCCTGGGGCATATGGCAGCAGCAGCGGCCGTGACACCGCTCGGACTGCTCCATATGAGACCGCTTCAGCGTTGGCTTCATGATCGAGTCCCGAGGAGAGCGTGGCGCGCCGGCATCCATCGTGTCGCTATTACACCTGCGTGTCGCCTAACATTCCCCCCGTGGTCGGACCCCGCGTTTCTCAGGTCCGGTGTGTCCATGAGACAAATCGCTCAGCATGCTGTTGTACACACAGATGCGTCCGACACGGGCTGGGGTGCCACGTACGACGAGCTTACAGCTTCAGGGGTGTGGACAGCACCCCAGTTGCACTGGCACATCAATTGCCGAGAGTTGTGGGCAGTATATCTGGGACTTGTACGCTTCGCTACTGAGCTGCGAGGGAAGGATGTACTAGTACGCACCGACAACACTGCGACCGTTGCGTATATCAACCGTCAAGGCGGTTTGCGCTCCCGTCACCTGTCGCATCTCGCTCGTCATCTCCTCCTTTGGAGTCAGAAGCATCTGAGGTCCCTTCGTGCCATTCACATTCCGGGCTCGCTCAATACAGCAGCGGACGCGCTTTCTCGAGCTGCGCGCCCCGGCGAATGGCGACTCCACCCCCAGACGGTCCAGCTAATTTGGAAGAAGTTCGGTCGTGCGCAGATAGACCTGTTTGCGTCGCCGGACGATACCCACTGTCGCCTATTTTATTCACTAACCGAGGGCAGCCTCGGCGTGGACGCTTTGGCACACAGCTGGCCTCGGGGGATGCGCAAATATGCATTCCCCCCAGTGAGCTTAATCGCACAGACATTGTGCAAAGTCAGGCAGGACGAGGAGAGCCTTTTACTGATCGCCCCATATTGGACGAGCAAGAATTGGTTTCCAGAGCTAATGCTCCTCGCGACAGCCCCTCCCTGGCGGATTCCCCTGAGGAAGGACCTTCTTTCTCAGGGAGGGGGCACATTATGGCACCCGCGCCCCGACCTGTGGGATCTCCATGTGTGGTCGTTGAGCGCGCGCAAGGTTTAGGTGATTTACCACAAGCGGTATCTAACACAATCGACGCGGCTCGAGCTCCGTCCACAAGACGGGCTTACGCGTTTAAATGGAACCTTTTCGTCACCTAGTGCTCTTCGCAACGCGAGGACCCCAGAGAATGCCCTATTAACATCGTGCTTTTATATCTTCAACATAGGTTAGACGGTAGGCTGTCACCCTCCACCATTAAAGTTGATATCGCTGCTATTTCTGCTCATCACTCACTTATCAACGGCAGAACAGTTGGCCAGCATGATTTGGTTATTAGATTTTTAAGAGGCGCTCGCAGGCTAAACCCCTCGCGCTCTCCTTCTATTCCTCCCTGGGACCTGTCCATGGTGCTGAAAGCCCTTCAGGCCCCCCCCCGTTCGAGCCTTTGCAGTCTGCGAGTCTGAAGCTTTTATCAATGAAAGCTCTGACCCTGCTAGCATTGGCTTCAGTGAAGAGAGTAGGGGATTTACATGCATTCTCTGTTGACGACTCGTGCCTTCAGTTTGGTCCTGCTGCCTCGAGTGTAACATTGAGGCCCAGACCAGGCTACGTGCCCAAAGTTCCCACCACTCCTTTCAGAGACCAGGTGGTGAGCTTGCAAGCGCTGCCTCCGGAGGACGCAGACCCAACCATGGCTTTGTTGTGCCCCGTACGCGCACTGCGACTCTACGTGGATCGCACGCAAAGCCTCAGGACCTCAGACCAGCTCTTTGTTTGTTATGGTGGCCAGCAGAAAGGGAAAGCTGTCACTAAGCAGAGGATGTCTCATTGGATAGTTGATACTATCACCCTGGCTTATAATCTTCAGGGTATTCCTTGCCCCTTTAATTTGAGAGCGCACTCCACACGGAGTGTTGCCTCATCTTGGGCTTTAGCTCGTGGTTCCTCGCTAACAGACATCTGCAGAGCTGCTGGTTGGGCAACACCTAATACGTTCATTAGATTTTACAGTGTTCGTATTGAGCCTGTATCCTCTCGTGTTCTTTCCTCACCAGGGAGGGCACGGAGAACAGACTCGCAGGTCGGCTTGCAGCCTCCAACTGATGCTTCATAACTGTGTCAGTATGGAAGGCCTTCAGAACAAAAATGCGTAATGGTTTGAATTGTTCTTCCTCCGCTGCCTTGGCAGCCTTTGTTGCGGAGCATTGGCTGTCAGCCTTCACTAGCTGTATCCTCGCGAACCTACGTGTTGGCTCGGGCTCCACATTGTGTCCCACCGGGTTCCTTTGTGAGTATTTTTCCGTGGGGTTAATCCTACCAGCCCACGTTTCCCTTAGCAGAGCACTGCTTTGCTTACACAGCCACGGCTGTCTTTATTTCTCATCGCCACAGGTGCTGCCACCTGCTGTTACGGCCGGTCACACTTTCCGGCTTTCTCAGCGAAAAAGAAGCTAATTTCCCTATTTGCACCTGCTGCTTATATACGCACCTGGCGGGGCGGCGCCAGCATTATGCAAATATCTCAATGCCTAGTTCATTGGCGTTTTAGTAGTATTCGAAGCAGATTGGTCTCTCTAAGCGAGTTCCCAATTCGTCGGTCACGACGTGACGTCTCCGTTCCCTCCTTCAGGGAACGAGGGTTACATCCGTAACCGAGACGTTCTGACTATACACTGTAAAAAAGTTAGTTCAACTTAAATATTAAGTTACCTGTTTTCCTTCAAATTTTGATTTAATTTAACTTAAAAATATTAGTTGACACAACTATTTTTTTCACAACTTTTTTTTGTTAACTACACTCTAAAAATGTCTGGGTTATTTTTTGATCCATAATAGGTAAATATTGTACAGAACACACTGCTGGTGTTTTTGACCAAATTTTGACCCAATTTTTAAGTCATTTTAACTTTTTATTATTTATTATTATTTATGTTGACCCAATTTTTAAGTCATTTTAACTTTTTATTATTTATCTTGACTAGAGATGAGTTGTTATAAATGATAAAATGTTGCTAAATAAAGTCAACTTCATTGTATAAATTGTAGCAACTCATCTATAGTCAAGTTAATAATAGTAACCCTTCTAAAAAAACAATAGACACCATCACAGAAATTCTATTGGTTTTATTGGGAATTTTATTGGTTCTAATGGAAAATGGGTATTTTAATGGAAACCATTAGAATTTTCTGTAATGGTTTTATTGTTTTTTTTCAGCAGGGAAGTTAAAATGACTTGTAAATCTGAGTTGATTTAACCAAAAAAATTAAGGCAGCAAATAATTTTTTATACAGTGCATTTAAACCAAAGTGTCCCGGTTGTCAAACCGTGTTCTGTGTGTGTTTGCATGTTTACTGATTGTTGTCATCTGGACTCTCATTTGTTGTTTCTTCCATGTCTGTACCTGTTCCTTGTTTTATGTTCCTGTGTTCCTTAACTGCCTGTTATTTATACTTCTCGTGTTTTTTTTTTTCATGTTTTATCATTAAATGTTACCATGTCTTGTGAACTGCACAATTGTGTCCTTACTCCTGTTACGAGTCATGACACAAAGAAGACTCTTCTGTAAGGTCTGTGGGGGTTTTAGCTTTTCCTAAAAGTTCTTCCACTCCAACATGTTAATGAATGCAAAGGCTGCAAGGCCGCTAGTCCACATCAAGTGCATCATTTGGGACAGAGTCACGAGGAGGTTATTAGGGTCCCTACAAATGGTTTATGGAAGCAAAACACATTTACATTTATTAAGGTGAAATGACTTTTCATTAAACGAGATCATTTAATGTTTTGCCAGCAGCTGCATATGAATTATAGTCGATTTCTAGAAACCTCAATTAGTAAGATGTTCAGTGAAAGAAACGTGTTATTACATCCCTGTTAATCTTGTTTAGTATTGAATTTGTACATTGTTTTTGAGAGCCGCTTTTTAATGGGGTTTTCTTGGACTGCATCTTTACTGCAGTAAAAAATATACAATCTTTTCATACCGTGTTCCAGCATCACTAAATTGAAAGATGGATTGTGATACATTTTTTATATATGAAATAAATGACTAATATGCACATTTATCATATTATCTTTTAATGGCATTTAAGGCAATCTATTTTAAATGCATTGCACACGATGTTTCTAGAATTTTTAAACAGGACTTGTAGATGTATACCCGGAGCCTGCTTGAGTCAATTTTTGTATTATGGGTAAAAGTTGAATCTAAGTTTGAAATGATGCTGGTGTTTCTTGTGACACCACCATGAATGAAGTGTAAGTTCACATCTTGGCTCTTAAATTACAGTCTTAACCTCGCACCCCCAAATCATTCTGACTACAGAAAATGAAACACTTCTAAGAGATTCAGAAGGGTTGAGGACATTTTATCTGTTAGACACATCTGGTATATCATTTGAGTTTTTCTGAAGGTTGGTGTTCAGCTGTGGCAGACCAAAGCAAGGCGACTGAATACAGACTTAAAATCATTTCAAGCTAAGCGAATAGCTCCTATTTGTGGAAATGCAGTTTCCTTCAATCTGTGGCAGCCCATGTGCAGGTTTAATTAAAGGTCTGAGGTATCGACCACCACTGCTGCCCGAGACAAATAACAGCGCATTTATCTTGAACCTATTTCACCTAATTAAAGCAACACCTTCATTGACTTTTACTTTTTGAACACTTTGCGTCTTGGATTTATGAAAATGTCTGTTTTCAGTTAAGAAAGACAAACATAAATACTGTTAATGGAAGGCGGTGTGACTTGAAGGTTTTAAAGTATAGTTTAGACTGGTAGTTAGTTTAGGTTTTAAAGAGATGTTTGGACAATTAATTAATTCACATCAACATCATAATCATCAGTATTGGTTTGTTCTGGCACTATATATCTCTATCAGAGCATGTAATTAAATGCATTGTGTGTTGGCTAGTGTTGAGGGAGTTATTTGAAATCAATATCAGTATAATGAAAGAGTGCATGTGCATAAGAATGATTTGATCTATTTTCTCATGAGAAGATGAAGAATGTGTGACCTGCAATCAGATTAGACAAGACTTATGACATCAAATAGATCAGACATTTGTGGTTACATAAATCTGTAAAAATGTAAAACACAAACATTTGAAAAACAAAATCAAAGGTGGGTATAAAAGAGGTAATGTACAGAAATTTGATAAATGAACAAGAAGTGTTAAAGCTGGTGTTTTTGTGTATGCAATAAAGTATGGATATTAAGTAAGGGATAATGTAGAGGCAGCCGGTAGTTATTGGGAAATAAGCCCCGACAGTGTGATCAGGACCCGACGCGAAGCGGAGGGTCTTGTATCACACTGAAGGGGCTTATTTCCCGATAACTACCGGCTGACTCTACATTATCCCGCTTATTACACGGCTACTTGTCACATAAGAAAAAAAACTGGACATGAATATGAATTTGAAACATTTTATTGGCATATTTGTTTTAAATTAACATTTTTATCCTACCGCGAAACTTTGCACAGATGCATAAAATGATCGTAATCCCTTATTAAGATCCTCTGCATCATACTTGTCTGTCTCCATTTTTTCTCTTTTAGCCAGTCTTTGAGAAGTTTTAATCCCCATTCTGTATTTTTTTGTGTGTTGGCTTCGTAGCTGTCATGCTCTATTTTGTCAAGTTCAGTCTCAGTAAGCTCTCTGTGTCTTGTCGTGGTTGTCCAGTGTTTGTCACAAGATGGCGCCAAACAGATAAAGATCTTATTGATCTTTATTGGCGCGGAGCGATTTTACTCGTGCAAGTAGTCCGGCTATGCGTTATTAATTTGGAGCGGTTATTATTTGAAAATAACAAACCTGCAAATGTCTCAACTGACCAATCAGAATCAAGCATTCCAGAGAGCCGTGTAATAAGTGTTTATATGTATGTAATGTTTGGACTTTAGGTGTTAAGTGTGTGCACCCCAGGAAAACTAGCAGTGCTTTCAGGCGTAGCTAATGGGTATCAAAATGAATAAACATCATGAGAATTGCTCTTTTGTGACACTAGATGGTCAATTTATCAAAAAACTGATGCAAAAACAAATGTAATAAATTTTAAACTCCGTGTATGTTTTGATCTTTAATCTGAATCTGATCTCTAACAAAATTCCTTTACAAAAATGCAACTATTTCACCTTTTTGCTCAAAACTTGGTATTTTTGAAGAAACCTAACCATATTTAAGAGGTAATAAAAAGAGAAAAAATAAAGATAAAATGAAACTTTTTTTTTAAAGCAGAGGGTCTGTTCTTTCATTTGATTTATTTGTATGTTTATATATTTATAGAAGAAAAGTTTCCTGGAAGGCATTTTGTGAAACTTTTGTGAAAATCACAAAAAATGCTGGCGGGCAACTTAAAAAAAAAAAAAAGGGCGGCGGGGTATGAGTTACTACACACACAGGAACACACGGAAACATTTTTATAAAGCAAAAATTAAAGGATTAAAATGTAATATATTATTATTGTGTCTCTTGGACATAAATAAGGATAGACTTTGGAAGGCGTGAAGAGCTGCTTCACCTGTAACCTGGTAAGCTGTTTTTTTTTGCTTTCAGAAAGAGCAATTATTGCATTTACTTTGAATTTTTTTAATGCTACCCCACAGATTTATTGTAAATGATGAATTTGTATCTGCAAAATAACTACATAAATAAGATTAATCCATATGACTACTTAGTAATTTTTGTTCAATCACATATTTTTGTTGTACCGGCCCAATGATGCAAGACAAGACACTGGTACAATGGTACAAGCCACTTTGTCACTCGGGCTGTAGCCTTTCAAAAAGGGTGCACATTAGTACCTCAAATGAATATATGGGTACCAACATATTAGGATCTTTTTAAAGGGTACTGTCCCAGTATATATATATACTGATATACTGAGCATTTAAGCTATTTATGGATTCCTCATGTGTTGGACATCATAAATACATCCTTGAAATATGAAATCCCTAAAGAATATTTAATGCAATTATGTTAGTGTTTGTGTGTAGAAACTCCTGTACTGTACTTCACTGTTGTGGTTTGGTTTGTATCTATGTGACATGTAAACAAAGGAACTCAAGCGTGAATCCTTTCATTTCCTGTCACTAAAGTAGCCTGTCCCAACTAAATCTCAGTGTCACATAATCATCGTCCTTATGTCACCGTCAGTGATTTATCAGGAGAATATTCTGACAGTCCACCCGTGACTGTGTGACCAGAGCAGAAAGATAGCAGCGCATCGTGCAGTTATTATAGCATTTACATTATAAACTGCAGTGCAGAATGGGAAATGACTGATTGTATCACCTCTGGGCACACAGATGGGAAAAGGAACAGAGAAAATAACTCTGCCTACCTACTCTGACTTGGCCAGAATTTGGATTATTGGCATAAGGTCTGGTCCACCTTGCAGCCAGGATTCATCCACCGAAACTGGAAAAATTCTTCCAGTGAACATAAATTAAAATGTACAGACCAAATTATTAATGCAGTAAATTTAACTTATATATGTGTGCATTTATTTATGCTCACGGTTCTAGTTATTAGCCTAGCAACATGGTAATACAGGAACACCCGGTGAGTAAATTCTCCTCTTCATGTGAGAATTGAGTATTTGTGTGAGACATAGGGTTGTTGAGTGCCTAAATGTAGAGTGCCTTCAATTTGTTATTCTGGATTTTAACATTTGAAGGTGATAGGCTATGTAGGCAGTAAACAGCAGACCACAGTGTTTTGAAACAGAGCAACTGTGACCGGGATTTTGCGGTTGATGCTTTTTTACTTTAGAAAAGAAGAAAAGGAACAGACGCAACCCACAGTAAACGATTTACTTCCGCAGTAAACATTTTCGGGATGCTCCGCAGATGGTGAATCTGTTGAACATTTAAACAGCCTCAAATTCTGACGACAAAGCTTATTCTTGTTCACAGTGTGTAATTAGCGGCATGTTTCGTGGCTTAACGTGGGCAGCAGTGAGTCAGAGGAGTGCCGAGAAATGGAAATCACTACACGCTAAAAACAGGAAAGACCATGAGAATGCGATCGAGGGGGCTGGAGGAATATCGGCAACAATGTGCCCATGACACCAAAAGCACCAGCTGCAGATGGACCCACAACTCTTTCTCATCAGAGCTTACACATCACTCACAGACTTAACGGAGATGTGTGAAGTTTGATGTTAAAATACTTCCACCTTACTCTCTCGCACTCATTACTTAAACATTGTGTGGTTGCATCAAAACATTGCTCTTTTTCTTTCTGCATACTCACAAACCAGCCTGACCTCACGAGAATTCGTACATATCTTATGAGTTGGATAATTCATATGAATTCTTACAAAGTTATTCATGGAAAAACTTATAATTGTCATAAAAATAATATGACACCCCACCCCTAACCATCACATCACGGGCAAAGACAAATTGTACAAAAATGTATGAATGTGGTCATAGAAATTAATATGAATTAACCACCTCATAAAATAAGAACAATTTGCCATGAGAGTTATGTATGCTGGTGGAGGAGTGATGAGGAGGACGACGGAGTGGAATAAACATAGAACGTTAAATCTCACGTAACACACGCTGTTTCTGCATTTCTGATGTTAATCTGGAGTACCTACAGTATATAGTAGTATTACATCCTTTAAATCTCCAAAGAGTCTTTAGTTTAATCAGATTTATAAAATCAATATTAGCTTTACCGAAACTTTCCGATAACGTACGAAAAAATGAAGGAGGAGTTACTACCGTGGGAGGAGAGTCATGCAACACTATACAACACTGTTTAACTTATGATTCAATACATGTTCGTGTCATTTATATAATATGCACTTATGCGTCTATTTCCAACATAACAAAGAAGTCTTACTGCATGCAACTCATGACCCGGTTGGGAAAATCCAGACACGCAAAACTCCGCTGCTACCCGGATAATAAACTATATCCATCATTTCCATAAGGCTGACTTTCTTCTCCTTACATCCAAAAACACACTTCTTCTTTCGTGCCATTGTTGAGTTTATAAATAAAACAAAGCTGTGGTGTGATGTGATATTTGTAAGTTCTAGCGTCTCCCGCTGATTGATGGGTGGGCGGGGTTTTACGGTGGAAGTGCTCATAAAAAGAAGTGATACGTATAGAAAACCCCTGAAACGACAGCTGCACCCATAATCGAAAAAAACTTTCTGAAACTTGTACGAACCTTGCCGAAGTGCATTTCTGTAATGAAACAAGGTAGTTAACAGTGAAAATAGTAAAAAGCATATAAAAAAAGGTTAAGTATGACTTACTGACATATTTCTTCTATGTATGTCATAATATGTAACATGTACAACTTGATGTATCTCTCTTTTCCAACTTCTTTTGATTTACGTGCTAGCACCACCTTTAAAATCACATGCCATGTGAATTATCCCGCAATCATTGGTCACGCTTTGAAAAAGTCATCGGCACACATGTCAAAGCAGCAAGTCAAAATAGTTTAAAGTTGTTTTGACCTGCGTGAAGCACTATGGCTTGATGCTTCACTTGATGGAGATATATTTAGAAATACACTAGGGACATTGATGTAAGTCACATGAAGTCATCTTTCGGGAATTGAAGAGCAAACGTGTGATCTAAACTGTTCTTCTTCGTATTTTTCATGTACAAGCAGCTTAATTGAGAGACAAATTCCCTGTTCATGTTTGAACGAATATTCTACTTTTATAAAAAAAAATCTGATAAATTACTCACCCCCAAGTCATCCAAAATGCTTGTGTTTTTTATTCAGTCGAAAAAAGTTTTTTGAGTAAAACATTCCAGGATTTTTCTCCATTTAGTGGACCTCAACAGTTTACAGTTTCAATGCAGTTTAAAATGGCATTCTCAATGCAAATATAAAGGGCTCTAAACGATCCCAATCGAGGCATAATGGTCTTTTCTAGCAAGATGATCATTATTTTATGCAAAAAAAGTAACAACAAACAACACATATGAGAAACTATCACTCCAGTGTTTACATGTGTGGAGAAAGACAATTGTAGGTGTTGTTGTTTGTGGCATGATACTAATTAATGTCTTTGTGTCAGTTTATTGTTTAAAATGGTAAGCAAGTGTGCATTTCATATAATAATTAATAATAATTTGTTACATTTATATAGCGCTTTTTCTGCAGACCTCAAAGCGCTTTACATATGAATGGGGGAATCTCCTCAACCACCACCAATGTGCAGCTTCCACCTGGATGATGTGACGGCACCCATACCCATAAGGACATCCTGGGATTTTTAACAACCACAGAGAGTCAGGCCCTTGGTTTAGCGTCTCATCCGAAAGACGGTGCTTTTTGACAGTATAGTGTCCCTGTCACTATATTGGGGTGTTAGGACCCACACAGACCACAGGGTGAGCACCCCCTGCTGGTCTCACTGACACCTCTACCAGCAGCAACCTGGTTTTCCAAGGAGGTCTCCCATCCAAGTATTGACCTGGCTTAGGATGATATGGCTGCTGGCTATATATGTAACATGTGACCTTTCGATGTGATTACGTAAGGTCGCGCTGGTGCATCACATGGCTAGTGCAAATCGAGAAGTTCTGGTCTAAACATACATATTATTTATTTATTGGTGAAAATGACGATGGGTTTGCTTGATAAGACCCTTATGCCTTGGTTGGGATCGTTTAGGGCCCTTTGAAGCTGCATTGAAACTGTAAACTGTTGAGGTCCAATAGTTAAATTTCACTATATAGAGAAAAATCCTGGAATGTTCAGAAACTTCATTTCTTTTAGACTGAACAAAGAAAGACATAAACATCTTGGATGACATGCGTGTGAGTAAATTATCTGGATTTTTTATGAAAGTGGAATAATCCTTTAAAGACTGAATTTAATAACAGTTACAGAAGCGCCCATGCTCATAATGGCATGTTAACATAATATAATCATCTACTTACAATGTTATAAACCTAGGTATGTAGCACACAGCTGAGCAAGAGCCACAAAAGTAATCTAACAATCTCACAAACATACACACACACACATGCATCATTCATTGTCCTAAATACAATGCAACACCATGAAGCTATTACAATTATCTCTCTCATGTGTTTCTTTGAAGGTTATTTTTGGCCTCACTGATCTGATCGTTTCTCTTAAGGTTAATTATTCTGCAGGAGGAGTCTGTACATGCTCTTTCATTTCCAAAACCACATGTAAGAGGATGACAAATGCGCCGACTGTGTTTATGTGCTCTTCTCGAGTGTTCTACTTTTGTGTTTACTAGCCCCCAACCCATTAACCTAAACAGACAAAACAACAAATAACATTGCTAACCCTCCTAACTAAATCATACACGAGAAGGTTAATCAGAGCATTCAAGACGATTTTGATCTGTAATCTTCAGATCAAAGAGTACATAAACAAACAATTTCCCTGTTTATTCTTATTTTAATGTTGCTCTGCCTACACAATTAAAGTGAAATAAAACACAAATATGAGATCAAAGCCAAAGTTAAGGTTTTTAAGACTGAAAGTACTTTCCTCTACTGTGCCCTGCCAGAGCATGTGATGTAGAAGAGGGATAAAATGGCACGAGATCACAAGTACCTTCAGCTCCCTTTAAACACACAAGCCCCCTTAATTTCTATTACAAACATAGAGATAACATCTCAAGTGTTGCATCCGAAACAGGTGTAGATGTTTTAAAAAGTCTATTTTCCTTAATCAGCTTTGATTGATTCTCATATTGTGAATCTATAATAATACCCCGGATTGTAAAAAAAGCTTAGGCTCCACAAGGTTACAGTACAATGCTCAGACTATGTGGTTGCTTACTTGTTCAAGTCAAAAGACCGCACTCCAAAGATTGGTGATATTCTGGCCTCTTGATGTCTCTCATTCAATGCACGCCTATGGGACTTTATCCCCATTCCATCATCCACCAGTTGAAAATTATAGTTCTGATTACAGAATTAACAGCACACCTTTCCTCGATAAGCCACATGATTTGTTAGTCCACTTATTTCCGTAGCATAAAAGATGCAGGACAATTTATCTGGCAGTGTAATAAAGATTAATAATAGAGAAAACCATAAACTGCACAGTCAAATTAATAACAAGGCATTAAATATTGCTAATAGCAAGTAAGAATATATAGTTAAACAGCAACTACAACAGTAATGGAGTCAGCAGATCTGATACCCCAGATATCAGAAAATTTACTGGTCCCAATACAGAACCTTGGGGAACACCCATGTGTTTAATGAATAGGAAAGTATATATTGGCCTTTTTTATTCTAACTACTGTGTATGGTTTAATGTATGCTCTTATTCAGAAATATTAAGGCTTTATGCTGTGAGATAATGGAATGTTGTATTTAAAGCAGAAAAATTACCCAATCCATTCCTGATCAATACACATTTCACACACATACACTTTTACTGATTCACTTACAATGTTCTCCATATAATAACATATTTGATCCCTCTACACCCTTACATAATAACACCCACACACCCACACAGTATACACACAAAGGCCCCAGTGAGGGGCAGATGTATTATTAAGCTGTAATGTTTGGTAATGGAGGGTATAATGGCTGTCAGATGGCTGGGTGGTTATATTGAGTTCTCTGATTGCTTCAGGCTGATATTAGTCTACTATCATAACACTGACGAACCCATCAACTCAGAATCCACAACACATATGCAACGTTTCCTCGCTAACCTGCAAAATAAAGGGTGCACATATGTGCGTTAGCGTGAGCTTGTGTGCTCATGTTACTCACAGCATGTGTGTCTGGTTTTTGGTTCAGTATGTACTTTAATTCTTCAACAATGATCTCCCTTACTCTGTATTCTCTTTTCTCTCTCAGCCACACACATGTAGTTATTAAAGTGGCAGTTTAAATTCTGTGAGATTACAACACTTTATCTCCTTATCCAGCACAGATGAGCTTTATGAGTTCATTATCATTTATCTGGGGATCGCAGCTGGAGCTCTGTAAGCTCCCTATTGCTCTTTGTCTGTTGTTTGTAGTTTCAGCTGTATTTCCTCACTCTTGTCATTAGTTATTGAAATGCATATGCTGTTCCCTCGGAGGACAGAGGAATCATTTTTTTCACATGAGCGTTGCATTACCTCGCTCTCAGCTAGTGTGTGTGGGAAGAGTGGGACCACATATGCACACAGATGTCCTGAATTCAGCATGAGTAATCATTTTCAGGTACTGCGTGAAATAGAAACTGAGCTAAAATCTATATGCACTCACATTTCCAGCCGAAAACGTTTTTTGAAAAGAGGTGTCATAGACATGAACTGCAGAGGAGTCCAAATCTTTTTTTGATTTATAAAGTTTATACTAAAAACATGTCTGTTTATTTTAATATGACCTTTGTATTAGTGTTTCTCTATCTCCAACTGACGGGTTAATGTGCACCAAAAAACTGTGGGAGTTTGCAAAAACATTTATTTATGCCAATAAACGAATGAAAGTTCATTGTGTGAGTTAAGCATTGTTTCTTAACCTCGACCAGCTGAACCACCATCTAAGAAGCACTAGTCTAGGTTTTCAGAAGAAGAAACTGGGACAGAGACAGATTTGTATGTTCATGTAAATTGAATGAAACCCACTTCCAGCTAATAAAATCATCTTACACACCACACAAATCCGTCTGTCCGTCCGCCTCAGGGCCCTGATGCCTCGCTCTATCTCAGAACCAGAGAGAACAAACACAACCTCTCACACCAGGACGTCTTTAAAACCAGGTCACAGCATCCTGTTAAGAGTTCCACACATTAACATAGCAGTTACACACACACTTATATCTGCCTGACTGCACGGGGGTCTCTTTATAGGTCAGCGAGTATTGCAATCCCATAGTACCATGTGCCAATGGCAACAGAAAGTTGATATGATATACACAAAAACATCTGGAGTCATGCAACCAGCTGAAGGAAAAAAATGAAACAGAGTTCAGATTTAAAATGGAAATCTAATAATGAACTCAAATAAACTTCAGTACTATGTAGACACGACTGGTACATGGTAGTTTGTCGAAACCATGCATATAAAATCGTTGAGTTAAAACCAAGGGGCAACCTTCTGATCTTTCTAAAAAAAGCCAACATGGAAGTGACTTAAACTGCAATTCATTGATGGGCTACTAGAGGCTGGCTCCAAAAGGGAGTCAACCCCCGTAGACCCCCATTTTAAAATGCCCAACTTCACTTCGTTTACAGCCTGGTACAAAAGTGTTTTTGGTCTGTATAGCTAATTTTGCCCTTCATGACAACTGTGAGGGGGTGAATTTTTTGTAACTCATCCGTTTAAATTATATTAAGCCTTAAAGGCGCTCTAAGCGAATTCATGCGTTTTAGACCATAAAACATTTTTTGTTACATACAGTACAGCAAACATCTCCTCACTATCTGCTTGCTGCCTGTCCGCTGATCAAACTGTAAAAAAACGCAATCTCTGTAGACAGCCCAGGCTCTACAAACTGCAATAAACACACAGTGGCCAAACCTGCCCCACCCAAGATGGCCGCCACCGTCCCCAAACTTGTTTTCCAAGATGGCTGTCGCCATGTCTGAACCTTTTTCTAAGACGGACGCCACCATGCCGGAGCCAAGGTGGTCACTCCCTTAAATATTTTTTGGGGTAGGGTAAGAATGGATGAGGCAGAGAGCACAAAGGATGTTGCCTTTGTGTCCAAACCGCTGCTCGAAGGCCCATGCCCGCCATTGCTCTACGGCCCAGGAATTGTTGAATCACACAGTTAAACAGTTGTTCAACATTTCTGTATTCAGGAAGGCCCCACCCCTTACACAATCATGACCATTCATTCAGGTTGTAGCGGTATTTGAAAGTTGAGAAGCAGAAGGTTTCCCATGAGTGGGCGTGGTTTCAATGCCGCCAGCGGACACCCCCCACCCGGCAATTGAGAGGAGAGAAACCTGCTTATTTTATCCAGATAACTTGTTTTATTAACTTGCAGATTTTCTAAGTCACATTTTTCTGTGCTGTGACAAACTCAGACCCTTTTTCCATACTGTATGTTCTTCTGCACCTACTGCACCAAATCCATTCAATGAAAAAAAGAGGAATGACTGGAATAAGAAATAAGGCAGGTACTTTAACAATTAGTTTTTAAAGGACTGCACCCTTGTTGAGCACTGGGGGTCAAGTCCATTCGGTCCTCTCTGCGTGGATGTCCTCTAGCTCTGTGATCTGCAGTATGAAGCAGCACAAAATCAATCAGTCAAAACCAATTTTGCACTAGACACCACAGACTTCAGCTTGAGGGAACTCAAGCAGGGATCTCATTTGAGTTCGAAATAGCAGCCTGTGTGTGTCGCTTCAAGAAAGTTAAACATATATTTGTGTTTCATTCCTTGTTTGTCCTCTATATCCTCATACAGTATATTACTTGCTCTTTCATATTATGTTATTTTTATTTACACTGCTCTAGCTACACTTTAAAATAACACAATGTATTAATACGAAGGAATTTTCTGATTTTATAGCTGCTTTATTGTTTTACCTGCTTTTAAGTTTTGCTCATTATTAACTCTTTCCCCGCCATTGACGAGATATCTCGTCAATCAAGAGAAAACGCTTCCCCGCCAATGACAAGTTTTTCCGTCTTTCCACAATACCGCTATTATCCGCAACTTTTTAAACCCGGAAGTATTGCCATATGGCAAGCGGCTGCATGTCCGTGTCTGTTTTAAAGATCGCTCTGAATGGGATCTCTATGAAAAGTCCGTCACAAAAATGGAATTATCTCTGCTTTTTGCTCAAAATGTGGTGTTTTTGCAGAAATCTACCCATATTCAAAAGCTGATTACAAAAGAACTACTGAAGGTAGGATGAAACGGTTTTTTGTTTGAAAGCAGAGGGTCTGTTCTTTCATTTGGTGTATTGTATGTTTATATATTTAAAGAAGAACATTTTCCATCACTCCCCAACTTGACCCATCTTTGTTCTCAATGTCGCAAATGGAAATGCCTATGACGCAGTTTTTTTACCTGATGGGAGGGGTTCTAGTGGACCATTCACTATGCTTGCGGTCCACGTAAAACTGACGCGTTGTTAAAAATTTTGTGAGGTTAAACATCAGGCTACACAGAGGCTACAGATAACCTACGGCATAGCTACGGCGTAGGCCTTACGCATGACTATAAATTGGACTTAAGGGGTAAAAATTAAATTGGACCAAAGTCACAGGACAATGTGGTGAAGCAATAAATTTACATTTACTTTTGGAATAAAAATTTGTTGAAATTGTGCTGCTCAGACAAAGTTAGACTGATCACTAATAAAGACACAACTATGCACACCTGATGTCTGAAGACTCAACTGATTTTATGAATATTTCATTTAATAAAACCAGTTAATGTAATATCAGCAGATTTTTAAACATAGTCTCTTTAGACTTAACAGCAGAACTATCAACTCACTCTACAGCAGTGTTTTCATCATCATGTTCAGTGGTAGCTTAATGTGGGATCTGCTGCTATGTGACTATCTGTGATGATTAGTGATGAACCATAGAGAATGATGAGCCCATTTCCACTACAATTAAACAGCTCTCCTAAACAAAAACACTGCTTAGTTTTTTTAAACCAGAGATTATTATAACAGAAGATTCATCTCAAAACTAGACTTTTGATTATGCTAAATTAACTGGGATGTTTAAACCCATGGTTGGGTAAAACGTTGACAAACCCAACAGTTCGGTTACAAATAAATCTATGTTGGGTTGTTGCTACCCATCCAAGAGTTAAAACAACCCATCACAGATTTTTTTACCCATGGATTTGTCCATATTTTACCCAACCATGGGTTGAAAACCCCAAGCATTTTTGTACTGCAAGTTTACTAACTTTAGTAGGAAAAGATCATCTGAATGGCACGTAAAGTGATGAGTAGTGCTGGGTACACCTGAATTTCGGCATAACTTTGATACCAAAGTGAAATATAAATTTATGCTCAAAGATATTTAATTTACTACTAATTTAATATAACTATCAAATTTCAAGGATTTGATTATGTGAATCATGCAAACTCTGTTTTAAATGAAGTAAATAAATGGAGATTATTTCTGCCTATGGGAACCTTTGGTTTGTTTTGTGGTGGACTAAATAAACTTGTGCATACTGGAGTTTTAATAAAGCCACACAAACGCACAATTAGAGTTGAGATTTGGAAAAGCTTTTGCTTGCTTTGTATACTGTATGCTTTAGATTGTCTTTTACTGACACTCCACCGGGAGCTGTTAAAGGATTCTTGCATCCTGCACATTGAATACTGTACATAAGTGAGGAAAACTGGGACACTTCATGACATTAAGATTTGAACTGCATTCGCGATTTACCTTCATTCAACCAATGTTACAGTAAATGTACTGTGTATACTGTAAAATTTACAACTGGACTTTTTTAACTACCTAAACATTTTGTGCATTATGTGTTGGAGTGTTCACTTTAATTGAAACACAATATTCATATCACTCTCATGCTAGAGAAAGTCAAGCAGTACTCCTGGCGTAGACATATTTCTTCTCCACTTTTCAACTCACAGACCGATCAACCTTACTGACCAAGGATAGATTACGGTCCTGCGGGTCCGTCCCACTTTTGCTGTTATCTCTCTGCCTGCTAAAAAGTCTCCTTGTTTGCTGAAGGCCAGAAGCGGGGAAGACATGGACTGTATGTCAATAGTGCTGAATAGTACAGGTTAATCAATCAGTCAAATCACAAATTTAAAAGCATACCAATGTGTCCATACTGTTTGGTCAAAGGGCCAATAAGAATTTGATCACGGGTCACTTCATGATGACCATTAACAAATCAAAGCACAGAATGATTGACAGGTAGAAAGCATTTCTGAAACTGCAGAGCCAAAACCATGTTTGTTACCAATGGTAAGTATGGTAAAATTGTTATCTTAGTTAGCTATTGCATCACTACTTAACATTTCCCTTACAAAAATTAAGCATGGTTTTACTACAGTAAAAAAAAAAAAATGGTTACTACACTTTTACCAATTAAAAACATGGTTAATTTTTGTAAGGGTTGTCTCATGTGCACATGTGCATGTGTTTAACATCTGCTATAAATAAAGATTATTAAGGAACTAAATACATCAACCGATTAACTAGAAATTAGTGATTAATCATGATTAAATATTTTAATCGTCTGACAGCCCAACTTCAATATAAATATAATCAGATTACTGCCATCCTTTAAAACACTGTGTCTGTCTATATTGATGTTTTCATTTGCAGTCCCTTTATTTAGGTGTCAGGCCACGGAGGGCCTCTCAGTTTGAGGCCCTTGGTAGTCAAATTCCCCAGGATATTGGCCCCATTAGCCCGGGCCATAATCCATCTTTGTTACTGACAAAACCCTAAGAGAGAGATAGTGTTGGGGGATGGGGTAATGGTTTAATAAGCACTGTTTGAACTAACCAGATGAAGGCAGCTCTCAAAATGTCTACTTATGACTAGGACACAAGCTGCACAAAATGACTCCTGAAGCAAAAGGAGAGGCGGTGCAAGAGGTTGAAATAATGAGAGCGAGGTGTCAGCAGGCCAAACCTTAGCCTGTGTTGGGTCTTTGGCATAACGATCTAACACTGAAGAGTGTGAATGAGGTTATTTCATCACATGAAGTGGAGCGTAGAAAAAAACAACACGCTGATAAACCTCAGCTGCTAATTTACTAACGAGAATCTCACAGCAACTGAGGTAGGCCAAAGTCATTAAAACATAATAAAACTGATCTGGTTCTAATAAAGCAGGAATACAATCATTGGCTTCCTCACACACACACGTTATCATCTCATTACATGCTTTCTTTTCAATCTTTTCTGCTCAGCAGTTCTATCATTATGCTCATTTGAGATAATAATTTGCGTTAATCTACCATTGTTTGTTCGGGTCGAGAGACTCTTCGTTTGCAGATATGTGTGGGCTACTTTTTTGAGCTACTTTGAAATTGACTTCTTTGTAATGAATTGCAGATTAATAAAAACCCTCTGTGTGTTCGATCAGATAGATGCCATCACAATAAACGGTTGCAATATTACATCACATGGTTAAACACATCAGCTTGTGATGTTTTATCCTTACCATGTTTTAATGGGCCATTCCAAACGAATCAGTGCCATTTCTGTCACCAGGACATTATGGGGTGGACATTTCCGGAAAAGGTTTAGATTAATCCAGAACAAGGCCTTAGTTAAAGGAATATTCAATTTTCTTAAAAGTAAAATCCAGATAATTTACTCACCACCATGTCATCCAAAATGTTGATGTCTTTCTTTGTTCAGAAATTATGTTTTTTGAGGAAAACATTGCAGGATTTTTCTCATTTTAATGGACTTTAATAGAGCCCAACATTTAATACTTAACTCAACACTTAACAGTTTTTTTCAACGGAGTTTCAAAGGACTCTAAATGATCCCAAACGAGGCATAAGGGTCTTATCTAGCGAAACTATTGTCATTTTTGACAAGAAAAATAAAAAATATGCTCTTTTAAACCACAACTTTTCATCTAGGTCCGGTCCAGCGCGACCTAACGTAAATGCGTAGTGACGTAGGGAGGTCACGTGTTACATATATAAAACACACATTTGCGGACCATTGTAAACAATAAACATGACAATAAGACATTAATTATTATCAGTTCACATTCAACAACGTAGGAACGGTCCTCTTTCTCAACACTTGGGGCGGAGTTTCGTGTTTGTCCTCTGTGACGTCATGACGTATTGCGTGGGGTCACGCTGGCGCATCACGACCGGATCTAGACAAGAAGTTGTGGTTTAAAAGTGCATATTTTTTATTTTTCTTGTCAAAAACGCTAGATAAGACCATGAACTTTGGTGGAATGGCCCTAATACATTTTTAAGGCCATTTATTGTTTGTGTCGTATTGTTTATTGTATTAGCAAAAAGGTATGTTAATATGAAGCAGTTTGCTAAAATGAATCAAAGTGTGAAAACCTTGCTCGGCTTGCACGGTTATGGCTGAATGCACAATACAAAAGACATAAAAAAACACCAGATAAGCGTCTTTTCATGCTACATAGCTACTTAGCTAAACCGCTACACTGTGAATGAATTACAAACTGTATTTTTTGCAGGAAAAGATGAAATCTGTACAAGGGTTCCAAATGAAAGTAAACATGTGAATCTCTTTTATGGGTGGTTTCCTGAACAGGGATTTTAAACTAGTCCAAGACTAAAATAAATGTAAGGGCTGTCCAAACTGAAAACAACTTGCACTGACATATCTTAAAATATATCAGTGTCCTTTGTTTTGCCTCAAAATGCATACAAGTAATGTTTTGAGTAAGACATGTTTGTTAAAACTAGTTATATTTACTAATTAAACTAAGGCCTTACCAAACTAATTGTTAGGGACAGTCATGGATTAGTTAAAACATTTCAAAATGATGTGATTTTAGTTTCTTATTCACATATTTTATCATTGAGAATTTCTTAAAAATTTTAAAAATCTTGTCTCGCTCTCATGAACCCAATCTTGTGTCTCGCCTCGCGTAGTAAGTTTCTCGTCACATCTCTAATTTCGAGACAAAGATCGTGGGGGATTTTGACTAAAGTACATCTATCTTACTTTTCACTCTCTTTTTAGACCACATCTGACAAAAAATATAAAAATATATATAGTTTCCTTGCAGCAACTGATGTGCAGTAGTGCTGGAACGGTGTGCATGTTTATTGTCAAATTAACATTTGATTTGTTATTACGGTCACCAAGAGTGTATAAATTCACCATGAAACGGAAGTAGTCTTATTTTCCCCATGGTCACATATATCCGAGTGAAACTGCTTCTGAAATAAAAAAAGGTAGGGCTGGACTTTAATTCGTACATGAAGAACTAACTGGATCATTTGAAGTTAGGTCATGTTGCTAATCCCTGCGATCTTTTCACTTAAAAAATAAAACTTTTGACTTTTGTTATCATGAATTTCCCATCAAGTTATTTCAAATCTGTTAGACTTTTTTTAACGGAACACAAGATGACAAAATGTGATGGATAATTTTTTTAAATGTTGACTTCAGTCAGTTACTCCCCAACACAGACCCACACATGCATACGTAGGTACATCCTGTATGTGCACGCACATGCACATAACAAATTTGATTCGGGATCATCATCTGGTCTATTTTCTTTTTTTTTGCATGTGTTCTGATTTGACACACTTAGTTTATCAGAGGGTTCACAGGGTGAGTGTGTGCCACTGAATTAAACATATGAGGAACTGTCATCTGTGTTATGTCATCCTTGACTTGTATTGACATTCACCTCTGCACCTGACATGGCTGATTTACACAATCACTGCGACCCTATTGCTCGACGACTCCTATCACGTGTGGATAGAACCATGACAGAATTAATCTGATGCAGACCTATCTCCAGTGTCTCTTTAAATCAGGCAAAGGTAACATTGGGCAGCTTAATGCATATTTTTCATATCATTTCAAAATATCACCGACTGTATTTATTAACCTATTATGACATTGTCATTTGAATAGATATAAAACAAGTAAGGGCCTGATGTCTGAGGTTAAACCCTCTTTCTGTTTTACACTGTCAGTGTTTTAGTTTGACCTTGAAATAGAGTGCTTTACTAAATCAATAGGAAATGCATTTATAAGCACACTGTCTTTAATATTCATGTCATCTTTACCGCAATATTTTACAAAAAAAAAAAAAATTAGTCCATAATTTACTTTTAATGCTATAGGTGTATAATTCCTTTTCTTTGCCTGAACCCATACAGCAAAAAAATTATTTCTCTTGCCAAAAATATGGTTTAAAAATATGCTAATTTTACAGCCATACAGCCATATATATATATTATGTAAAATATATTTCAAAAAATAGCCAAAAAATAAATAGATTTTTGTAAACATATTTCAGTACATATATTCTTTGGCCATTTTTGTATATTTTGAAATACATTTAAAAATATATTTAATTTTTTTTTTTTTCGCTTTTGTCGTATGGGGACACATTTACAGTTATATTAAATAATGTCAATGCTCTTACTAGCTTTTTTTGTGGGCGTATGTCCCATATGAGGAATCTATATGACTTTATAATACTCCCTTTTTTCTAATGTGTATTAGTAATTCATATTTAAACTTTGAATTTCATTTGATTTGCATCCAACCTCGAATCAAGTTCAGAAAACTGAAGTGGAGGTTAAAAGGTGCTCTCAAATCAATTCTGAATGGCACACAACCCCATTAAATGACAGGAAAGGGTTAGGGTTGAAGGGTGGTACAAGGACTAGGGTATCATATTTTTGAAACTGTGACTGTGTGTGTGTCCATAGGGAAATGAAGATGCCTTGGTAAATGTGTGTGCGTGTGGATGGCCTTACCCTGACCTCTGTTTTATTAGGTAGTTGTTGGGAAGGACACTTCGGTCAATCTTGCCTTTTAACCAGACTGCTTTATCGTTTATCAATAGATCAACTTCCCCTCCAACAGATGAACATCAATCAGTATAAAACTATTGGTATTGTCATGATGTCCTTCGAGCACCTGATGCTGCTTTGTGATCACCCGGATCTACATTATTAAAACGCTAATCAGACCTGACATAATCAGACATGATCTGTTCCCTCAGCAGACACAGGGTCATCTATCAGCGCCTCAGCTGCCTTTAATTCGCTTCACAGCATGCATTCGATTATCAGAGCATTTATACGCACAAGACGCAAATGCATAAGGGATGGTGGATCACTAAAGCTCAGTAAAGCAGAATAAACCTTCAGATCAATGCTTGGGAACAAGTGAATCCAAATGCTGTCCCATCTTCATGCAACAGAACACTCAAGAAACGGCTTTTCCTGCTTCAGAGAGATGAGATTATTAGAACGAGACACATATGGGGAATATCAATCACCGCTGTGCAGGCTTCCAATACTGGGGTGGCATCTTGGTTACAAAACTTTGTGAGATTCCCATATGCGGTATTTTGAGGCCTCGTAGAACACTGTCAAAGTCAAGGCTGTTTTTTTGGGAAAATTTGGGGAAGCATGCAACACTATCTCATGGTAATCCAAACGTATTTTACGAGGTGGCTTATTCGTATTCATTTGTACGACCATGTTGGTGCAATTTTTTACTGTTGCCTTTTCCCCCATGACGTAAGGGTTAGGGGCAGGGTTAGGAGTGTTATTTCGTTATTGTTTTTTTATGATAATTGTATGTTCTTGCATGACTAACTTCGTATTGACTTCATACTACTTGTAAAATATAAGACAACTTGTAAAATATGTACAATTTCTCGGGAGATCAGGCTGGAAGCATTATATGTGACCTGTGCTGGCAACATGACTCGAAGTGTGCACGGTGTAATTTTGAACTACTGTACAGGCAAAAGAAAGATTTTGGTTTTGGTCGAAATTAAGGTTTTTTATAAAAATAAGCACATTACGCCCTCATCTAGCAATCCCAATAAAGAGTCATAAAACATCTAAAATGATCTTTGTTTGTACTTTTTATGAGAGCTGTACCATCCTCAATGCTTAATCTAATACAAAGATGCGTGTCCATCCACATGCGCGTCTGACATTTTTGGTTTTGGTTTTAAATACCAGTTCTAGAGATTTGTCTTGTTTCCAACTTCCCATGCGATCTCTCCCTCTGCATGTCAACTTTATTTAATTGTGTCTTGCTAACATACAGGGCTCGTAAGAAGCTCATGTAAAAAGTTAGCTAAAGTTTTGCTACGCAATAAGCCTATATCATGGTCATACAGGCTAATGCTGCTGAAAAAACAATAAAATCATTACAGAGATTCATAATCGTTTCCATTAATATGCCAATAGGAACCATTAGCTTTCACCATTAAAATCACTAGAAAATTTATTTTTGTAGTGTGTTTTGGGACATATTCCATTAGGATTTAATGGCCCCAACAACAGAACCCAACACATACCAGTAGAGACCAACAGAGACCCATAAAGACCATTATAGTTTCCAATACAACCAATAAAATTCCTATTAAAACCAATAAATCCAATAGAATTTCTGTGATGGTGTCTATTGTTTTTTTAGCAGGGTCATTTATAAAAGAGACACTAGAAGTGGATACAGTAAAATTTGCGTCTAATGTCATCATAATCACCACATGCAAATTAGGCGTTAAAGGAATAGTCTACTCATTTTCAATATTAAAATATGTTATTACCTTAACTAAGAACTGTTGAATCATCCCTCTGTCATCTGTGTGTGTGCACGTAAGCGCTGGAGCGCGCTGCGACGCTACGATAGCATTTAGCTTAGCCCCATTCATTCAATGGTACCACTCAGAGATAAAGTTAGAAGTGACCAAACACATCAACGTTTTTCCTATTTAAGACGAGTAGTTATACGAGCAAGTTTGGTGGTACAAAATAAAACATAGCGCTTTTCTAAGCGGATTTAAAAGAGTAACTATATTTTATGGCGTAATAGCACTTTTGGGAGTACTTCGACTCGGCGCAGTAACACCCTCCCTCTCCCATTATGAGAGTGAGAAGGGGAGCGGATTTTTCAGGCGAGTTGAAGTACTCCCAAAAGTGCTATTACGCCATACAATATAGTTCTTCTTTTAAATCCGCTTAGAAAAGCACTATGTTTTATTTTGTACCACCAAACTTGCTCGTATAACTACTCGTCTTAAAGAGCACCAATTATGCTAATAAATTAGCACGTTAGCACGTAATTGTAATATCCCATAGTACATACATGTTATTAAAAGTTGAACTAATGCACTGTGAGTCTTATAAATTGCTTACATACCTCACCGATTTCTGCATGTCTGGAAAACGCTCGGTTTAGTTCCTGTCTCCGCCTCCCAAAATGTCTAGTGTATTCGGATTGGTCAGATGACTACTCAACTGTTATTGGTCAACTGGGTTCGGCGTGTGTTTGAAAGGTTACGCCCCTGACTACGCGTGGATTTTCCGGTTCTGACTGAGAGTCACAGGCAACGTAAACAAGCGCTATATTTCTCTATAAACGATGGTGTCTGTACTGCCTTACCACTTCAAGCTCGATCCAGAGAGTTCAGACGGCCGTTACGATATAAACGATCTCCGTCAATGAACGCGATTGGATTTAACTTTTTTAGGTGTCCTTAGCTCTGCCAGAATGCTAAACGAAGACGAAAATGTGTTGCAAAGACATCCAAAAGGTAATTATAACGTACTACATAACTATATGGAAACACCAAATGTAGCACATAGAAGGTTTTATTTGAAATGATTATAAAACTATTTCACTTATTAACATTATTTTACTATAGTAAACTTTATTATAAAAGACCGCTTACATACTATATTATTGTGCAACCTGTATAGACACACCAAATGTAGCACATAGAAAGTATTTGTTGAAATGATTATAAAACTATTTCACTTATTAACATTATTTTACTATAGTAAACTGTATTATAAAAGACTGCTTACATACTATATTACTGTGCAAACTATATGGAAACACCAAATGTAGCACAAAGAAAGTATTAATTGAAATGAATGTTCTACATTATTTCACTATGGTAAACTTTTTTATGAAAGACTGCGTACTTAAAAGTGCTATGTTTTTACTTATTAGGTTTTAAGGAGAATGCAACAGGTTCCAGGGCCTCTTACCTGCGTGATTCATCATCCAGGTTTTGCACAAATTGTCTAAATCCCTACACACAGAACATTTATTGTACCGACTATAAGCCTTTGAGGTGCAGGACTAGAGTAATTTTTATTACATTTTTAAACCAATAACACTTAAGTATCATTATAGTAACAAAGTACCCAAAAGAACAAAAGATGCAACTTTAAAGAAAATATAATAGTCAGTCAAAAGTTTTTTTTATTAATTACAAATATATATTTAAATGTTAAACAATATACAAATAAACATACTTTAGTAACCATATTGTGCTCTTGTTTCAAAAAATTGTTCAATTCATTTCTTACAGCTATCTATTCAGATAAATGGCATATCAAAGCTTTGTCAGCTGGTGCTATTTAAGACGACACTATAAGGTTATCATCCTGTCGTGTGTTGTTCTCCAGATACGCTTGGAGCTTCCTGATCAGATCGGTCACAATTTTGGCTTTCGACGACCCCTGCACTGAAGATGGCATGCAATCACGTCCTCCTTTGAAGGTCTCTCAAACTGTGATGCCAGGTCCATTGGAATCGGGGTTTCCTTCAGCTTATCTTCAAATACCTCATCAAACACAAGCCTGATCACATCCTCCACATAACTGTAGAAATATTGCAGTCAATAAATCTTTTGTTTTGATCATTTATTTCCCTGCTTCATACATTAAGTTTTTAATTATGAATGTATTTGAAATAAAACATTACTGCTTACGGTATGTCACTTGTGTGTTTTGGGAACATAGCCTTGTACTTTCCCTCTCCTGCTTTTGTTACGGCTTGGTGACATTGTAATGGATGGCTGCAAGGTACAAATACCTGTAAAATATAAACAAGCAATTAATTTATTGTAAAAGTAAATACTACTTTATTTAACACAGTTACTAAAATACTTAAATACCTGCACAGCATTCCAATAAATGAGAAAATCAAAAATTTTTTGCTGCAAATCTGAAATCTCAGGCTACGGACGGCAAAGGCATCCACTGATGATGATGATGGAAACATTGTGAAACGATGCTACTGCCTGGGTTCCTATTATTATGCAGAGAAAAAAAAATTTGTCATCATCAGTTATACATTTAAGACTGGTAGTGGTTTCACTAGGTAAATACATAATATGTGTTAAACACCTTTGCTCCTCATATGCCAGTCTGACTCCTTGTACTGTGTGTAATGATGTTGCATGTTTGCATACAGTGTAGAAGGATGTGTCCAGCTGCGAATCTAGGATATAGACAAATAAAACAAACATGTATTCAGTCAAAAAGAAATATTATAACAATAGAGTACAACGACTATAAATCGTTAGACTATTCATTAAAACGTAAATGTATTACATATTACATGGCCCAACATTAGCAACACACATTACGTGTTTACTTCGTTTCAAAATCTAAGAAAGCTTCAAGTAAATACAACAGTAAAATACATATAACTTTAAACAAATCATCTGTACTTAGAGTTTCTTGAGTTTGATCATGAGAACAAATTTTACTGGTAACAGTTTAGCTGGCATTTGTATTTGTATTTATCTTAGCAACTTAGCAAGTTTGTAAACATGTCTAAACCAACATCGATAAAAAAAACGAAAGCCTGCATAATTCAACATACACGTGTGTAAATATGGTACGTTGTTTATGAAATACAGCATTACAACACAAAACAATTAGCTTGCAAGCTTAGCTCTACACGCACATTATGTTAATCTCCGGTTACCGGTTACGTAATGTACAGTAAAAGGCAAATAATAAACATGAATAACTTACTTACAGTCTGTGATCCAGAAGTGCACAGTAACGTTAATCCAACTTTCAAGAGGAGACGTCGCGCAAATCCAGCTTCGGTTCATGAGAAGCAGTTATTGTGAAAACTCCGTGAACAACTTCTGACTGGATTTTTCCGGAACCGTATTAAACATGATGTCCTCTGTGGAAGTCCATAAAGTGCTATTTTGCCCTCGCATCTAAAGAGACAGCGTCTACTCGAGAGATTTAATCGCTTAAACAATGAAACAAGAGTTTGCAAACAGAGTCAAGCAGGGACTCACAACCTCCGCCATTTTAGCTCTCTTCTGACTGGCGCTCCCCACCCTCGTCTTTGAGGGCGTACCCAAGCAAAGCAGAGAGGGCTGAACTATGATAATGTTGGTCTTATCTACGTCACTAATCCCAGGAAGTAAACTGTTGCCTACAATCCGAGTGTTTTTTGTAGTCCTCGAACGTTAGAGACGATAACTCGCGTCATCGTTTTCTTTGAGGTATGTGCTTTTTGAATATCGTTAGCATGTACTAATGCACACTTACACACAAAAGGATGTTTAAAAACGTGTATCCCATAATAGGTGCTCTTTAAATAGGAAAAACGTTGATGTGTTTGGTCACTTCTAACTTTATCTCTAAATGGTACCATTGAATGAATGGGGCTAAGCTAAATGCTATCGTAGCATAGCAGCGCGCTCCAGCGCTTACGTGCACACACACAGATGACAGAGGGATGATTCAACAGTTCTTAGTTAAGGTAATAACATATTTTAATATTGAAAATGAGTAGACTATTCCTTTAACAAATTAAAATGCGCATATACATACATCTGACAAAGCACAGCAGTTGAATAAAATAAACAAAATAACTAAGCCATTTCACCACAGATATTTCACTTTTCTCATGAAATGTTATGTTTAAATATAAGATTAGCATGTTTTGGTTAATTTAGAAGAAATCTTTTACATATTCAAACAGATGAAGGGTAATAGGCTTAAAACAAACACCATTTAACTGTGTATTTTGTTTTCATTAGACTAAAATAAGACATGGAGTATGAACAAAATAGACCAAAATGTCAAAACTTCATGAAAAAAAGTGTCCTAAGTGACTTCTTAATTTTGCTAGTTAATGCTAGAAAACCATGTCTATGTGTGAACTAATTATTTTGTAGAAATCTGTTCAGTATGAAACAATTTCATGAGTGTAAGGGAATTAAAATAAATTGGTAAGGAAGTCAAAGTTGTCTTAACATATGTAACGTTTTGTTTAGAAGATCTTGAAATGCATTATTATGAGAAGTGCTTTTGGTCACAGACAAGAGATTAGGAATAATCACCTCCATTTTAACTCTTTCCCTGTCATTGACGAGTTATGTCGTCAATTAAGAAAAAACATTTGATGCAATTATTTCAGCTTTTTGCTAAAAATGTCGTATTTTTGAGGAAAAATACCCCTTTTTAAGAGTTTATAGGAGAAAAAAATAGATAGGATAAAAGTTTTCCCGTTTTGTTTGTTTGTTTAAAAGCAGAGGGTCTGTTCTTTCATTTGATATATTTGTATGTTTATACATTTAAAGAAGAAAATTTTCCTGGAAGGCATTTTGTGAAACTTTTGTGAAAATAATAAAAAATGCTAGCAGGTAACTTACAAAAAAAGCTGGTGGGGAATGAGTTAAACGTAACAGTTCAGAGTAGTAAGCTTAAATCTTTTGTATGGTCCAATTACCAGCGTGACACTAAAACAGGTAGTATTCATGGCTACTTTTATATGTGAGGGACAGTGTTGGGGCTAGTTACTCAAAAAAGTAATATATTACGTATTACATATTACTCTCAAAAATAGTAATGCCTTACTTTACTTTATTACTCCCTGGAGAAAGTAACAAGTTATATTACTAGTTATATTACTAGTTACATTTTTTTTCTGGACAAGAATGTTTATTTGGGCAAGCCACGGCCAAGAAAATGCTGGCTTCCTTACCCGCTACCGGACGCAGGGCACAGCGTTCGGAGAAACATTAAAGAGTGTGCACTTCACCGTCAAGTTATTTTCCTTCCGTTGAACATAATAAAATATGACTGAATCTCCACCCGTCGAAAGTAGCTTTCTGTTGCTAGGAACCTTCCTCTGAAAAAGAGCTTGCCGTTGTTGACGCTTCCATTTTCCCGATCTGTCTTTGAGTGTGCCGCTGCCGCTCTGTGCTGCTGGCTGCCGGGTGTCGACCAATCGGTGATGGTAAATGATACCTCGTGCCAAACTTAGACCAATCACTGTTCCATTCACACCCTCCTCCCCTTCCCTTTTGTTCTCTGTGTTTTGTGCCTTGTGTGATGAAGGTGCTACTGGCGAATGTAACTCAAGTAACTAGCTCGGGAAAACTGTAATAATATTACCATTTTCAGACGGGTAATGCCTTACACTACTAGTTACTGAAAAAAGTAATATTATTACAGTAACTAGTTACTTTGTAACTAGTTACACCCAACACTGGTGAGGGAAAATACTTCTTTAACGTTACTTAAGTAAAAAGTGTAGTCAGTACTTTAACTTTTACCAGAGTATTTTTAAACACGAGTATCTGTACTTCTACTTAGGAAAAGGATGTGTTTACTTTTCCCATCTCTGAATGTTAGGGGTTATTGTTTGTTCATTAAACAATAAAAGAAAGGAAAAAAAGTTCAACATATATTTTTTCCTGTAGATATTGTTTTTGACTTTGTGTGTGTTAAATCTATTAGTTTTACCAGTGATTTTAAGGTATGGATGCTGTAATTTGGTTTTTAACCCTTAAAAAAATCTTTAACCGGATTTTTATCAAAATTGACTCTATCAACTTCAAACACGTGTAGCTCAGTTATTTTTTTCAGATTCCAACAAATCATAAATCATTTTGAATTTTAGTTTTAAAAGAGAATGTCAAAATATATAGAACAATTTTTTTTAATTTGCTTATTCCGACTCAATTAACCAGCACGGGTCACATGCAGGATATGTGTACAGTGTTCTTGTGGCTGTTAGCAGTACTAAAGGTCATGGGTTTTATCCCATGTGAACACAAACACTTAAAATGTATACCTCATATAGTAAGTTCCTCTGGATGAAAGTGTCTGCTAAATGCGATAATGTGTCTCAAAATGCATTGTAAAGAGCTTGATGAAAATTCAAGATGGTGGACAAAGTGGGATGAAGGCTGCAGAAGTCATTGGTTGGTTGGTTTATTTCATGAAAAACATTTTGAGATGAAATCACTGCAGTTTTATTTATTACTCTAAAATGTAACATTACTTTAAAATCACAACCCTTTGTGACAAACGTGTGACAAATGCAACCTCCAAAAGGATGCAACCTTTGTAATGAGAAGCAGCTAATGTTAAGCATTTATAATTCATTAAATACTTAAAAGTATGGCTTTTAATAGTTTGGTTCATTTATAGTACACAGAAAAAAATAATAAAACCCTAACCCTATTCATTCAATTTACTCAATTTTTTAAGGTAAGTGGTTGCAATCAATTTATTTAAGCTATATTTAAAAAAAATTAAAAAGGCAAAACAAAACAAAAAACTTTTGTTTAAATGTAGCTTAAATAAATTAATTGCAACCACTTACCTTAAAAAATTGAGTAAATTGAATGAATCCATTTTTTCAGTGTATGTTTCTTGTTGTTATTTGAACATTAAGACATTAGCTTAGCAACTTGCGAATTCAGAACCCTCCTGTGCACTTGTGGGGAGCCCTAGATGTATGTCATACATAGGCAAAGCATTTTAATACAGTTATTATATACTGTCTCAGAAGGAAGCGGGCTATGTATTCAGCGCACAGTGAACTCATAAGATTTTAAAACAGACCCATCGAGTGTTAGCTCTCAGATTTTACTATGAAGATTTTAGTGTGTGTATATATGCTGATAAAGACAAAGAGATTATGCATGGATTTTAAATGTCATAGAATCCATTGTTTTCGGCTTATTTTCAGTTCTTTTCTTTTTATGCCAGCCAAGCACAAAACACAGCCAGAGTGCCAAAATGGATTCATCACATATGCTAAATACTGTGTCTGTCAGAAGAGAAATGATTTAGTAGCGCGCACACACACAGTCGCCTGTTTGATGGCTGTATTAGCAGGAAGTGCCCCTCCCTGTGCCGTGTAGGGTAACAAAAGGGGGAGGAGATTCACTGATGTCTATTTGACCTTGCTCATTTACATATTCATGAGGGGATATGAATACAATTGGAAGCGTTCAAACAAAAAAAAAACATGCATAAACTCCCGTGATATATCTAGATGACAGAAAGCTAAGCTTCTGGTTTTTCTTCTACACCGGAATTTTTTTTTATATTCTTGTTTTTGTTGTTTTGCAGACAGCAGAAGAAAACAAGCAAACGGTTTTGCTTTTATATGCCATAAACAGCAGCAAAGTACGAGTACGAAACACAATCAGTGAATATAAAGCCTGCAGCAATTCTAAGGATATTCGTCTTCCTAAATGCATTCCAAGCATATGCTTTATGATGAAGTGAATTCCTGAAACTATATGAGCAGAATGTTCATTCTCAAAATGACTGATATGCAATATGGGTTCAGGAGGGGCGTCAGAATGAGTGATGGTCCATCCCTGTGTGTCTACCCCATCAGTCTCTGACAGATGATAGATTCTGTGCCATTATTCTGTATCATATATGCTTTACCATACACAGAGTAGCCATCCTGTCTCACAGAAAGCCGTTTCCTGAATCCCAAATTGCGTACTATCTATTATAGAATTCCAGATTAGAATTAATGCATAAGTTCTATGCTGCAAATGTAATATCAGTGGTGTCTGAATGTGAACTCTTTTTCAAACAATTCTGGACTAAATATTACAAGGTTTAAAATGATACTTTGCTGTGGATGTATGTAACTTTAATAAAGCTTTAGTAGCAAAGTGTATTGTTGCCACTAAAGTAAAAATAAAAATATAGAAATGTAGAAATAAATAAATATATTCTGCATATAAAACTAGGCTTATTGTTAAAACCATTGCCATTTTTGCATTATATCGTTATTGCATACGACATTATTACCACATTTCCACGCAAATACTCATTACAGTGATGTGCAAAAAGCTCATTATCATTACTGTAATACTGGGGTTTGATGTCCTTAAAAGCTTTGAAAATAATGTTACAATGCAATAAAATCTTAACGAAGGTGTCATTTTCTTCAGTGATGGACTGAGGATTTAAAGGTGTCAAAGAATGCATTGATACACTATGTTATATTGCTCTTTGATATCTAATTAGAAGGTATGTGGCTTTATTAAGTAAAAAAATTATCCAGACATATCCAGAATGTAATGGTTTATTTTGACCTTATACCACAGGGCTGTTGAATGCTTTATTCTGATTGGCTGAGATATGTTCAATGGGTGTTGATTATTTTTCTGTTAACCGCATACTTAACCTTTTAAATGTCTTAAAATAGGCACAAGAGCAATGTTTGTGATAACCGTGGTATAAAAGGAATAGTTGACTCTGGTCCTTTGAATTATTTAAAGATAATGCACCGCGGGGGTAATGGGTGTGCATTATTTTCTAATAATTCAATGGTCCGTCGTCAGTAATTCCTTTCTTATTTAAAAGGGTCAATAATGTGGAGCTGTTCTCTGATTGGCCGTTTCTCATTTCAGTAGCTCTGTGTGTGTAAACAGACCTTATGTTTGAGCCTGTATCAGACGAAGACACAGATTTTAAGGAATAATCAATTGTTTGAAGATTGTTAATGGACGTTTCTGAATGGCAAGTTTGTGTTTTTTTTCAGTATGGACCTTCAAAATGTAACTGTAACATCAATAGTAAAATTTAGCAGCCTACCCTGCTTTTCTAGTGAACACCAGCTAAACCAGCATCAAACCAGCATTAGCACCAGCTAAACCAGCACCAAACCAGCATTAGCACCAGCTAAACCAGCATTAGCACCAGCATCCCATGCTGGTCATACCAGCATATGTTGTGTTTTGGTGCTGGTATGCTGGTGACCACCAGCTAAACCAGCATAGACCAGCAGAATTCCCATGCTGGTTTGATGCTGGTTTTTTCAGCAGGGTAAACGCTAGCGTGAACTAGCATATTGCGCTAACTTAGAAGTCAAAACTTTAACTATTGGTTTATACTATTTTTTTCTGATGTATTCTTAAAATTTTCTAAACTTAAACAATTGTCACCTGGCGTTGGGGTTAGAGTTGGGTTTGAGTAGGCATGTCTTTTCATGTAAATCTAACCCTAAACCGAAGCGAAAATGGTTTGAAAATAGGACAAAACAGTTGAGTAACCAATACGTGAGAATGGCACGGAAAAAGACAGTCCGTAGCAGGGCCACGGAAAAACACGGAGATCCGTGAGAATGCTACAGAAAAATTAACAAAAAATTCTGTGACTATCCCACAGACATTCGTGAGATCAGGCTGGAACTGTAGTAAACCTATGGTTCATTTTCGTAAGGGCACGACTGTATCGTCACAGTAGGTGTAATGTTTAGATTGGCCTGTTTTCTAGCTGTCTTTTTCATGCACAAGGTTTACATAAGAAGGAGGGAACAATCATGTTTGAGACTTACGATATGTTATTACCATGTACAGAACTCTTATTGTTCATCTTTGCCTAGATTAATACAGTTTTACATTCTACACCTTTAAGTTTTAGTATTAGGTCACCCATGACTGAGAATGAATCTGATATTCTTGCTTTAACAGTACAGATCTTTAACCATTACACTCTACCACCCAAGTGCCCTCATTCACACACACTTTATACATACTGCGTTAATAAAGCCTTGAGGCAACCGTTAATTAAACATTCAACTTCTGTGTAAGAAGAATGGATTGAAATACACTCTGTGTGCTCTGTATAATGTACAGTACAGTACATGTGGTAAATGTGTAGTGTGTTATGTACCGTGAAAATCCCAGTAAAGATGTGCGTTATTTCTAAAAATATGCATAAAAATATACACTCAATTAAGAAAGTGACAATTTTGTTGTCTTCAACTGCCTGGATGGAAATGCTGCTTATTCGCAAAAGTGTTATGGGATATCCAATTTTTTGCATAAGTATTATATGCATCGTTGGATGGATACCTAAGTAAGGAAATCACTAATTACTTTTTACTATTTAATTGCTAGTTGTCCCTGCATATTAAGCTAGAAACCTAGTTATACATCGACAGAACACTACATTAACCAATGTTCACTGTTCATTTCTGATAGTGTTGGCTGTCCAGTCCTGTCCTCCTGGATGGTCGTTGTCCTTGTCTAACCCTAATCAAACACATCTGAAGCAGATAATCACAGTCAGGATTACTTGACATTTGCAGGTGGTGTGTCTGATTAGAGTTGGAGAAAAACTCCTGGTCCTCCAGGAGCTGGATTGGACTCCCCTGGTTCAGGATTCATCTGTTGTTATGCATCTTGTACTACAGTATTAGTTGTGAAGGTGTTGAACAGATGTTGTATGTTGGTAAAGGTCAACTGATATGGCCCACAATGCATCATGTCAACACGTCACATGTAGAAATCAGTGTTGTAAGGTTACTTTTGAAAGCAGACTGCAACATCAACTAAAGCCTGACATTGCTGGTACAATTGGTCGAATGTTGGTGAGATTTATGCGTCCAGTGGAAACATGTCTGTGTCCACAATGTGGTTTAATGAACCATTTAAATTCTACATACAAGGTTACAATGTAAAGAATTTAAGGCAGTGTGTGTGTGTGAGAGAGATAAAGACATACTCTATGCAACTAAGCAACTTTGTTGATGTTTGGTGGCACTGCAGGAAGGGACATTTAAATTTTTGAAAGCATCTTTTTTTTTTCATTTTATTAAACAAAAAATTGTCTATTAGAGAAACTGACTGTGGAACAGCATATGTGACTGGCCATCTATCCAGGGTGACCCTGCATGTGGCTCAAGATGCTGGGATCGGCTCCAGCCCTCCTGTGACCCTGAAGAGGACAAGTGGTTTTGAAGAACAAATCGATCGATGTTTACAGCAGTCTTACATTTACATACTACGGTAAAGTATGTTTCGAGCATGTATGTGTGCTTTTTAGAGTTTACTCGCATCTACATGTCTGGAAATGTGAGAATCGGTGGTTGTTTTGCAGACCTGTGGAATGCATTAATGTTTCAAACTTGTTTATGTACCATCATCTCATTCGGGGCCTGAGGCAACGAAACATGCCAGTGTCTCCTACTGACCCATTTCGGAGTGCCAAATGATTTCTGCTGCATGCTGACCCTTAATGACCTTTCTGGACGACTTATCTTGCGCTGGAGAAGAGTATGTGTCCCCAAGAGAGCCAGTAGGCAAAAGGGGGATGGGATGGCAGCGCAAGATTGTGTGTTGGTGTGCATTTAGCAGAGACTGCACCCTCAGGGCTGTCTGGTCGCCTGCCTGTGCCCATGGTATCGACTGAGTGTCTGATTGTCTCCAAACTGCCGGCTTGGGCTTATTGCGTTTCACAGTTCAAGAACAGCCTGAAGACAATGAAGATAAACCTTGCTTTTATTCTTTCTGTCTCTCAAACCTCTCTGTATGGCAAAGTCTGAATGATCATTTCATACCTGGACTCATTAAGGTTCACATTAAAATTCAAAATTCGGTAAGGTGCCACAACTCCTTAACATGTTCGCAATGGGAACGAAATAGATCAATTGTATGATAATGCATGACTCTGGGGAGTTTTCGCCGGTTAACCGCTTCGATATATATCGGCACACCGTATCGATTCGTATCCCTCTGTGCACACGTGATATTTCGAGGAACAAATAAAGTGTGGACAAAACAACTGATCAATTAGTCTCGCATTATGTCCTTTTGTCTGTCACAGCTGAGGCTTCTTATCATACGCTACCACACAACTTCCCCTCTGGCTGTCATCCCGAACCCGTTTCCAGAACCTGGCTTTATCAGAACCACTGCTGCAGTCGGGATTTACAGTGTGTGTGCGCTGAGCTCAACTCCCAAGAGTTTAATGTACAAGTGTGTGTGTATGTGTGTGTCTCCGCCTCGCAGCTGTGTTTGTGTGTGTGTGTGTGTCTTAGAGAGAACAACAGCAACTCTCTCTCTTTCTCTCTCTCTCTCTTTCTCTCTCTCTCTCTTTCTGTCAGTGTGAATGTATGACAGTCCAGCGCGTGGAGTGTGCTTTCTCTACTCTATCCATACACGCGAATCCTGCTGAAATCCATAAGACCGTAAGTCTATAGTATCCTACCATGCTTTTGTTTCAGCTGTGCGTGTGTGAGAGACCCTCCGAATGTCTCCGCTCCTACAGCTGGGCTTTTAAAGTGCTGGTGCAGGCTTGTGTGCGTGTGGTTGGTGTATAATGGTGGATTTATGAGGTGGTTGGGTTATTAAGCGATTTGGGAGCTGGTGTTTGTAAGCAAAACTACAGGTGATTGTAGTTGTCAGATCCAGAAATGCGATCAGCTAAAGGTTGGTGGACACAGACGCTTTTGTTCCTCTGTGATGTAAACACGTGTTTACAGGATTGGTTGAATGCACACCTGAGAATTTCATGAATCTGCAAACGTTATCTCTCTGCTTAGAGCCATACAAACTTTTTTGTATTTTTGTTTTCCACTGTAAACATATAAGCATTTTAAAAACAAGATGAATTTACTCTAAAAGCAAAATTGTGTTAGATAATAAGCGTTTTGTTTATAGAGTAAAGTCTTTTTCCTTTTCCTGTAGTGTTTTTTGTAATTGCATTCTGCTTAAAACAGAAAGCATAATCTTGTTTAAACACAAAGCTCTCTGAATGTTGTTACAAGAAGAAATTATTTGCCAGTGGAGCAAGAAACACACTTATTTCAGGATGTATTTTCTTTATTATCTTTTTTTTAGTAATTTTGCTCTAAATTCAAGTTAATTTCTTATTTTGTTTAGATTGAACAAGACAAAAAATGTTTACTTTTAAGAAAGTTTTTTTATACATTTTTTTGTATATTTGGATGAGGTTTAGTATATTGATGTGTGATTTATATGTGTAATAATCAATGGTAACAATACTAAAGGTTGAATAATTAATAAGACTCATAAATGTCCATGTGTTTGAGGCTCTAAATGCAGGGATGCACTTTAGCACTCCGAACTGAACCCAGCATCCAGCCAAGTCCTCATATGAGAAGCTATTACTGAATTAAAGGTGAACTATAGTGGGACATTTTCCACTGTGTAAGCTCATTGTGTTCATTAGTAAATCTATTTTAAGAGACTGATCTATATTCTGCCTCTCTCTTAATTCTCTTATTCAATTCAAACTTAAAGTGCTTTAAGTGCTGTATTGACGAAATTATGCTACTTAATGTCATAAAATAGAAACCCAAAGGAAGACATTTATAGAAATTATGTAAGTATGACAAGGCCAAATATTTATATGGGTGGTTTTCCAGACAGGGATTGTCTTAAACGAGGACTAGGCCTTAGTTTAATTAGGAAATATAACTAGTTTTAACAAACATTTAACAAAGGGCACTGATGTATTTTAAGATGTGTCAGTCCAAGTTGTTTTCAGCTTGGACAGCTCTTACATTTATTTTAGTCTAGGACTAGTCTAATCCCTGTCCGGGAAACCATCCCATAAACACACAAGATAAATGCATAATGCATTTACACTTAATTTATATATATACTATATATATATATATATATATATATATATATATATATATATATATATATATATATATATATATATATATATATATATATATATATATATATATATATATATATATATATATATGTTTGCTGCAATTCTTTAAAATGGGAATCTTCACGTTGCTCTTTACAGTCTAAGGACCACTGACTACTTCTGCAGCTCAGCGAGATTTCCTAAATTAAGTCTTTATTAAAAGGCACATAATCAAAATCCACTTTTACAAGAATTTAGACATACATGTGTGTTGGCAGTCTGTGAACACAACCACCTTACAATGTAAAAAATCCACCCACTCTTTCTTTTTTATTGGACATGCTGTTTTGGTTCGCTTGTTAATGTGATGTCACACTAACAAAGCCCAGACCACAGCCACTGACTGATTGGTTAATTTTACCCAAAAGCTTTTCTAAATGTGTTTGTTGTTAGCACATTGTAGCGCTAATATGGCTAAATATACTTGACAGTAGACCTATTCACAGAAATCAGATATATTTTTAACCAAAAGCGCTCACTGTCTGTTGGTAAAAGAGTAGGGAGCTGTAGCTCATTCACATTTAAAGGTACACACACATAGGGGCATTCTGAACATGCTATAACAACTGATCTATTGGGTATTTTGAGTTCAAACTTCACAGATTCATTCTAGGCACACCTGAAACTTGCATTACATCTTGTTAAAAGGGCATAATATGTGCTCTTTAAATTCAGTCTGTTTCTCACACTAATCTATGGACATAGAGAATTTAAAATAAAGTGCACAAGTCACATGGATTACTTTTAATTTGGCCGTTTTTGGCTTTTTTGTTGATAAACTTGGTCTTCCAGGCTGGAAGCTGTTTAAAGGCTGGGGTATACCTTTTTTCCGCGTCCGCCAGCTTTCCAAGTATACTCCCCGCGGTTAAACGCGGATGGCCGAGTTTGACAATATACACAATACAAATGATTTCTTATTCAAATTATTACTCTACCAGGCCATCAGGGCAGCACTGATTTGGCGACATTAACAGTACATAAAAACATTAGGATAGGTGAAGAAAAGTAGCCAATCCACCATTGCAAACACAGTTTAGAACAAACAACAAGACAACAAAGAACAGGAATCAAACATTATGGTAACAAACATGCCCCACAGCTTTCTGTTCTTGGAAGAACTAAAAATTAAAGAAGAAAAATGATAGTGTGTGTGAAAACGCTGTATATTTCCTTTGTATAATTTTTTGTAGTGGAGTGTCCTGTCTAAATATTTTCATGTGCATGCGCTGTTGAACGCGCACTGTACGCGCAGTCTCAAATTTTGGGCTGCACGCGGACGACCGTGGACCCTCATGATGACAAAAATTATGTCATGTGGACAGCCCGCATAAGCGGACGTCCCTAGTATACTTTTGGCTTTCTGGTTTTGGGGAAGTGCGAGCAAGTCACAGAGGGGCTTTACTTAAATTGTAACCCTATCATAAATGTTACATTTGATTAATAAAAAACTGCAGTATGTATATCATACCTAAAGCCAAAAGGTAAAGAGACAAATCTTTTATTGGTCAAACTGGACCTGTAAAGCCCCAATGTGGAGAACTTTTGTTTTCTTAAAAATAACTAAAAATGTCTTGTAATGAGTTGGATTACTGTAGAAATCATTGATCTGTCTATCTACAGTGTTGGTTAGCAGTGCCAGAGTCCGGTCAGGTGCTGAGAGCTCAATGTTTCACTGGTGCCATGTTTCCATTTAATGCTATGTTGTTCTGTTTCTTAGCTTAATCTGTTTTCTTGTTTCTCCTCTGTTTAGTGACATATCAGATCATTTCTGTGCATGTTTATGTATTTGGTTGCCAGGTATTGGTTAGAGCAAGCAGCATCCATATACTGTCCGTAAGCTTCAGACCCCACCCAACCACATTCACATCTGATGAATAAAACATGGCATTGAGATTGTGTTGAGTGCAGCTCGGTTGACCCGTTTCTGAGGGCCATTTACAGGTGCCGACTAATTTGGGTCGCTTAAAGCCCATATAAAAGATTTGCTGAGTGAATCAGCAGGTCCAGAATGATCCAGCTCAGGTCCCTAGACTCCTCCAGCTGAGGGAAATACAAAGAAGGAAGACGTTCAAAGGAAGTCGATGTTTATTCCCTTGGTATCTTACGTTCTTTCTCGCTCTATTTCTTTACCTCTCCGCTGTTGTTGAGAGCATGTGCGGATTTTTGGAACATACACATCATCTTCGTGTTTTCTCCCGTGTGAAAGCAAGAGTTTACCCCTAAGTGAAAATATCTTTATTCATTTACCCACTTCTGTGTTTTTCACAGCACGTACATTTATCAAGTTCTCAGAATGACAAAGCAGCCAATATGTTCCAGTTGTCCTATACAATAGCTTAACATGTATTAATTTGATATCTAATGCTAGTTAATGAACTCTTATTATTATGAACGGTGGTAAAGAGTTGGTTTCCCATGCTAAACATGGGCAAAGTTTCAAAGAACAAGTTTGACGTATGATTAATACACTGCGATGTGCTGAATACACTCCGTCCAGGTTAAAAAAACTTTTGGAAAGTTTTATTTTGAGTATGGCCTTTTATGCAGTAATAAAGGGTGGAAGTCCTTGTATGGGCACTTCTCCTGGAATAGCGCCCACACATCAACCAGAGTAAGAGCAAGAGCATGTCCATCAATGCACCTTGTTCAGGTAATAAAAATTGTCAAAGCTGTTCGGATGTTTTCGGAAAGAAGTGGTATAGCTGTATTTGTCTTTTTATAAGTCGGATAAATCTAAAGACTCTTTAGAGATATGAAGGATGCAATAGATTAACATAATATTCGCAGAAGCTATGTGTGTTAAGTCATTTCTAACAGATACTTTCATCCAGAGCTTAATATACAGTGAATAATGGCTGAACTTTGGTCTGTGAGGACACAAAGATATTATTCATTTTAGAGATTTGTGTAAGATAAAAATATAAGTATTGATTGTCTTATCTTTCCCAAGGTGATGTATATCTGAGTGAAATTGCTTCTGAAATGAAAAAGATAGGGTGGGACTTGAATTCATCCATCGAGATCTGACTGGATTGTTTGAAGTTGGGTCGTATTTCTATTTGTTAATCGCTGCAATCTTTTCCCGGACCCTTCCCACCTCCCATACCATATGACCAGAAGTAAAGAAAGATCATTTTAAAGGCGGAGTGCACAATTTCTGAAAAACACTTTGAAAAAGGAAGTCGGGCCGACTACCAAAACACACTTGTAGCCAATCAGCAGTAAGGGGCGTGTCTTCTAACCAACATTGTTGCCTGGGTTGCGTATGTGTGGGGCGGGTCTATCAAAAGAAGGTCTAGATTCTATTGGGGTAGGGGCGTGTTTGTTTAGGTGATTTCAAATATCAACATTGGCTTTCAAACATTGTGCACTCCGCCTTTAAGGAGGGAAGGAGATTTTGATTAAAGATTATGATAGGGTGACTATACGTGCCATTTTCCCCCGGACACGTCATGGCCAAGATTTCGGGTGCCTCCTCATGAGGCTGCATTGGTCGACCACATACGTCATTGAGCTTTAACATTTCATGTTGTATTTCAGAAAAGCAACCATTACATTTCAAATGAAGAATAAAACCACATTTGATTGTATGTCTTAATAAAAATAAATCTCAATTTTATAATGTTTGTGAGTACCTCGATGAGGTAGACAGTTGACAAATGCGACTTCCAGAGGACATGCCTGAAATCCCGCTAGGATGTGTCTGGGGAAAATGACACGTATGGTTTCCCTATATTATGAGGGCACATTCATTTTTTTAAGAATTAAGCTCACAGATAAGTCATTTGTAAAAAAAAAAAAATACCACAATATTCCAAAACAAATGACAGTTTTTAATTTCAATTTAATTGCGACTTGAGTTTGAAACAACACAAGGGCCACTAAATAACAAAGTATTTTTTTCTCTCTAGAAGATGAAATATACATCATTAGAATTTAATTAGAATTCATTTACAATGTAAATGTATAACAAGATAGCTTTTTACTTGTAAGGTGAAGGTAAGAGTTCCCGACCCACTCAGAGTATGGTCGATGTCGGTTCTGAGTGATTAGCATGCACAATTGCTAACGGCCATATATGTATCCATCAGTTCCAAAGCCCACACGTTCTCTCTGAACAGAAGAGAGTCTTCCTGCCTTTTCCACCCCGCTGTCTCCTCTTCATCTCTTTCACAGCTTGTTTTGTTTGTCCGTAGGGACTAGCGTGTATGTCTTCCAGATTCACACTTTCCAATGTTGCCGTATCTCCCTCATGTAAAGTATCTCTTGGCGGAGGTGGGCTGTTTCACCTCAGTGCTCTGAGCAAGTGCCCTCTCTCTTTCTGACTGCCAAACGTTTCCCTACCCACCCCCAGACTGAGCCGGTGCCAACCCCGCACATCCACCCAAAACCCGCCCCAGGGTACAAGGCCGTTTCAGGGAAGTATGGTAACATGACTTCTGCATCAACCTAGTCTCAAAGAGGCAGACTTTTATCCACCAGCATAAGGTCTGGTCCACATTTTCTGGCCAGAAACTGGCTGGGGACCATCTGACCAGATCTGATCCAAAGATGTCTAAAAAGAAATGGCAGTTGTGTGGGTGGTGCATGACCCCCTCAAGTACACTATTTAATTTTGGCATCTTTGCTGATGGGCACTCATTGATGGCCAGAGTTTTTGAGCCAATTACTTACTAGAATAAACGGGTTTGTAAAATGTGTTCTGAATTGAAACAATATGTTTGTGAGAGTAAATGATTTGTATTTTAAATGTAATTGGTTTACAAGACTGACAAGGAAGAGAAAAAAATGTGAAATAAGACATCATCCTTGATGGTAGTGTTGAGAAACAAGCCATTTTTTGTATGGTTTGGGGCGTGTAAATCTAAAATAGATGAGATGGGTGAATGGGCTCAGAGTGCATGGTGATTCATTGTGCATTTTACTGCAGAGCTATTAGGACATGTGGGTGGTTTCTGATTAACCAACCTCTTAATCACACTGTTTACCTAAGCACCTTTTTTAAAGGCATTTTCCCCCCGTCTATCTCTGCCACTAACCCAATCTTATTAATGATCTATTGATCGGGTCCGGCTGTGTTCTGCTTGAGTCTGAAGGGTTTGTAAAATGTGCTCCTCTGGATGGGGCTGATGTGGAGCCACGTGCTTTCTCTCATGGACGCCGCAGTAATTAGCGCTACTCAATGTTATGGCAATGCATCAATCAAAACCTCTTTTCATCCCGCCAGCACCGTGATTGGACTGTTTGTTCTGCCTCACATGGGCTGCTGTTTAGATGTTGACTATTTCTGTGTTCTTCTAGAGCAGTGCTGATAACAAGTTGAAAAGAGCAGGTCTCCTAAATGATTTACATAGTAAACTGCCATGGCACCAAGCCTGAATCTCTTTGGATGGCACTGGATATATATTCATTCAACTATATATCTCAATGAATTGAGTGATAACATTCTGCTTTCATTGTGCACTTTAGAAATAAAAACCATATCATGTTGACAGGATCCATCCCCACTGGTTCAAGAATTCTTTCTGTGTGCAGTTTGCATGTTCTCCCTGTGTCACTGTGGGTTTACTTTGGGTACTCTGGTTTCCTCCCACATTCTAAAATATTGCAGGTTAGGTGAACTGGAGATGCCAAATTGCCCTTCCCCAATGTGTGAATAGATGAACTTGAATTGCTAGCTCCAATTTGATTGGTTGGTGGTATGCCATTCGCGTAGTAGAATTATTGGCAAAGTTGGCTTGGAGCAAGTTTTGTATTTAGCACTTAGAAACATGTAAACATGAAGAAGTGTATCTGTGAAATCATCATTGCAGACTGATACTTTTTTACTGCTAAACTTCAAATAAACTGGCCCGCAAATGGCATGCACAGAGATAACAAGCAATGGTTGGTTGCTTTACATTTTCAGTCAGGTGGCCTCTATTTGTTTATAAATTAATGGATTTTCACCAGAATAAGCAAAAGTGAGCTGACGTTATATTTTTAGTGGTTCATTTATTTTACAGGTTCATTTATTTATTAAGTGATGGGTTAGGTAGAACATAAGTACAACAAAAACAGATTTGAAAAAGTACCAGGTCTAAACAAGTTTTTTTCCCCTTCAGGAGAGCCCTTTTCACATAGACATTCCGGAAAATACACGGAAACTGCATCCTGGATTTTTCCGGAATCGTGGTGAATGTTTATATGCATGTTATCTCTCGTTTTAAGGAGCTAAACCATAACTTTTGTTGTGATGACACATGCGTCCTCACTACGACACGCCCATTACGGCATTGTTTCGGCTTCTTTTTCCATGTATCTGACTAGGTCCTCTTTCCGGCAAGATCCCAGAAGATATACGGGACGAGTTTGTGTTCACGCAGACGCTTGTCTGGCAATTTAACGGGTATTTTCTGGGACCAAAGGTCTGTGTGAATGGGGTTTATGTGTGATTCAATGAGATTATTTTTTATTAGTGCAGGTGTACATCCTTTGTGAAAATGCAAACAGAACAAATGCACTTTTATGACCAAAACATTTTAAATAATTCAGTCATCATGTCGAGTTTGTAGAGAAACCACAGACGTCTCTTTTCCTGTCGGTTCTGATTTCTTTTCTGAACCATCAACCTCTCAACACAACATAAAAGAGAAACAAACTTGCTACTATTCTGCAGTGTTCAACTAAATGTTAAGATGTTCCTTCAGATTTGTAGCTCCTGGAGTGACTTTGAGACCGCTCAGATGTGCCGGATCAAAATGGACCGCATGCGGTTCACAGGCCACGAAAACCTGATGGTGTGAAACGGACGTTTCAATCGCTAGGAGAATGGCCAATCTTAGAGGTCACTCTAGCATTATATACCTTAGGGATGAAGTAAAATTTATATTCTTATACCCTATCTGAAAATATAAAAACGGTTGGCTGTGTGAAAGTTCAGCCTCTGTGGCATTTGTGAAGCAAATGAACGTTGACAGCACAACAGAATTAGCCTACAACACAACACAATTACTGCAAAACACAATGGAATTAACTCACAACATAACTGAATAATTTCAGCTTAATTCAATTTCCAGTTCAATGAAAAACAGTCTCACCATCATGCTGCAGGTTATGATAGATTTTTAGCTCACTTAATCACAAAGTCAACGTTTAACAAGAAATTTGCAAAGAGTATGGTAACACTTTACAATGAAATTGCATTTGTTAAAGAATAGCTAACATGAACTAATAATGAACAATACTTTTACAGTACAGTGTTAGGGGCTGATCACACCAAACGTGTTAATGGCAGTTGCAGGCGCCCTTTTCTCACGCATGTCCGTGGCATAGTCACAAAATTTTTTGCTCATTTTTCCGTGGTAATTTCACACTTTACAATGAAATTGCATTTGTTAATGAATTAGCTAACATGAACTAATAATGAACAATACTTTTACAGTACAGTGTTAGGGGCTGATCACACCAAACGTGTTAATGGCAGTTGCAGGCGCCTTTTTCTCACGAATGTCCGTGGCATAGTCACGGAATTTTTTGCTCATTTTTTCGTGGCATTTTCACGAATTGGTAAAACAACTGTTTTGTCCTATTTTCTTACCATTGTCGCTTCAGTTAAGGGTTAGATTTACATAAAATGACATCCCTACCCAAACACAACTCTAACCCCAACAACAGTCGACAATTTATTAAAGTTTAGAAAATATAAAAGAATACATAAAAAAAAAATAGTAGAAACCAATTCTTAAAGTGACATACTAACGCAAACACCAAATCTAACTCTAAACCGAAGCGACAATGGTTTGAAAATAGGAAAAAGCAGTTGAGTAACCAATCCGTGAGAATGCCACGAAAAAGAAAGTCTGCGGCAGGGCCACGGAAATATGCGGAGATCTGTGAGAATGCCACGGAAAAATTAGCAAAAAATTCAGTGACTATGCCACGGAACTTTGTGAGATCATGTTGCTTTTTTGAATGATTTTCTATAGGCAGTGAACGTTATGCACGCTGTTTATGCACACCAAACACTTTGTTTTTTTGCCTGCCGCAGCACGTGTTTTTAAATGAGGGCTAAGAGCGGAAAAGCACCCGAAATCATTCGCATCTTTACATTGTCCAATCGAATGAGGGGTGAGGCGGGCCTTACATGCCGGAATGGAAGTTTACAGTTGTTTGGAACAACATATTGATTTGAAATATTTTATTTGCTCATTTTTAAAGAATGCAGACCTTCCACGAGGAAAACCCGTTTACTTATGGTTTTAAGATAAGAAAGACATTTATACATATTTACGAGTTGGCTAATTTGTATGAATTTGGACAAAGTGTTTAATGCAAAAACTTACGATTATCATAAAAACAATAACAAAACCCCACCCCTAACCCCAAGGTAACAGGGTTCAAGACAAATCATAAAAAAATTATGAATGTGGTGGTACCAATTAATAAGAATTAGCAACCTCATAAAATACGTAGGAATTGTCATTAGATAGCATTGGACGTTCAAATGTTACGAACACATTATTTGGTTTAATCATTTGTAAATATAATGTTATATATATATTTTTTAAAAGACATGTGTTACATTAAACTGTGTTATTAGTTTCAGGTGGTTGTTATCTCGAAATAACATAACCTTAAAATGTTGCGACTTGCCAATCAGAATCAAGCATTTTAGAGTGATGTGTAATAACAAAGATTAATAAATGATAACACACTATAATGCTCTTTGTTAGTTTATTAAAACTTTATTGGAAAGTATAACCCAAAGTATTTTTCACACCACTGATTTGTATATTGATAATAATTAAACATTATTCTTTTCTTCTTATGTAAATTATTTTGGTCAAAATGTAAAAATGTATCTTGTAGGTCAACACAAAACAAATCCACAGCTGTTGTTGTGTGGTGGTGCCATGAGGCATTTTATTAGGATGTGTATGCCTACTTTTGAAAGCACTCTCTTGACACTGAGGTAAATTTAAACTAGAGCAACTTGTTGATCTTTCTCCACTGACAGGCGCTGTCTCGTCTTGTTTTTCACATACTGTACTGTATGTCAGGAATGAAAAAGCCAGCTCACATAAAAAAGGTTTTTGGGAAGAGAACCAGCACACTGATGGCACAGTTTGAGTCCCAAAATTCTTCTGATTCATTTCTCCAATCTTTCATTTCAAATTGTGATCCATATGAAGTTCTGCCAGATCCTTTAGAGCTAGTTAAAGTGAATCAGACTTGGTCTTAATTCACAGAGGAAAAGTAACATTTAAACCCTTTTCAGATGTACAGCTATGACTTTAAATACAGCTGGTGTCTTGTGAGCGGGGTCCTCTGATGTTAAGTGGAATATTGAGGTTCATATTCACCAATCTGTTTAGTCATAGTTTAAGTACAGACTTTAAACTAATACATTTATTTGTGACTGCCTGAATTTTTTATTTTCCCTTGCATTTTGGTGTTAATCATTTTACTTGTGACATATTAACTCCTTTTCTATATTTTTAGTTTGGTGATGTTGTGATATCTGCAGACTTGCCTTTTATTGTGTTGTCAGGACCATTTACTGTGGTTATCAATTCTTCCTCCGTCAGCTCTGTGGTTTACTTGCAGCAATAAGCCAAAAATATTATAAAATACAATGTCAGATGTATAAATCGGATGGTTTGAGGTGTAGGCCTGCCTGCGCAAGCAGCATTTGTTGCTTGAGATCACTATATCATACTAAATCTGATCTACACTAAAGCACTATTCGGACGGGATAAGTTATCCAAATGACGTTTGAGTGTCAACGTGTCTTCCGCGATATCCGTGTTTTTATGTACTGATTCGGATGGGACTAAAATTCACAGGCTATTCCAGGCTATTGGGAGTGTCTGTTTTGTGCGTTTTGGCGTCTGTAATAATTTAAATGTAAAGCAAAATTTCAAACATGTTTTTTTTATTTATTTAATTGTAACTAATCAAAATAACTTATACAAATCCTACTAAAGTAGCCTATGTGTTTATATAAGTGGCTGCTTATAATAAAATAACCTAAAGAAATTAAGAAATCATGATTAATAACAATGTATTATCTTTATCAATTAACATTACCGTTTTGGACAAAAATAAGGTTGAGTTTCTTACCTGATACTGATATTACACTGGCCAGTCTTAACTGTGCGTTCACACCAGATGCGGAAGAGGCGGAAAAAACTTGCTATTTGCACGTAGTTGGACGCTGGAACATTTTGAGTTTACTTGCTTCATTCGTGAAATTCTAGTAATTCAAGACATTCACGTGTAAATTCGCATCAAGGGAGGGGCTTATATAGCTCAAATTGAGTTAACTTACAAGATTGTTCGATTTTCTCACTCACTTTCTTCCAAACAAGATCCTTTTAATTCCTATAAAAGTACGAATGTCTTGTATAGCGACTCCATTTTTTTTTTGTTTTTCTGCATCCGCTCGCTTCCTGTAATCACGTCACTGCTAGAGCTACTGATTGGTTACCGCGCCTTTCACGCTAACCGCGCTTCAGGATGCCTGTTTGTGTCTTTCCATTGACTTAACATGTAAGTTACTTGCGCTTGCCGCGTCTTCCATGTCTGGTGTGAACTAGAGGTCTTCACGAGTCCACTTAGATCCGAAAACCTGAGGTCCGACCCGGGACCCGAACGGGTTTAGATCTAAAAGTTTCACGTGTGCCTCGGACACGGGCGGGTATAATAATAGTGGCATCGGGTCTCTGGTAAATTAAAAATGAATGCCTTTTTTTAGAACGGACCCAAAGACCCAAACTCTTGTCCTTTTCAAACCTGTCCTCTGTTTGACAAGAGCACTTGGGACATTGTGTGGCTGGCAGGAGGTTAATTTTCGCTGAGACAGAAATGTCAGTCAATTTAAAATGTACATTTTAGCGGTTACCTTGGTGTTATCATCAGATAACAAAGTGAAACAAATGAAGCAGCTCGCCAAATTGGTTGCGAGACCAGCGTGGTCTTTCTGTCTGACTGCTGCGTGCGGGGCTGCAGACTGCACACACGTCGGTGCCATTTACATTTAGGTCCAGTCGGGTACAAAAAATTCTTTTTTGGGGTCTAATTTTCTTGGGTTTGTCTCGGGTCGGATCTTTCTTTAAAAAAAAATTGTTTATGCATGTCGGGTTCGGGTATAAAGTGATTCAGGTCATTTCAGGTGGAGTACATTTCTTTGGACCCGAGAAGACCTTTAGTGTAAACGCACCATAACAGTGTACAACATTTGGCTTGTCTTGATTTATTTTTTATTCCGCCGAATGGAAAAAACATTTATGTCTGAATGAACAGGACAAAGGAAGTACATTATACACGCGTTGGTAAAACCTTACGGCAGTTCACGTTGGCCAAAACTCAAAAATAATGTTAGAGGTGGTGAGAGAAAACCACAGACATGGACGATTCGGAAAGGGATTAAAAACACAGAGGAAGCACGATTCTCGGGGGTCCCCCTGTAAATCAAATCCCAAATTCAAAACAAATGTTGAATTTCTTACCTGATATTGAAATTACAGTGGTCAATCTTAACAGTGTATGAGATTTGGCTCGTCTTGATAAAAAAAATTTATTCCGCCGAATGGAAAAACATTGATGTCTGAATGAATGGCATGCAGAAAGTACAAAATATGTGCGTTAGTTAGACCTTAGGGCAGATCACGTTGGTCAAAACACAAAAAGAACCACGTTTTTAAAAGATGGTAAAGACAGGCATTCACATTCGGATGGGATTAAATTTCTCAAAGGACCTCTGAGATCGGCAAAAACAGTAGGTAAATTGCACTGGAATTTTTTCGGAGGTCGTGAGAGAAAAACTCAGACATGGCCGATTCAGAAGGGAATAAAAACAAAATTTCTTTCTGTAAAACTAACCCTTTCCGAAAAGGGCTTAAGACATAAACATATACTGTAATATATGTGTACATACCAAAACAATATGTCATCTGAGCAAGTTGTCAGCTCATGTGCAGCTGGAGCTTCTTTTTTCTTTGTTTAATAATTCAGATGTGATTGACAGAACCCTGACATAATCTGCTAAATTAAACCTGACAGCTCAAGTGAAGGCATGGAAATCATTATTGTAAGCTTGCCATCCTGCAAGCTCGCTGTTTTGAACACAGATTGTTTTCATTTAATAACTGTATTTCCTTCGTTTTTAACACAAAATTAAATTGGGATATAAGAAGATATTTTAAACCTAAAAATACATACAATAGTTTTTACTCTGCCAATCAAAACAACATAATTACATGGTAGCTTAAAGTCTCCAGTGTGCAATAGAGGATGAACAGCTAACAATCATCTGTGGCTCCAGGATATGACATTTTATTTAATGATTTCAAAGTGAGCTGAGCAGTTTATCATTTATATGTCATTGAACATTGCTCTTGCTTGCTATTTCATTAGATGTAAACCAAAACACAGGGGCGAATGTCTCCAGAGTGGAAAAGAAATAACTCAGTTGGGGATTTGATTTATGGGCCACAGAATGTACCCCCCTCGCTCTCCCATGCTAAGATGCACATGCTGTTTACCTGGGCAGGAGACTTAGAGTTGGAGTATACAGTAAATGGATACAGTACAGTCAGACAGTATTCTAGTTAGAGGCAGAGAAAAGAAGAAATATTACACAGAGCCGCCGCAATAACAGCATGACATAAACCGTTTAACAGAACATAAAGAACAAAGCAGGTTTCAACAACACAAAGCAAAGCTTTAATTAAGCATAATGTTAATTAGTGTCGGTGTGGTGGAACACTTGTTCTGTCTGATTATCAGCTAATTAATCTCTAGAGAGAACATACTGAGTTCAGAGAGACCGGCATGACCAGCGGACTGAGAGATATAAACAGAAAGGCACCCACTGATTTCTAATGAATAAACGCTACATTTGTGTACAACTGTGTGGTGAGCAACCTCACGCATGCTAAGTCAATCATTATTGACTTGGATAGATTGAGTCCCCTACGCTGCTAGCCAATTCTTATCAACTTCTCTCTGATGCCCAAATGGGGCGGAGTCCAGACCTTCCATCTCTGTATAACATGGAGCCTGTTTACCCACCTGACAAGATCTCTTGTCCCTGGGGCATGGGCCACTGTCTCCAAGACTCAAATGTGCGAGACTTTTGCATTCTTCTGGGTTTTTGGCTTATTGGCGGGGTTAGGGGTTGAAAGGGAGAAGCTAAATATTTTGGTTTCCCATTCCGTCGCCCTGCACTCCTGTCTTTTATGGTGGAAGGTTTTACTTCAGACATCAGGGAGTGTACTTGAAGGCGGATGTGAGTGGTTCATTAACACTTCAAAATACATAGTCCTATAATACTTATAGGGTAAGAAGCTTCATCTATGGCAACTCTAAAAATGGCTTGGTTATTTTTGACCCATGTTGGGAAATATTGAAAAGAACACAAAAATTGACCCAATGCCTGCTTCGCCATTACCACCTTGGGTGTGCATTATTTTTCGAATAATTCAACGGCCCGTCGTCAATTATTCTTTACATAATGGATTTGCCTGGGCTGGTTAAAACCAGACCATTCTCGGTAGTTACTGAGTTATGGTCTGGCAACGCTTCATAGACAAATCATTTCCAAAGGGGCGTCACCAGCGGACCTTGCTCAAATGCCACTAGACTCTAGATTGGATAGACCTAAAACCAATCAGAGCGATGAAGGGAATGACGTATGCACCACTACCAGAGGGCTTGCCACTCTCGCTAAGACTCATTCGTTTAGCCACCAAAGTTGCAAGCTGGTATATCAGACTACTGTCGAATCCAGTCAGTGATAAGACAGCGATTTCTTGACATTAGAAATGGGCTTGAATGGCCTCATTGCCAGACTACTTGCAGAGCAAATCTAAATTTGCCGGAAGTTGTCTGGGTTTTCAAAGGCTAGATTTGTCCATTAAGACAGATTTTTTGTAATTTTTAATAAATACCTTGTGAATATTTGTTCATGCACTTGCGTAGACAAAAAAAATAGGTTGATTCAAATAAGGACAACCCAAAAGCTATAAAAAAGTTAAAACAATAATTTAATTTGTTTATATTTGCTTCTACCTTGGCAAGAAACAACCCAACATTTGGGAAGAAAGTAGAGTATTTGGGTCTAATACTTGACCTTCTGTTGGTAATTGAAATCTGTTTTTTAAGTACCGTCACAGAGCATCAGACAGCCACCAACACGACAAGCACCCGTCCGCCTCCTGTGATTCCTATTATGATGCAAGTTTGCAAAGTTACACATTTTTTCATTACAGAATCAACACTTCAAACATAAAACTGTTTTTGACCTTCTTTGTCCTCCTCCACCATTCACACTTGGGATTTGTGAACTTTATGGACCATTTTGCAAACAAGGTGGCCATCATTTCAACTTCTAACATCCCTGACACTATCCACCACATGGTCCTGTCTCCCACTCTGCTGCTAAATGTTCCTGTCGCCCACTCCTTTGAGGCCACGTCTCATATGAGAAAATATACTAGTTTCCAACAAAATATTGTGTTACTGTTGTTCCTAACAAAAGGGGTCAGATCTCTGGCACAGCAGTAGACCTTGTGTCCATAATTGGAGTTAAGTCCAGACACTCTAAGCCCAAACCAATATCAAATCTTCTAAGGCTGAAACCACAAATCGACCCTAATAGGGCACTTTGTACAAAGGTACAATAAAGAAAGAGTAGGTGTGTCCAAAGATTTAACTGGTAGTGTAGCTGCAAATGTTTTGTAATGGCTAACCTGAACTGTGGTTGAGGTGCTGTCCGAAATTGTAGGCCACTTTTGAGACCATGACCAAAACACTGAGTAATAAGACCCAGACAAAGTGGCATGTTTTTTCTTACCGCCGCTATGCAATGCTCCACTGGTCTTTGCATCTGCAAACAAAGAAAGAGCCTCTTTGGCATATCATTTTGAATGTCTGTACATTGCCTGAGGCTTAATCTTCACTTTCAAGACTGAGCTACTTTTCTTCGTAGTCAGGACCTTTGTTTACGAATCCAAATTGAAGGTCACGCAGCCATTATTCTGATTCTCAGACATCATGCCCATGGACTGCTGGCTTATGTATGAGGTAATACATCAGGAGTTTTGAATTTGTTATACGACTGGTTGCATTCCACTGGATTTCTTGGAGAATTGTGTGTTGGGTTCTTTAACAGCCCAGGCCAATTAAAGATGCTAGGGAGTTTAGACCTTCTGCCATCATTGTGAAGATCGAACTATGTGAGACTACACAGCTATTGTGTCCATGACAGCATGTTTTTGCCCCAAGAGTTGACCAGTTTTTTGATTTGGACTACAATTTGACAAGCACGCAGTTTTTGAACCATAAGGTTCATACTTGCTCAGCTTCTCATTAAGACACAAGTTATTCCACAGAAACTTATTTTGAATATTCTGGGCATGTTATTCTTTGTTGCTTATTTCTCTACACTAAATTAAATTAAATATACTACTCCTGGATTAAAGTGATGTTGATGGTCCCACCTTATCAGACCACCTTATCAGTTTTTACATGTATGCGAATGCACTTGCATGGTCGAACACAGCCTTACAAAGTATCGTTTATTTGACTCGTACGTATTCACAGATTTTCGACACAATGCATTTCCTGGGCTACATACTATATTCTACACAACCTACGCATACAGGGCTTCAAAAATCTGGCAAATTTTCATTGGAAATTCAAGCGATGACCCCATTTGCATTTAATTGTTGGTAGACATTTCTATGCAAAGTGACCTACAGAGTATGCTATCTATACAATTTTATGTCTCTTCCCTTTTAAAGCAATGATGTTTATTGCTGCTATTGCATTGCCCTAACGTGAGCTACTGTACAAGAACTCTTGACAAGAACTGAAAACAAAACATATTCTCCCTTTGATCATTGTTTTTGTCACATGACCCACAATGCCTAAGCTTTGCCAAATCTTCTAGTTGCAGGTCCAGAAAGTTTAATATCTGATTATGAAACTACTACAAAAGTGGCCAAGGCAACAGACTTTAAAGCAAAAGCATTCAAATAAAGCCTCAGGCCATACCTCTTCAAGACTCACCTACTCTAGATTACTCACCTCACACAGGGATTATTGTCTTTTTATAGCAGTATATCTATCAGTAAAATAGTGTGACCCATTTCAATGCCCTAATAACCATGTTAGTAAATTTACGCCCTGTGAAAATGAATGCGAGTATTCACCTCAGGTTTATTTAAAGACTGGTGTGTGTTAGGGTTTTGGGTGTGTCTATTGGGAGGGTGCCGGGTCGGGATGTGGTCATCTGGCATGGACAGTGTTGGCAAGAATACCCCCACAAAACCACACCCAACAGGACTAATGTGAACAAACAGTTATAGTTACCTTTTCCGATATGCTCACCCAAAATGAACGTCTAAATGATCTAAATGAACACAGAGATACTTACAGACATTTCCACAGGGCACACAGGCTGCACAGGTTACACCATCATCCTGCAGGAATATTCTGCCACTGAGGATATATGTGGAATGTGAAATATTGAACTCGTGTAATGTTTTGTTTATTTCTCAGTTTTATGAGTTTGGTTCTGCTTCACAAGTGTCATGTTGGTTTCTCAGAGGAGGCAGTCAGAATACAGAGATGTTTGATTAGGTCAGATCAGATCAAGCTTGATGTAATATATCCCCAGGGTCAGACTACACTCACACAAACGCAAGCACGCACACACACACACACGCACGCACACACACACACACACACACACACACACACTCGAACACACACGCACACACACACACATTCTAGTTTCCATGTTTTGTGGGGACATTCCATAGACGTAATGCATTTTATACAAACTGTATATTCTATTCCCTTAATCTACCCCATTCCCTAACCCCAATCATCACAGAAAACTTTCTTGTACCTTAGATTTTCGAGAAACATCATTCTGTTTGATTTGTAAGCTTGTTTCCTCATGGGGACCTCAAAATGTCCCCACAAGGTCACAAAAATACTGGTATTCCTGCATTATATATAATATATTTTATATATTATATCATTGCGCCTGCTGCAAAGTCCATAATTACTGTATTACTCCAGAATGAGAGTATAGTTCCTAGCCATATCGGCTGAGAAAATCGCAACTTTTGATTTTCTGTCGGTCTTAGTACACTATGTAACTACAGAAGAGTCAAGTTTTAAATAGGAAAAATATTGAATTTTTGAGTGTGATGCTAATGGTCTAATCAGATTCAGTTGATTATGCTAAGCTATGCTAAAAGTGGTACCGCCAGACCCGGAGATCAGCTGAATGGATTCCAAAATGGTAAGAATCAAATGTTTAACTCTAGGGAAGCTGAAAAATAAGCATTTTTCAAAAAAGTGTCCCTTTAACAGGGCCGCATTAATGCATGGGCTTACCTGGGCTTAAGCCCAGGGCCTCGGGCTGGAAAGGGCCCCGAGATGCCGGAAAAAAATAACAACCGCATTTTATAAAAAGTTGATACTCCCTTTAAAATGATGCTTAATCGCTTTGCTTTGAATGTCCGTGCGTGAATGCAGTTCCTGCCAAGAAAATCTCTCACTTACTGTAGGCTACCCTGCAATCATTAGTAAGCTTTTTAAAATTTCTGTCTGAAATATCCATTATTGCATTTCTGATGAACAAAGATGAAACTGAGGACGTGTTTTTATCTTAATATGAAAGACAACGTGTAAAAATTCATTAAATAATTCCTCGTAACATTTTAAAGCCAAGATGTACAGAACAGCACACAAAGATATTACACAAAACATTTTTGATAACTAAATCTAATAAATAACAAATTAGATTCTGCCTCGGAAGCCACGGCTAAGTTCAGCGATCTTATTTCATTTTGAGATTTAGCGTGGCAAGGAAATAAAAGACCAGAAATTACATATAATTTGTTACTGTAAATTATAAAAAACAAGCTTTATATACAATTCCTTAAACGGTTCATTTATAACAAGAAAACACTGAAATTAATCATTTCATAGACACTATGGGCCCTATCTTGCACCCAGCGCAATTGACTTTGTCAGTGACGCATGTATCATTCGTATTTTGCGCCGGCGCACAGCGGGTTTTTCCCTCCACAGAAGCACGTCGGCAAACTAGGGAATGAACTTGCACTCCCTGGGCGGTTCAGCGCAAAAAAAGAGGCGTGTTCCGGCGCAAACCATCCCTGATGCTATTTTGCAGTTTCAAAAAACAATTGCGCCACTGACCAGAAAAAAAAGTTTAAAGTCAGTGGCGCGTTGCGCGTTGTTCATTATGCTATTTTAAGGTCGCATGCTTGACCATAATGTATAGCGTGCACAACGCGCATACACTTTGCTTATCTAATCTACACAGATGCAACAGTTATTTTTGCAAATCATAAATTGTTACACTTAAAAATATTAATACACGAGATAAGGGGAATCATTGTGGTGAGCATTGTGGTGATAGTTTATATTTATTCTTATGCAAATAACGATTAAAATATTTTCATAAGTTTGTTGTGTGGCTGTATTACGTTTATTTTATGTAAATAATAATTAAAATGTTTTCATAAGAAACCTTAATGTATATGAACTTGATTTGTAAGAGTACTTTGGGGTTGGACCTTGCTTGCGTTTCTTGGGTCCGATTTCAAAGCCCCCAAACCCTTTCAGCGGTGAGGGTGGACGCAGCGATGTCCTCTGCTGGCGTCTGTGTAGAGGCAGATCCACCTCCCGTTACACGGCGTGCCCGATTTATGCTAACGATGAGACAATTGTGGCTATTTCCTCTCACGCTTGTTTAACCTACGCTGATTTGGGCGGGTTTCTCCTATCCCCATACAAAACAACTTCTCTGTCTTTGACTGCTCTTACAAGAACGTCGGTCTCCTCAGCTGTAAACCGCTCCTGGCGTACGCCTGGTAAATCCGTCATAATAATAGCAACCCGCCATGGAACTTGCGCCCTTGCGTTTAAAGGAAATGTTGGATAGCGTTCTGATTGGTTTATTTGACGTTACGCCCAAACCACACCTATGAATAATGAACCTACTTCAGACCAACCCCTTATTGATTTGCGCCCGGCGCAAGAGTTATTTCTCCCGCCGGGAAAATAGCAACAGCACCCAAGATCCGCCCACAAACTCACTTGCGCGTTGCGCTTCGCACTTGCGTTTCAGATCGTTAAAATAGGGCCCTATATATGCTTTATTATTTTGCACAGAAATATCTGATTGCTTACTTTCACTTTGATCATCTCTGTATTCACTTGAAACATCTGATGTTTCTTATAACATTTGTTTCAGGAATCTCTTTTCTATCATTTGAAAGTTTACACCGACCATATTATTAAATCACAAGAGAGACAATTGTGTCAGATTTGGTATGGTGTCATCACCGAAAAAAAAAACGGCTTACCTGTTTTGTAGCTCAACTTTTGACAAGTTAAGCAACCTTTTTAAATACATTTTAAAACTTATACTTGTCGAAAAAATCAGTTTTTTGATGTTTAGTTTGATGAACGCCTAAATATGATCACGCAGAACACCTAGCGCGTTCGCCTAAATTTAATGTGACAGCATGCAACAGCGTAACATCGACACAACAGAAAGCAATCCAAAACTTACAGAACTTAAATTAGATCAGAATTTACCTTTATAATTAATAAAAAATAAAAACAAAATGAAGTCAGAATCAATAAGGTGCAGAACATGGGTGCAAAATGCCTAAATGCGCAGGGGAATAAAACACAAGCCACAAATAGTTTAATCAGATAACACTAAATAATCTATAAATTAAATAAAAACAAAGAAATATTAAAATAAATTTTAAAATAACGAAAGTAAAGAATTGCCTGTTTTGTCTTTTAAATTGCAGAAAAAAAGAGACTATGTGCATATGTTATGCAGCGATATTTGTGTATATTGTGAGCATTCTGATATGGTTTTAATATTTTGTTATTGCATTTATTCCAGCAAAATAAAAGCCTGACAACTTGCACTTAGTGCCCTGCTAAAAAAACAGCATACCAGCAAGACCAGCATATGTTGTGTTTTGGTGCTGGTTTGCTAGTGAACACCAGCTAAACCAGCATAAGCACCAGCATTAGCACCAGCTAAACAAGGACCAAACCAGCGTAAGCACCAGCTATACCAGCACCAAACCAGCATTAGCACCAGCATCCCATGCTGGTCATACCAGCAAGACCGGCATATGTTGTGTTTTGGTGCTGGTATGCTGGTGACCACCAGCTAAACCAGCATAGACCAGCATAATTTCCATGCTGGTTTGATGCTGTTTTTTTCAGCAGGGTTATTATAAAGATTGTGTGAATGTAGGCTGTAATTCTGGTGGATGAAGGGCCCCACAAAAGGGTAAAGCCCAGGGGCCCCTTACAGTGTTAATGCGGCCCTGCCCTTTAATACTATCAAATAATTTTAAATACCTTTAAATACCAGACACGTCAAAAGATTATACTTAACTTTATGTAAGGGCACAATACATAAAAAACTGACAACTAACAGAACTTGTTCTTCCTCACACAGAGGGTTCTGAATTTTTCTGACATAGAAGAAAAAACAAACAAAACATTTAGTTCATTTAATTTAATGTAACTAATTACCATTCCAGCGATATGGACCAAATACTTCATGGCTTAACCCATTATTGTACTGTTTTCATTTAATTTTATGTGGATCAATCTCCAAATTCAATAAAATATAATTTATATTATTATAATTATTATTATTGAATGATTGATTTTATTTGTAAAACACAGGGAGAAACTTAAAAAAACATTATGAACTAAATAATATTAATGACGTTATAAAACTATTTGACCATATATTAACACTTAATGACATTTAAATTACACATTCAATTTGTATCACTGTAGTTGAGGTCAAGAAAAATATTCATGACACTGTTATAAAACTATATGACAGAGTATTAACACTTAATGACATTTAAATGACAAATTCAATTTGTATCACTGGTAAAAAGTGGTCAGTTATGTTGTCTTGGTAATGTCAAGTTGTCATGACAAGTTATGATGTATTGGTTAAGGTCAAAGACATCTCAAACAATGTCATCTTTGCATTAAAAATGACATAATTTCACAAAATGACACTTAATGACAGTTCATAAACGTACATAAAATCTCTTTCATGTTCATAGCACAAATCATGTGATAATTCTGAATGTGCCATGTCAGTCTTTTGGACTCCCCTTCAAGTAAAGTGTTACCAAATAAACATTTAACAAATCGTACTTATTGCGTACATACATGTTGTTAAGGGGTTAAGGCCAAAGTATGATCCATTTTTATGTGAGGGTCCGCGTATTGTACGTGCACTGCTGGATTTTTTAACCATGTGTACAATGTACGTGTAGGTCGCACATGCACCTACAGGAGAATGTAGTAAGTAGCCCAGGAGATGCATTGCATTTTGTCGCAATTTGCATGTGGCGAACATCGTAAAAAACAGACAATTCTCCATGCTTTAGGTTAACACAGTCTCACCCCATTTCGTCAATATTTGACGACACTTGACCGTTCGTCAATATGTGACGCGGAGGGTATACCTTTCGCGTCATTTTTTGACGAACTGGGGACTTCAATACTATTACGTCCGTTGCATTCTCTTCTCCTATTTTCTTACCAATTTCGCGTCGGTTTAGGGTTAGATTACGCAAAATTAAACCGTGTACGCGAAATTAAACAGTGTACGCGAAATTAAACAGTTGTCACCTGGCGTTGGGGTTAGAAACAGTTGTCACCTGGCGTTGGGGTTAGAGTTAGGTTTGGGTAGGGATGTCATTATGTAAATCTAACCCTAAACCGACGCGAAATTGGTAAGAAAATAGGAGAAGAGAATGCAACGGACGTAATAGTATTGAAGTCCCCAGTTCGTCAAAAAATGACGCGAAAGGTATACCCTCCGCGTCACATATTGACGAATGGTCAAGTGTCGTCAAATATTGACGAAATGGGGTGAGACTGGGTTGTTTAGGTACACAGTGTCAAGAATATAACCAGATACTTTAAATGCAAGTACAATGTAACAATGTGCATGCACAACTTGATATATTCTTATTTATGCACATATTAAAGACATCTATTTTAAAGTTAGAGTATTTGCTTATTCTTGTATTATTCTCATTAGTATAGGGAAGAGCAGGGTCTTTAAGTAATTTTAAAAGCTAATGTTTGAGACAGAGAAATATTTCTGCTGTGGGCAATAACTCACAAGTGTGGTCTATCAATACCAGGTGAAATTCAGTATAATTTCACTTTAAACATAACTAGCAAATGTTTAGTTTCGACCCTGTAAGCTGGGATGAAAGTAACACAGGTGGGTCAAAAGTAACACAACAGAACAAGATAGATTTTTGTGTCACACGTGTTTTTAGTAAATATACATGACTATGACATATATGCAAACATATTTTGTCGTTTATCTTTGAAAAAAGTAATGAAATTACATTTTGATTTTAAATTTCAGTTTCATTAAATGTAACAACCGACAGTACAAACCTAAATTGTTGAGGAAAAAAACTGTTTTTCAACAGTTGAAATTAAATCAAATTAGAATAATATACATTTTTAACATAATGCAACAGTATTAGCAGTGAGACAAAAGTAACAAGTGTTACTTTCACCCGACAGGACCTCCTGACATTAAACCGGTTTTACTTTAATTTTAAAAAACTCTGAGAAGGCACATTTCAGGATGTGTTAGAGCACTAAATAACCTGTAGATTGATCAGTATTGTAATGCTATGTACACAACAAAAGCGGGGCATCGCATTACGTGCTCTAGATTACTCATGGGATTTAACTTTGTGTTATGCGAAATTTTCGCTCGAGTTGAATATTTTCAACTTGGCCGAAGACGCGTTTGAGGCGAATAGCGTGTGTTTTTGCATGTGCATGGCCCAATCTGATTGCGTCTTTGCATTGACTTTGTATGTAATCTACTCGCGCAAATGGTTGAACTCACGTCTGGTGTGAACCCACAGTAACACTTGAAACCATTTCGATAGTCCACTTTAGACATTTTACTAATTATAAGTAACTTTGCAACTACTTATCATCTACCAATCTTTAGAGAATTAGTAGAATGCCTGGTTAATATCTACTAACACTTTATTGTGATGATATGTCAACAGACATTCAACTGACTATAAGTATCTTTGCAGGAGCATGTCAACTTATTCCACTAACCCAAACCTCTTCCCTAACCCCAACCCTTACAGTCTACTAATACTCTAATGACAGTTAGTTAACGTATAGTTGCTAATTATTGACAGTTAGTTGACATGTAGTTGCAAAGTTATTTATAGTTAGTAGAATGTCTAAAGTGGACACTCAAAATAAAGTGTAACCTCGTAATTTACCTATAATGATCGAATACAGCTATCCAGAACTACAAGCATGAAACCATGACGAAATAGCTTGATGTCGCGAAAATCGTTTTGTTACTTTTAGCCCGTGTTGCTTTCGCCCCGTGGCTCCCCTAAATCACTTTACGTAATATTTCATTTGTTGACTCCTGAATCTGTGGTCCTTCAACCAGATGAGGGACAGATGTCAACACACACAAATTAGACCTGAGAGGTGTGACCTTAGACTTTTATTCCAGGTAATTGTTGTGCTTTCAGCAAATCCTCCTGACCTGGACTAACACGGCACAAACTGTCCCACAGTGCACACACAGACTTCTGTGTTATACAGAGGAGATGACAGCAGCTATAATTACATTAGGGCAGTAAGTACATCTAATCACCTCTATGGTACTCCAACTGCCCAGAGGATGAAGTGGCCAAGCAGTTTGTATGTGTGTGTAAGAGCTTTATTCTCACAATTATGTTCTCCCTAACTGCCTGTCATAAATCATTGACACTGACTTACTACATACTCTAGTGCATGACAATATGGACAGGTAACTCCCATAAGCACACAGTGCACCAAAATCTCCTGGACGTTCTCATTTGAGATTTCATTTATATTTATACAGTCAGACCGTAATCCACACGACTTTCTTTTACTGAAATGTAAAAGAACATCATTTAATGTAATAAAATATGCTAAAATTGATCCATGCAATGCTCTATATTTAAAATCTGATGAACTCATTCAGTATCTTAAGGATGTTAGTGAGGTTAAGCGTTATCGGTTTTAGCATAGGATGTAATTTGTTGTGACATCAGACATGTTTAGACAGTTAGTCCCTCCCCATACACATGCCATTGGTTGAGCCAGAAGTGTAGGATCATTCATATTCACACAGCAATAATTTTGCTTTGTTTAGTAGTTGTTGAACAATGCACAGGTTGGTTGTTGTGATGTTTATCGTACAGTCCTGACCAGGGCCTGAAGTTAACTTTTTTGATCACCAGCCACTGTGGCAGGTGGATTTAGAAATCCACCTGCCACAGAGAGTTTTTACCAGCCAGTTGTTTTTTTTGCCCGAATAGTAAATTATAACACTGTCTTTATTGTATGAATTAAATATACTTTTTTCAGAGCTACAAAAGTGAATTTCTCTTTGTCTTAGGTTGTTTGATTAACATTAATGACACAGACTTAAGTAGGTTAATTGAGGTTACTGTCTCTTTAAGACCAGCACAGACTGGTTTTTGACTCTCTATACATACACTTAAGACATAAAGAAATGTTTTATTAGAAAATGAATACTGTTGAGATCATTTTGTTTATATGTGCCCTGTCAAGAGCAGAACGATTTTATGTACGCATGCTTTTAGGAATGCGTCTCTCTGATGTGCCCTATTGAGTCCCCTTAAACCCGCGCACGCACACAGAGACAGAGGGGGCACAAACTGCGCACATAAACGCCGCACATACGTTGTTTTTCATTACTATATTCGCAAAATGTATGTTAATGTACTACAGTATAAGGCATAGTAAGCGCAACTCTCTCTAAAGTTTACACATCAAGAGTTCTGATCCGTCACAGCAGCACTACACATCTGTGCAACTGTGAATGTACAGCAGTATATGTCAGCATTGCATTCTCATCCCATCTCACCAACAATTTAATACTTACTCGCACATCCAAACGTAGTCAGAGAAGTGCCTCATCTTCTTTCCAATCGCATGAACGTTGCGAAACAGCAGTCGCATCCTCTCAATGAATCACTCAATTTGCATCGGTGATATGCGCAGGTTGATAAGAAATGAGCGGGTGCCGGTTACGAGTCATCCAAAAATATTTTAATGATATTCAGGACGCGGTCAGTCGGTCGAGTTGGGTTAGTTGAAAATGTCTGTCGGGAGTGGGTTGTTTATACAATGACCCGCGCATCACTGATTCGCATTGGCTACCCGCCAATGTGGCTGGTAGATTGACAGTGTTACCCGCCAATTGCAAAATCCACCCGCATTTGGCGCGTGGTCGGGTGTTAATTTCATGCCCTGGTCCTGACCCATTGAGGCATGGACTCCCCTAGACCTTTATCAGAACCAGCATTCACTTTTTCAGCAATTTCAGCTACAGTAGCATGTCTGTTGTATCGGACCACATGGGTCAGCCTTCGTTCCCACATGCATCAATGAGCCTTGGCCGCCCATGACCCTGTCGCCGGTTCACCGCTTTTGATAGGTACTGACCACGGCAGACCGGGAACACCTCACAAAAGCTGCAGTTTTGGAGATGCTATGACCTATTCGTCTAGCCATCACAATTTGGCCCTTGTCAAAGTCGCTCAGATCCTTACGCTTGCCCATTTTTCCTGCTTTTAACACATCAGCTTCACATCAAACACTTATAATGGGACCTACACAATATTAGACAGGTGGTCATAATGTTATGGCTGACCGCTGTATATCACCAATAGAAAATACCAGTAGCGTTTAAATTGAAAGGGTATAATTTTAATGTTTTTTGAATTCTTTCAAAGCCTGTATGCATCCACATTTACCAATAAAAATACGGAGAACCTCTGTGTTGGTATTGCATTGCCAAAATGAACAGATGATTTATATAATCAGTTACAGGAAAATATCACCCTTTTAGTCTTTTGCTCATTAGAAATCCAGATGGCTACACTTGAAATTTCTGTTATCATTTCCTGTACTCACCCTAATATTGTTGTCTTTCTTAAACAGAATAACTGACTGAAACATATCAAACATTTTGTTAAACATCTTCATTTGTTTTCCATTTAACAAAAAAAGAAAGTATTGCAGATCTGTAATGACATGATTGACAGATAAAAAAAATGGGGGGTGAACTTTTGATTTTGATAAAGATGTTGCACTAAAAACTGGAAACCTGATATTTGGAAACAATTTTCTAGCAAGGGTATTTTTAATATTACTTATTCAGGAATGTTTCCTCAATATGATGGGAATCACTGATCAGTTGGCTGTAAAGAGATTTGCAAAGTATAAGATAAAATCTCTGCTGAACTTAGTTCTTAAGGAACAAAACCAATTTATTAAAAATAAGATGTGATAAAACCGTACATAGGACAGTGGTCGACTGTCTGCCACATGCTTGATGCCACTAAAGCCTTTGATAATTTGGAAAGGAATTCTTTATTTAAAGGATATCATGATGAAAGATCTTTGGAGATAAGAGATTCAGAACAAGCTGCAAAATCCACCTCAAAATCGACTTTCAAATGTCAGAAATAAATGAACCTGGTGTCCATCCACATTAACATGTCAATAAAGCCTCTAAAAAATGCTGGTTTATTTTCATCCCAGCATTGGGTCAAAGGTAAAATCCAACCCACTGAATTACAATTTCCTTTCCCCGGATGTTTCACCCCAAAATTGCAGGTGCTCAATATTTCCTAATCACGTTCCGGCATTTGCGATCAAGTTTCGTCCTGTCACATTGACACCGTTTGTGAATGCCTTTGCGAAAAGGACCCTTTGGGGATTTTTAAAGGGCACATTGGGCAAAGGGGCAGGGACATGTGCCTGCTTATTTTAACCCATTGTTGGCCTAATATGCCCTTTTAAAACTATTTTCTGGGTTAATTTAACCCAATAGCTGGGTTTGTCTCATTTTGACCTGGGCTGAAAAATACCCAGATTATTTTTGTAGTTTATTAGAAAATCAGAAATGTGCTCTATTCAGTTAAGGTAAAATAATTAGGGTAAAACTTGATGTTATTTTTGTTTGGGTTGTAGCCCCTATGTATTGTATATTTTGCTAACTGGCTGGTATTTAAAACATGGGGAAATTAAAAATTACAATTGACGTAGGAGCAAACTTGCAAATCAGCGTGAGAGTGCACAAACAAAGCAATTGTTACTCAATTAATATGTAGCAAATCGTTTCTTATATTTTCATTTGAAATCTTAGTGGCAGAGAGCGAGTGAGCAAACAAGCGAGAGAGAGCGAGAGAGGCTGAAAATTTGTCGTGAAATTTGTCGAAATATTTTTTTTATCTTTTAGCACCAAAACTTTACTACAATAAGTGGTCATCACAGGAAAAATATAATAATTAAAAATGTAGGATATGACATCATACTTAAAATCATTATGAATAGGATAGGGCCTATAGGTTTAATTAATATACATATATCCACAGACAATAATTATTGCTCACAATTTAGTTGCCCACCCTGGGATATTATATTTATAAATGATATAGAGCAGTAATTCTCAAAGTGTGGTCCGCGGACCACTAGTGGTCCGCCAAACCCCCCTAGTGGTCCGCCAAAAGATGACCTAAATTAGGCAAGTGTTTATACCAGGGCTATTCAATTGGCGGCCCGCGGGTCAGACCCGGCCCCCAAGGTAATTTGATCCGTCCCTTTATGTAGTCTGTAAAAAAGACATCTCTAGAATAAATTTAGTAAGTTAGACAACAGGCCCTACAGTTACGAGTTGATGCGCGTGCGTCTGTTTCATACAGCATGAGCTGCAGAGCGCGAGTCACGTGACTGGTGCGAGCAGCTGTGTCACGTGTTTATATTCGCGCTTTGGTCCACAAGTTCAACGCGATCGCCTCCCCCGCTCGCACCCGCGTCTCAAGACGCGATAGCTGACTGTGGTGAGTTAAGAGACCGGACTCTATGGCTGTTTTAACTTCATTTGTTGTATTTCCAGCTTTAAAACACTGCCTTTTCCGACAATTTGTCTGATAAGTCTGCTCAATTATGACTTGCTTATCAACAAAGACATTTACGTTACATGTCTTAATAAATGAAACTGCCGTTTTTCCAAAATTCAAAGCATCGTTCTCACACAATAATGCAATTTAAACAAGTAACAGTTCATTTGCACGTGTATGCGTATCGTGCTGACAAACATACACCTGATTTCACTGCTCTTGCGAAATCTAAAAACATATTCTGTCGTATTAGAAGCTAGCCTAATGTTTGCCAATTATTAAGATGGCTGTTGTTGTTGAAATAGGGCTACTGTAATAATTAGCTTTGACAAAAAACTGCATAAAACAATGTTATGTTCCATGTTATAAACTTTTTTGATATGTGCACTGAAGTGCTCTTTGGAATGACATTAAGTGGGACCTACGCTGTTCTAGTATGTTTAATTGCAGTTTTTTTTCACATGTGCAGTTTGTTGTTCATATTAAGCTGCAACTCATTTTACATTTACTTTTTCAAATGAAATAAAATTCATATAATAATTTCTGAACATAGCATTGCATTTGTGTTTAAAAAATTTGTTTTTGACTTAAAACAGTTGCATATTAAACTTAAATTTAGTTTATCCTTCCTATTTTGTTGTTTTTTGGGGGGCGTGTTAGAGTGGGATTCTGTTAGGTGGTCCTCAGAAAAATATTGGAAGATGAAGTGGTCCTTGGGCTGAAAAAGTTTGAGAAACACTGATATAGAGGGACCAAACAATTTCGTCCACTCTCCATTGATATTTAATTTGCCACTGGAGCCAATATCTTGCAAGAGTAGAGCACAAGAAAATATTAATGAGGGATTCAATTATCTTTATATGGAGTAGGCATTATTCTTTAATTGTTATTGGTCTCTTAAAACTACAGATTAAAGAAGAGATTAGCAATGTTTCTGGTTATAAAATACTTTTTCAGAACTTCATTATACATACAGGAATAACAGCTACTAAGGGCAACTGGTGTCAGCTGTAAATATAGAAAAAGCTAATTTAGTATGAACTATGGAATATTTTTTCAGAAAATTTCAGATTAATTAATTAAATTATAACATAAAAATAAAAAATAAAATATGTCCTAAATTTAAAAAATGAAATGATTAAAATGTAAGCATCAAAGTGAAAATGCATATTTCCTGCCAAATTGAAAAATAAAATGCAATTGATTATTTGACATTTTATTTTCAATACAATCTTGAGGCAAGACTGCCAGTATTAAAATTAAAAGGCAAACTGTAAATACATTTTAAAAGGCTTTTTATTCATGCCCATAATATTTACAAAATTAAAATGTAAAGTATAAAGTAAAAGTTCAGTTTTAATTTTATGTTCTCCTTTATGTATTGGTTTTCTTTTTTGTTTTCATTTTCAATTTGTATGCAAATTCTGTGTTAATCAGTGGGTGGGGTTTACTTGCTTAAGGAATGAGGATTGGCTGAAGCAGTGTTGCCAATTTAGCAACTTTATTGCTACTTTTAGCGACTTTTAGATCCCTTAAGACAAACCTTGAAACTGTTTGGATGAATCTTGTACTTGTTGCTTGTACTGGCCCATGAATGCCGGGTCTTGCTGTCCTGGTGAAATGCGCCTACACTCTGTGCACTGAGCTGAGCAATGAGCAACATTTAGACCATATGAGCTGACACGTGAATAAGATTTGCATGCATTGTAAACATTTCAAAGGTGGAGCCAACACTAAAAAGTGGCTGGTCCGTTGTTATGTATGTGCGTCATTTCACAGATTTTAAAACCTTCCATATTAAACCAGCAATCCAGTTGTAATCAATGTGTTTTTGGGAAGAATTGAATCATATTGGATCAATGCACCACGCTGAGCACTCCTTTAACCCTGGGTTAAAATCCTGATTAAAATTGATCACTATGATGAAGATTTAATTATTTGATTCTGGATTCCCGTCTAAAGGAACAGAACTGCCTAAATATTCAATAAACAAACAGAGGAAATGACACTTATTATCTCCAGCAGGTTTGCATTGATCAGCAGGGTGTGTGTGTGTGTGTTTTGTGTATGATTGTGTGTGGACGTGCATCTGTGTATCGTATATGAAAAACACTGCGGTTCACCTGCCGCTGGCTTGCTCCTGTCTGACATGATACAATGCACAAATACGGAGGTTAATATAAACATCAATTATTAATATATCTATAAAAAATCTTCTTCCTGGAGGAACAGAGGAAGAGAGACAGAATTGATCAAGACTTTGATATCAACAGGGACTGTTGTCTTTTTCTTCTTCTTTTATTTGCGGCAGTAATATGGTTTTATTGAACAGAAGGCTCTTCCCTTCTGGGCGGTCTCTTCTCCCGCAGGCGGACTCATCTTGTTCAATCTTATCAAGCGCTTTCAATACAGCTCTGTATGAAAGTTTTCAGACAACTGTGTTTTATCTTTTTTCAGTGGAGAATAGCACTTACAGTAGATAAAACTAACATGACAAAGGAAGACTTATATCTTATGGTGAATTTTAAAGGAACAGTATGTAGGATTGTGGCCAAAACTGGTACTGCAATCACACAACTGGTGGCCAATACACAAAATGACAACATAAACATCAGTTGAGGGCTGCAACTCCACTTTTTAAATGACAAAATCCTGGCCAGACCACTGTTGTCAGTAATATAAGTATTTGAAATGAAAATGATTTCTTAATGGCTAGTGACATATCAGGGGCATTTTATGATAAATTTATATACATTTCTTACATACTGTTCCTTTAACTAAAGCATTGGCCAGGTATTAAGCAAGAATGGTACTGAAATCGCAGGATCAAATCTATATTTTATGATCTCATTAGCCTCGTACACATTGCATAAATTCAGCCGTCACTTCACCTTTTAGTGCTTATTTCTTTTCTTTACACACACACATGCACACTTCAGTTATTTATGAGACTGACAACCGCATTTTACAACCGAATTAACTCATGCAAAATGCAGGTAGTGACAACCGCATTTACATAAACTCTGCATAGTGTGTACATAACTGAACTGAACAACTAGTTGTTAATCAAGTACTTAAACCTGCATCACTGACATGACAGAAAAAGTCTTCTGTATGCGGGGTGCAGAAAATGACAGAGGCTTGAGCGTTTGCTAAATAGTGTTGCCAGATCTTGCATTGAGAAAAAATAAAACTCCAATAAAAAACTGAAATAAATCCCAATTCTTTACCCTCAAATATCAAAATATCGGGACGAGCACCTTCTCACTTTAATAAAACCAAAAAGTTGATATCTTTATGAGCCAAAAACCATAGGCCGATTTTCCCCCTTACGACAAACCTAGCTAAAGTCCGATGGTCTTTGTGGTTGCACCGATTATCTTATCAGATTTTCCTGTTGTGCGCGGTGCGTTAAGAGCGTCTGAATCTGCTTGGAAGCACGTCGGGGCCGCCCTGATCGCAAATCGTTAATATTCAACTTGATATCCAATCAAAAAGCGCGCAGATAAAACCATAACACAGTATAGTCCAAAGTGAGATGGACATCAGAGATGTTAAAAAGCAGTTAATTGTATTAATGACAATTATTTATGCCCATTGTTTGCCATGTTTGTTTACTGTGTAGTCATATTTGTTAAATCGTGCATTTTTTTCATCATGTTTGCGGTCTCTCTCATTTTGAAAATCTGAAAAGATTTAAAAAATCTTTTGGTGTGTACCCGGCTATAAACAGTTAAGCACCACAACGACATGTATGTCCAAAAAAAAGACGAGGACCTGGCAACACTTTAAGACAGCACTGGAGAAGCAGCCACAAAAATGCGTACAACACTCAGCATAACACTGTAATATTGTTTTGGTCAAAGCCATGAACGATAACCATGCAAGATGGCAGAGTGTTGCTATGGTTACCTCTGTGTCAATCATCGCATTTTTGGGAGTCTTTTTCCGTACAGACATGAAACGAACATTTAGGGAATTCACTCCCACGTTTAAATGCAGTTGTCACTTCTGAAAGTTTGCAGTGTGTATACGGCCCATTGTTAATTATATATTTTTTGACAAAAATAAAATGAGCTCATCCCTGAGTTTCTAAAATCTTGCCCAAACTTGGTTCACTTCTTGTTTATCCAAGCAATGTTTTTTTATAAACCTTATAAATATAATGGTAAACCTCTCATGTGATTGAAGATGACATTTATGTCGCACATGCATAAGTATAAAAAATTGTCATAAAGGTTGTGCTTAGCTGGTCAACCAACTAGACTAATCCTAATCCGTCATAGGTGATTTAAAGGAAAACACCGCCGTTTTTTTATATTTTGCTATGTTCTTAACTTAGACAAATTCATACATATCTATCCTTTTTCAATGCGTACACATTTAATCTTTGTACAGCGTTCCTGTGGCTCCAAACAAAATTTTTATTTTGTGCCACCATACTTACTCATGTAACTACTCATAACAGTCTTTAAATAGGAAAAACATGGAAGTGTTTGGTGGCTTCTACATTAATCCCTGTTTGGAGTCATAGGAAAGAATGGGGGTAGACTAAACGCTAACACATTCACAAGACGCTGTACAAAGATTAAAAGTGCATGCATTGAAAAAAGATAGGTATGTATTAATTCATCTAAGATGAGGTAAGAACATAGCAAAATATTGAAAAACGGTTTTCCTTTAAGATGGACTTACAACACATACGCTAACATGCATGATTATCATCACATGATCTTCATCATCACATTTACACCACGTTTATCCAAACAAACACAGAAATACAGCTGGCCATTTTCTCATTACGATCCACTGATTTGACACCAATTAGCCTGTTAGCCGCTAATGCCCCTCACATTAACAATCAGATTTCGCTAATGAGAGACACACCCTTAATACGCACAAGACCTCCAGCAACAAACTCCAAAGCCGACAATAACAGATGACACACACCAATTCAGTGCGTAAGATATTCCTGAATCTGACATCAATCAGAAACACACACCCAAACTACATTTAAACACACACACGCGCGCGCGCGCGCACACACACGTATAATGAAGTTAAGATGCCTGAAAGCAACTGTATGAATGAGTCATTATTGTCTATTCCTGGAAATCCAGCGTGAAGATCAAAGCTTGCTGGCAGGGTGGGGCCGGGCTGCATTAATTCACATGTATAATGCATGTCATAGTGCCTGGATGTGATGGTAGCATATGGCCATAATGAGACTGTGAGTCCGCAGAACAGCGGGAGACATTAACCACAAGTTCCTCTCAGGAACAATGAGTGTTTGGCAGTACCAGCGGTACCAACTGCACATGCACAGACCCGCCTGTAAGCATCTTGATGAGGATCCAAGCTTACAAACACAAAACATTTATCATTTAATGAACCGTTAAACAGAGAACCAAGCCTTCAAAGATGCTGTATTCACATAAAAGACTGCGACAGTGACTACACACACTTTTAGCTGAGATATTTTTTATGTTCATTCTTCATTTTAAGAGACAAGGCAACCATCTCTGAGATGAATCACCACTCAATCTTTGATAAAAGTATTTGAAAATGTGAGGAAAAGAAAATAGGTAAAGGATGTGTGCTTACATTTTGTTACGAAGGAATGAACTGTTCATATCACGACACATTGAGTGTGTTTACATGCACGGTCTTACTCCGATTATGCTTGAAAAAAAAATAGATAACATAATAGCATTTTATCAGGGAAAGGTCATAAACGGCTAAAGCTGAATCCGTTCGGCACAGGTAGATTTCTGCACAATACCTTTATATCGTGTTACATATTACTGGCTTTCTATCATGTGTTCATGTCTCCACTTGTGAAAGATAAACATCACAAGCAGACGCATAAAGTAATATCTGTTATCGACTCGTGCAGTTGACGAAGAAACTGGGAAATAGAAAACTCATGTAACATACAAGTTCTGCCAACGCTATCTCATGGCAATTCATGCGAATTTTACGAGGTGGCTTATTCGTACAACCACATTTATACATTTTTGTATGATTTGTCTTTGCTCCGGTGAAGTTGGGATTAGGGGTGGGGTTTCGTTATTGCTTTTTATGATAATTGTGCATTTTTGCACGATTTACTTTGTAGTTCACTTTTTGGTTCATATGAATTCACCAACTCTTAAAATATATATGAATTCCCATGAGATCATGCAGACATGAGAAGAGATACAACATTATACAGCAGCTTTTTTTACAACATGCCTTTCACGTCACTATGAAGACGCTAAAGGTACCCCTAGGTGCCACTATGTAGAACATGGCAGTAACCACAATAGACATTCAGGGGGACAATAATAATGTCCCCCAATAATCAATAATGTTCACCCCAATATTTAATGTTTTTAATATGCATAAATATAGTCCTGAATACCCCCCCCCCCAATGCTCAAGGTGTGGTTACAGTCTTGATGTAGACGAACTACACTGCAAAAAATGACTTTCTTACTTAGTATACTAAATATACAATTTAAGTGAATTTGTGCTTAAAACAAGCAAAAATATCTGGGGTGAGAAAATTTTACTTGAATTAAGTGTTTAAGAAAAAAGAAATCTTATTTCACTATTTTTTTTCTCACCCCATTTGCAGATAATTTTGCTTGTTTTAAGGACAATTTCACTTAAATTGTATATTATTTGTCTTAAAACTAGACTTATTTACTAAGGTCATTTTGCTCATCAAGAAAAAGCATCTTAATTTAAGAATTTTTAGATATTTCTACTGAAAACAAGACAAAAATACTAAGTAAGAAAGTCATTTTTTGCAGTGTACTGTAAGAACCAAAGGCGTCATTTTCAGTGGAAAAACGTAATTTAAAGTTACATCTTTAAAGAAATAATATATTAAAAACAGATTTCTACTTGTAAACATGCAGAGAATAAAATGTGTTATGATTTGACACCTAAGCCAAACAACTCAAAGTACTCTGGACATCCAAAAGTGATGCTGAAGTAAGGAATACCCTATGCGGTGAAAAGTGACAGCCAGGGTAGCATTAGCGTCTTCCTAGTGACGTAAAAAGCGTGTCAAAATGCTTTGGTTTTGTCACCTTGAGAGTTAGAATGTGTTGGCGGTTTATTGATTTGCATGTAAACACATGACATAAAGCGGGTTTCTATAATAAGGTGATTTTGATAGATTTCTGCTTATTTTGTGCATATAGACAGATTCATTAAAAACTATGTAATTAAATCAATAATGGCAGTTCAATGGAAACCTGCTTAAAGGGATTCTTTGTCTAGTTGTTTTGCTCCCTGCTCTGTGCTTCTGCCCTTTGCATTTGTCATACATCACTACAAAGAATGTGTACACTACGCTGATACTCACCTGAATGCTGAGAAGTCTTCAGTTTTAAATTTAAATATTTCTCTTACTGTACAAAAACACAGCGATTACCCTTGGAAGGGCTTTATTTATTCCCCTGGAGCCATGTGGATTACTTTTGCAAAGGATGGATGCACATTCTTTGAGCTTGAAGGAGCTGGACCGTATATTCATCTATTATATTGATAGAAAGGGCTAAGACATTTTCAAAAATATCTGAAAATGTTTGTTCATATGATAAATGATGGACATATGTAGCTCGGATGGCTTGAGAGTGAATAAATCATGGGCAAACTATTGCTTTAAACCAGAGCCGGCGCCAGACCATAACTAACTTGGGGGCACGTGGCTTCCAACGGGGGGCACGCAATAGCAACAATAACTTGCTAAAACAAGGCATTAAATCAACAAATACAGTGCAAGCACACACTCATACAACTGGTACAGACTGTCAGCTCATTTCCTGTATAAAGTGCAAAAGATCACGAACTATGCGCAAAACTATTTTGAACTTCGACCGCGGCGTGAGCACAAGCTGCTGCGCTTGTGCTTTGCTCGACGCAACAACAAACCGCCCTCGTGCGGCGCAAACCATTGAAATGAATGGTGTTATGAATGGCAATGGTGTTAACGGTCTATAGCCACACTTCACATTTAAGCTTACGTAAATTAAACAACGCTAACTTACCATTAAAAAAAGCTGAAGGCGGCGTGTAAGAACATTAAACTTCCTTAAAACAGTGTCCTGTAGATTTGAAAATTCCACCTCAACCTCTAATCTCCGAGTTTAAGCCAGTCGGTGTTTGCATGAAGTCAGATGAAGCAGGCGTTGCTGGTCCATATCCATATTTTACACGATCCATAAAATGCAGAAAAAACACGTTGCTAGTATCAAGTCACAAATATGCTAAAGACGTAAAGACGCATGAGACGCCACAATACAACCAATCATAGAAACTGGTCTATTTTAATTAAAGAAAACATATATCCTCTATATTTTCCTCATTTGATTACATTAAAAGTCATGAAAAATTCAATGTTTAATTTATTTTAATTATTCTTGGTATATATTAAATTAATAAAAAACTTTGTAGGGGGGCAGAACAACCTGTTTGGGGGGGGGGGGGGGCACGGCCCACGAATGCCCCCCCCCTTGACGCCGGCCCTGCTTTAAACTATATTGTTCACTCACAATAACTTTTCTTAAAAGTGACTTATCATGAAAATCCGACTTTTTATATGTTTAAGTGCAACAAATGTGAAAAAGATCAACCCAGTAACTTAGTTTTGGTAAACCATTCTCTGGAAGCATGTGAAAAATAGGTCTTTGAAATTTGGCTCCCATTGTGATGTCAGAAGGGGATAATACATCCCCTTTATCTACACTATCCAACCACCACACTGCCATTTAGTGCAGAGATCAGCTCATTTGCATTTAAAGGACACTCCAAAAAACGGCACATTTTTGCTCACACCTACAAAGTGGCAATTTTAACATGTTATATTTGCATAAATTATCTATATGGTATTTTGAGCTAAAACCTCACATATGTACTCTGGGGACACCAAAGAATTTATTTGACACCGTAAACAAGTCTTGTGAAATGTCCCCTTTAAGTTTACTGTACATGTTTACTATACAAATATTTTGGCACTTTGATAAAAATGGGAAATTGCTGCTTAGCTGTGCACCAATTATCGGTGTCATTGTAATAGTAACATTAATAAGGGTTATGGGTGTGTAGTTCTTCAATGGGAAGTCACATTCCTCTCTGAATGTTAGGACTGTAAGGAAATGTTATTGACAAAAATGTTATGGGGAAAATCAAAGGGATTTTACAAGGGTTTTGGGAATGTGTTATTCGTGTGGTGTCAACAGTGACCCCAGAGTGATTAGTCACATGACCCACAAGTAGGACGAACATACCTGCCATTTTTGCAGGACGTGTCCTGGCCGGGATTTCAGGTGCGTCCTCCGGAAATCCCATTGGTCGACCGCATATGTCATCGAGGTTTAATATTTCAGGTTTTATTTCAGAAAAAGCAACTGTTACATTTCAAGATAAGAATAAAACTATAGTGATTGTATTTTTTTAAGAGAAATAAAGCTTCATTTTATAATGTTTTTGACTAAAATGTGATAACCTCGATGACGTATGGAGTTGACCAATGCGACTTCAGGAGGTGCACCCGAAATCCTGGCCAGGACGCAAAAATGGCACGTATGGCCACCCTACCATAAGTAAAGTTGGCCAGAAGAAGGTTGTGTAGGTTCAGAGAGCATGGACAAGGCAACTGGCCTCAGGATTAATGGTATAGTAGTTCTAATATTTGCTTTCTCCATCACAGACATTATTGTGTTGTAGACCTTTTCTTTTTTACCTTCAGGACCATACTGTTGCATTTTATATCAACTTCTGATAAACAACTCCTGCTTATTAGTGTCCTGATTGTGATCTAAACATACAATTTAAAAAAATGCAATCGCAAAATATATGACCATGCTTTGAAGACATCACACTTTCCTATTAACATGTCTGGGATGCTAATGCTAACAAATTCTGTAATTTTCAACGAATTATCAAACAAATATGCACAGAAAATATTCATGCTGGCTACATCACTGCTCTTATCACAACTCAGTCCATTACCTGCAACATCATTCAAGTGTCCTGTGTCAAGTCTTCACATAGGGCTGACGTATGCATGCATCAGCTTCCCCTGAGTAAGCCAAGACGTCATTTGTGAAGGCTGATGTCTTCTGATGGAAGTGCTTTGCGTCTGGCATCTTTGCATCTCTCAAACGCGCTGAGGCATTTAGTTGGTGTAAATATTTTATTACTCAAATGAAACGAACATCCAAATGCATCTGGAGACGGTCCCTCCTTTTTGGCCCCTACTGAATAAAGACCTGTACCATGATGAAACACCCTGTCCTTGGGTCTGTAGGTTTGCCAAGACCCGCTATCAAAATAATGACCTTTTTATTGGTTAAGTAAATGAACTGAGGCATATTTAATCTGCAGAACTCCAGCGCTGGAAACTTTCACTGATGAATGTGTGAGAAAAGCAATTTAGGGGTGCTAATCTTTTATTTCGAAAAATGATTTGCACCGAGTGAAAAACAGCAGCCGCAGGCCATCTCCACATCCAACGAATGCCAACAAAATGTCAACATTATTTTTAAATGGCACCAAATGATGTTACCTTAAAGGTACCTAAGGGAATGGTTATTAAAACAAAGTGTAAATCAATAATAAATATATTACAGAATTCTCTTTAAATCAAAAGAGAGTTATTTTGAAAGCAACAAAAGCAAATTTGGAGAGATGGATTTCACTGATTTTCCAAGTTGGAGTCCACCATCGAATGCTTTTTTATTACACTTGTTAAAAGAATGTTAAAGATTCAGACTTTGCAGTACAGTAGTATGGTTAATGGTTTCTGTGAGTATTTTTTAAGCAGGACTTAGCACTGTCCTCTCTGTAACAGGGTTACTGTTAGCAGTGTGGGAACAGCAAGGGACTCCTACAGGCCTGAATAATCACTTTCTTGGCACATAGCATCCCACTGCAGCTAAATTACCAATTACAGTCAACAACTTTAATCCATTACCCAAAAGTTCTAAGTACCTTACGGACTTACAGCCTGGCTTTAAATCATGCATTCATTCAGCTGACGAATGGGAATTTTGTGTGCTGGCATAACAAAGTTAGCATCCGGCTTATGTTCAGTATAAATGTATTCACACATTTACTTATTTTACAAGAGACCTGGTAGTGTATCTGTATGGGTGGCTATTTAAGCTGTATTCAAGTGTATCCATGAGTATCTCTAAAATTATAACACTTTAAACAAGGTATTTCTTTTGTAGGTTATGAGTCATAAAATACTGCAAATTACCTAATATGTGACCGTGGAAAACCAAACCAGTCATAAGGGTAACTTTTTTACATCATAATATCTGAAAGCTGAATAAGTAAGCCTTGGATTGATGAATGGTTTGTTAGGATTGGACAATATTTTGTGGTGCGGTTGCGCCACGTACCGTGTATGAAACAGCATGAATCAGTTTCTGCCTTGGCAACATGAGACAAAAACAGTGGGTTTTAGTTTAGAAATTATTTTAAATGTTATTTCTTTTAAATGCCGTGGTTGGTCAGGACTCACACACAAACGTATAGAAATGAGAGTACTTCAAACTGTACTAAGTACTGTAATACTTTACAAATCTTCAATTTTCTTTGCTAAATGACTATTATCCATAGAAAAGTGAATGATTTATGAATGATTTTAAAATTATTTGGCAGAGAGGATAAGGTATAAGCATAAATTCAATACAGAGACAGCTAAATTAATGCATTTCAACCTAAGACCATTGGGGTTTTACATATGTAAATTTGTGTGTATGTTTTATGTACAGTATAAGTATGTTAATGTTTCTGAGGAATAATGAAATTTAGTTTTCACAGAACTGTGTGTTACTGTAGTTTTCTTGCTAATTAGTTTGTAGTTTGTTTATTTAACAACAATTCTCTGCATCCGAAAATGACTGACCCTGAGGTGATTCTGTCCAAGCAGGCAAGCCTGCGACGTATCTCTTTGATCAATCCATGCAAAACAATGCATATACAATTAATCTGACACTGAGTGAAGTATGGAAACTGTGAGTTATTTTTTTCTGGACTAAATTAATCAACAATCATGTAAGTAAAATGCCTAATATATTTTTTCTGTGATATGTGTGTAGATCATGTAGATTTTAAGATACAGCTGGATGTTTTGATTATATAAGATTTTAAGATTATGATGTCAATGCTGTAATTTTACAACGTTGGGTCTCTAGGGTAGCAAAATTGACCTGTGCACCTTGCACTTTACATGAAATAACTGTACTTCTAAACTGTAAAATATCTACTTTGTAGCAACAAAATATAAAATTGATTTTAAATATTTTTGATACTATTCTGAGTTTTATTTAGAGATTTAAGATTATTAAATACGTTTTTAGGAAATGAATTCTTTATTTGAGAATTTCAAAGTATTTATGTAGCAATATTTGAAACTATCTCTATCTTATTATTTATAAAATATACTTAGCTGGTCCTGTTTTCTTGTCTGGGCTTTGTTTGCCCAAATATCTGTTTTCTGCATGAGGGCCAGGTAATAATGTTCTGGAATGTTGGGTGGGGGGTACAGGTGCTATTTGTATTATAAATAGAGGAAAATAAGCTCGCCAGACAATATTGTGTGAATTCTTTGGAATAGGCGAATCCTTTGAAATGTATTATTTTAGAATGCTCATAGACAGGAATGTCTTATCTACAATGTCTATGATGTCATTTATATAATCCAAATTTGAAAAAAGTGACTTTGAGATGGGACTCTGATATAACTGATGAGGAGGTATGTGTCGATGTCTCTGAATTGAAAAAGATACATTAAAAACTATGTCTGCCCATATGACGATTATATGGACATCACGCCAACAAAACCAAGCCTTTCAAGAACACAGAACTTGCCCCATGACAGGTATTACTGTCTGAAAAAGGATTTTATAAGTCTCAATACTGATTTTTTCTGTTATTGACATCACTAATGATGCCATATCCTTCCATGTATCACTGGAGAACCTATGGAGGTTTGTGTCAAAAGACATGATCACAGCTCTGACAGATAACATAAATGAGTAGGGTTTCCAAGGGAAAGGAGTTTTTATAAACAACAAAATGGGACAACTGTCATTAAACGTGTCTGTAAACACAGCTAAATGTAATACATACCAGTTTTCTTTGAGTTTATCTGGTTTTGTAAATACAATCTGAGCATATTTTTATAATAAATGCTTTTTCATAAAAATATGGTTTGTCTGGTTATTATGTATTGTGTGATTATGTGGATATGGTATTGTTATTGGGCTAGATAAGCAGTACACCCTGCTAATGAACTCTTAGATGTTATTAACATTTGTTCAGACAATGAGTGAAATCACACCAATTTTACTACCCCATAGGCCCAATAATGTAATATTACAACATTTCCATAAAAACTTACTAAAATGTCAAAAATGTAAAACCCCATTTATTTCTCCATCAGAGGACTCCTACAACAACATATAAAAGGTGAAACTTTTTTCAAGGTCTTACATAACTGTACCACCGGATGAGAAATAAAATACCAAACTTAAGGTTTATGTATTGTTTGTTTAGTAAAAACGTTTATGAAATGATTATGTTTAATAAAGACGTATTTAAAAGATGTTCTCATATTTAGCTACCGGGGTTGTTCCAGAAAACGACTCATTCTATCCTTTACTACTTTGTGTTGGTTTTGGACTCGATTACTCAAGTTGCCCCTTGACGTTTCAAAAAATAGTCCAACTGCGAGCCTCCAATGAATGAGTGCGCGTCTCAACATGCGATCAGTGGAGGCTTGCGCTGCGGAGAAAAGTGCGAGTATAAACAAAGCTTAAAGAGTTCATACCTCAAATTGGTACCAATTGTGTACATGTCTGTAGCTAACTTGTGCATATTATGACCTTTCTAAAGGCTACTGCCCCAGTGACAGCTTTTGTACCATTTTATATGAAAGTGTATTGTAATATCCAAGCCAGGGGGATTCAAACTTTATTGTCAGCAAAACCCTTTATCCGAAGTGACTGCAGTGGATTACAAGGAATATATGTTATCATTATGTGTGTTCCCTTGGATCAAACCCACAAATTGTACACAATGCTCTGCCACCGAGCTACAGAAACACAGGTACCTTTTATGTAAATTGAAACCCCCTGGGCAGGGTCAGCCAGGGGTTCAGAGCCAATCAATGGACTGAACTTGTGAAACATGTAGAAATGTGCACAGGACACAAATAAGCAGGCCCTTTGTGAGTTATAAAACTGATACTTCTGATATGATTTTTTAATGTCTTTCAGGAAAGGCATAAACGTGTCTATTATATACATAACACGCAGAGTGACTTCTTTGTTGATGGCTTATACCTTGGCTAATATCAAGTTACTACAGTATGGAAACTATGGTTTTGTAAAGGTCCGTAATATAGGGTTACAGTAATGAGCTATGTGTGTGTATTTGTGTGCTGGTTGTTGTTTGTTAGGCGCTGGTTAATGAGGCCGTACAGTGGATAATGGAGTAGCTCTGCTGTTGTTGTGCAGTTGTAGGAGCTCATTCGGACCCTGTCCCGCCTTACATCTCCACTCTTTTCATTAGCAGGAATGCCTGCGTTTGCTAAACGAGAGTCTGATTAGTTCCTACAGACTGAGAGCTTTTCTCCACGTCTCAGTTCTCCTCCCTCGCCGAGCCTCTGCTCCATTCTGTACCTCAGTGCTTTTGTTCACTTGTGGGAAACAGAGTTCTCTAAGCCTTTATTCAGAACAGAGCTGGAACCCAATCAAACAGAGAGAGAGAGAGAGAGAGAGAGAGAGAGAGAGAGAGAGAGAGAGAGAGAGAGAGACTGCTCTAATGACTGGCATGTGAAACAGCAGATACTACAGACATAAGGGGAAAAATAAATGAGATCTCTTTAATGGCTCAATTGTTTCTCCTGGACAGCATGGAGATCAAGTGCAGATATTTGTTGGAGTCATTGGCTTCGCAGACCTGAATGAAGTACCTCAGTAACTCCCCGTGTGTCTCCTCTCAAGTTTCACAATAGATCTCAACAATTTCTCACGCTAGGCTCAGATTTGACAGGTATGAAGGTGTCAGGATCCTGTCAGGATCTTGCTTGTATTACATCTAGTTCATTGTGACAGGGTTCTGACAGTACCATGTTTTGTGTGGAAACACGTGGCTATGGATTATTCTTTATCAGGCCAATGTGTTTTCCTTGTCCCGGCACTTTTTACCCGCTCCCTTACTTGTTATTATTTTCACCTGTTCCCCTCATTAGTTCTCCTATTTAATGTTAGTGTGTTTGATGTTCGTTGCTTGTCCATTGTCTATATTCCTGTAAGTACTTTGTCCCTCTATATATCTAGTCTAGGTTTGTACATTTGTAGTTAGTGTTCTATGTACTGTTTTTGAGTCTATTTCTAGTTTTATCAGTGTTTAGTTTATCTTGCTTGTGTTTCTTTTTTACCCCCTCGTGGGTTTTGTTTTTCTGTTTTGTAAATAAAGTCTAGTGTTTTTTCTATTATTGTCTGCGCTTGGGTTCGTGTTCTGCAATACCTGACAGATGGACAAGCCAAAAGCAGAACCCAGCAGACAGAGCCCGTCTGGCTCATTTATTGTCCAGTTGTCATCAGAGTGGAAGAAGGAGCAGCGTCTTTGTGAAGGAGTTTTTGTGGGCTATGGAGAAGACCAGGTTTAAAGAGGCGGAACTCACAGCGATTTTTAATAGTGGCCTCGATGAACCCCTCAGACCCAGCGAGCTTGAGATGCTGAGATCCCTATGTCATGAATCGACCTCAGCCCAGCGTCTCAGCCGAGGCCGCACCCCCAGTCCCTTTGCCATCTATCCCGGAGGGTCAAGTCGTAGGAGTGATGACGCGAGAGGGATCGGTGCTCCCCGTTTCAACCCCTGAAGACTATGCTCTCGTCGTTAGCCTGCGGGGAAAACGCGAGCGGAAGGTCTCGTGGGATTCGACGTCTGAGGGGTCCTCCACTAAGCATGTCACGCCCACCGCAGCACCCACCACTCCTGCCACAGTTTCGTCACTGTCTGCCCCGCGACCTAGGAGAAAGAAGAGGAAGAAGGGAACTTCCTGTCCTCCGTCTTCTCCTGGGTCAACTCCCCAGCTAGCTACTGAGATCCCTGTCTCTGCACCACAGTCACAGCTCCTGTTGTCTACACAGCCGGCGCAGCCTCTGCCGCAGTGCTCTTCAACTTCTTTTATTTATAACTTTGTTTAACTTTCATAAATTGTTACATTTTAAGTCTTCACAACATTTAGTCAGTCTTCTCCTAATGACTAAAATTGCACTTCATGTTTTTTTTTTTGTAATATTTTAAAGATATATATATATATATATATATATAGGCTAAACCCCCTTTCCATTGTACACTACATCCAGACACGACGGTCGGAATTCGCCCCCTAGTGGCAGTCGTAATGAAATTTCAGTTTAATCGTAATTCTGTGGCTTTAACCTAATTAACTTAGCAATTATCAATCGTTTTAAAAGCATTCAAGTGTTACTGATAAAGTTAAACAAAAAAGGATGAATCATTTTCACCTTGCAAACTGTTTTGATTCGCATCCAAAGCTCAAATTGGATCTGATAATTACGCACCCGCAGATGGTTGGCATCCCACGCAGCCCTTTTCTGACTCTTTCCGATTTTTTTTGGCCGTCATTTGTTATGTACAGTGGAAAGGTAAAAGTAACCATGCTGATTTTAAATTAGACAAAGATGACCGGTGGTCAAAGATGATTGGAGGGTTGCATTTGGCCCGCGGGCCGGCAGTTGACTAGCACTGTCTTAAACGGTTCCTGAAACTCAACTGGTAGAGCATTACGTTAACAGCGCGAAGGTCATGGGTTTGATTTCTTACGTAATAGACACATTTGATCAAATGGTCATGTTGAATGAAAGCAACTAGCAAATACGTTAATGTAAAATAATAAAGTTGACACTTGAAGACAACTTTGTTTGTATACCCTATGCTACTTCCATAGCGTGCCATATTTTCCTAAGAAGAGGTTTGTGAAATGTACACTCTAAAAATGTTGGGTTATTTTTAACCATTGGGTCAAAAACTGATGAACGCAATCTGTTTGGTTGTAATTTAACCAAAGCTGGGTTGTTTCAACTCGTTGTTGGGTCAAATATAGACAATTTCTGGGATTGTCCCCTTTTGACCCAAGACTGGGTTGAACATAACCCAGTATTTTAGAGTGTAGTCTCTATACGACAGGTGGGCCTGTTATAGGGGAGGGCCTGAAAAATGAAAACGCTTGGTGATCAGACAAAAAGTCAGAGGCAAAGCAAGTTATTTCATTTTGCTGAAAGATTGATGAAACACACTTTTTCTTTTTTAGATAACATGCATGTAGCCATGCATGCACAGGACTACAAAATAGGTACGTTTACATGCAACCAAATAATCTGTTTGTTATCATATTGATGGATCAATCATATTGAAAAGCCTTCATGTAAACACCTTAAAGGCGGCGTGCAGGTTTTTTGATAAACACTTTGGAAAAGGGAGTTGGGACGCATGTAAACATGTATATCGTGGTATTTCTCAAAATGTCAAAATGATGCAAAAATAGCGTTGTGCCTTTGAAAATTTTCTTTGCCTATATCTGAAAACTTCTTAAGAACAACTTTCTGCAACTCAACTTTGTACATTTATCCAGAGAAAGCGTGAACTTGACAAGAGATGCTATGGCGCTGCATTGCCAAGTCCTTTGCTTTTTTGCGCACTTCAGATTTCGTCTACTTTTAAACTGTTTCACAAGTTTTCTTCTGTGGGTTGATGAAAGGATTTTGTTTATTAGTTAATAATATTTTGGCTATGGATAGTCATTGGGATGCTTTTGAGATAGCTTTGTATGTCCATTAAGCTGGTTTTGATACGCGAATCTGGCAACACTAGCTATGCACATGCGCAGACGTTTGAACGTTGGATTAAATCAAATCTACATGTAAATTAACATTTTAATCAGATTGCAATGTAAACTGTATTGTCGTATCTCCATTCAAGTTAAATTCAGTCAGATTGACAAAATTTTGTGCAAGTAAACATAGCCATGTGTATAAAGAAATAAATCTTAAGACTTTAGACTCTTAGCATGTAAAAGAACAGTTCTGAGCATTTCAAATTTTTCAGAGAAAATGACTGATGTGTGATATGTGCTTCATGTATGTGATGATAATGCATGATGTCTCTCAAGATCCAACCTCTCAACCTTTGTTCTTGCATTCAGAAAAAAATGTGCCCCCAAAGTTCAGATATAATGCCAGTATCCCGCTAAGGGTCACAGCTGTGTCCTTTCATCTGATTACCTTCCAAAAGATCCTTCAAGCCAAACCTCCCCATGAGCCACAAATCTGAGGTGTTTAGATAAACTTGACCTCATCTTTCAGAGCATTCATAAACTATGCATTCACAAACTTCAGATTCGTCCGTATGTGATCATGAAGAGCTCGGAGCACAGCATCCAGTACACATCAGTGTTGTGAGGGCTGTTTGTGACTGGTACTCACTTTAGCTGGCACAGCGAGCGAAATAGCCTGGCACAAATTCCTTCTTTTCTCTCTCGCGGGCCGATCCCGGCAGGACGCCAGCCTGTGCCAGTGAGCCCACTTGTCTTTTAACAGAAAAGAAGGTCCTCTATCTTCTCCATCATCTGGCAGGGTCAGGCCTCATAGAGCGAACAATGGCTGTATACATCTAACCACAAAAAGCAAACATACACCGTGCCGGGTTGCGGACACACTTACAATCCATCCCTCACCCAGCCCTGTGTGTGTGTGCGTGAGTCCTAACCAGTGCGGTTGTTAGGATGCCAAAAGGTTTGGATTTTCCCAGGATTGTTGTGCAGTCCGGTGTGAGAGTTTGTGGGCAGGAAGGAATCTGCCCTCTTTCATTAATGCTCAATGGAAAACTGTGAAATCAGTTCTGAACCGCAGCGATGGACAAACAGAAGAGCAGAGGAGCCTGTGCGGGGACAAACCCGACCCGGCTCGACCCAACTTACTGGAGGCTTTTCAGAGTTCACTGCGGTAGAGAATGACATCATTCTCTCAAAAGCTAAACAAAAAGACGCAGAAAAAACACTCGAGACATCATGACCTGAACATACACGCTGAATTTAGACCAGGTCTAACCCGCTAATCCTTTTCATTTTCTAGTGTTTCTGAAGTTATTCTGCATGCTTTAAACTTTACGATCTGCCGAAAATGGAAAGAAGAATTTGTTCCCTCGTTCTGTTGCCATGCAACAACATTTATTTGCATTGCTGAGAGGAAATTTGGGTTTTCAGCATGTTATTAAGATACAATAAAGTACTGCGCTCTTCTATGGTACAGTGATGATATGTTAGATATTAAAACCATTGAACTTTCATATGTACTAAGCTATTACATGATTAACATTAGTGCTGGTAGACTACAGCATTAGCAGAGTTTAAGGTCATGGGTCTGATTCTCCAGGAACACACACAAATATTTAGCTTGAAATGCAATGTAAGTCGCTTTCAATAAAAGCGTCTACTGAATGCATGAATGTAAATGCTGATTTACAGTATGTACCATGGTATTTACGTGGCACTCCTTAAAGTACCTTAAGCAATACATTTTACTGTAACTACAAAAGGCCGCAAGTCCACATGAAGAGGCCGAGTTTCAGATGGGACAAAAATATCTCGATTGAAAGCTGTTTTCTGATGAATGGTTGGATTATTATATTTTATTAATCTCTAACAAAAACTTTTGTCTATTAAAATCCAAGTATGTGTCAGCATGGCTCAGTGGGGTTCTACTGTATGGACCTGCATCCAAGAGATCCTACGCACATATGTATGTCTGAACAAACATTAATTTATCAATCACTCCATTGTAATATTTATAGTGTGTTTTAGACTATGTGTTTTACACGTGGGCAGCTATTTTCATAAACGGACATTTCAACCTCTCTGGTTTCAAAAATATCTTAGTGCACACATGTCAGTTTTTAGAAAAGTGCATTGACACATACCCGTGTATGCTGTCAAGAGCATGCCAAACCTGTAGGTGGCGGTGTAATAAGAAGCTCAAGCCCACGTAAGCCAATCAGAATCTCGAAAACAGAAATGAATCACTTCCTGTTCCTCTTGTGAACAAGGTCGCACTGTTGGCGTAGGTTCGAGCTCCGGCGCATACTATGACGTTGGCTGCCTAAACATTCGTTTGTCGTAGTTTACATGCAAACGTGCAACTGAAGATTTTCAACTTTCCACTCTGGCCGGGGTGTTTTGAGAAAGAATCGGTTTCAGAGGCGAGATCTCCATTTGCTTGTAAACGAAGTGCGCAAACGAATGGAAATGTCTCAGTTTTTCAAAATAGCAATGTACATGTAAACAGGGCCTTAAAGTCATGCTATGGGAAGCAGAGATTCATGTGGCAGTCTCCACTGGTGCAAATTCCTAATCTGAGGTATGAGGTAAAATTAAAGTCATGCTTCTATTAACAGACATTTAAGTAAATAAATGACAATTGACTATCCATCACCAAAACCCATAGTGTGTTAGATTTATGTGTGTGTGTGTGTGTGTGTGTGTGTACCTGGTAATTATCATGGGACAATTGGTCCCCACACAGATAGGAATACCTGTATTTTTTAAAATATACAGTTTGTACAGTATAAAAGCCATTACGTCTATGAAATGTCCCAAAAAAAAACAGAGTAATCCATCAGTGATATTTTAAAATGTGAACTGGGAACAAGTTGTCACATTAAAGAATCAGTTGAACGTGGCCTTTGGTCAGAGATGACACACATTGAAATACTGAGAAGCAGTACAAAAACAACAGCAGGTCAGTAATGGATAGTACTGATAGGCTTCAGGCAAATAGACAGGGTTTCTGCAGGGTTTAGTCAGTCAAATTTAAGACTTTTTAAGACCTTTTTATGACCATTATGATTTAAATTTATGACCTACATTAATAATGAAAAATAACATTAAAATTCCTTTCAAAAGTCTTTATTTTTTTTTTTTTTAAAGAGCACCAATTATGCTAATAAATGAGCACGTTAGCACGTTATTGTAATATCCCATAGTACATACATGTTATTAAAACTTGAACTAATGCACTGTGAGTCTTATAAATTGCTTACATACCTCACCGATTTCCCACTGTCTGGAAAACGCTCGGTTTAGTTCCTGTCTCCGCCTCCCAAAATGTCTAGTGTATTCGGATTGGTCAGATGACTACTCAACTGTTATTGGTCAACTGGGTTCGGCGTGTGTTTGAAAGGTTACGCCCCTGACTACGCGTGGGTTTTCCGGTTCTGACTGAGAGTCACAGGCGCTATATTTCTCTATAAACGATGGTGTCTGTACTGCCTTACCACTTCAAGCTCGATCCAGAGAGTTCAGACGGCGTTACGATATAAACGATCTCCGTCAATTAACGCGATTGGATTTAACTTTTTTAGGTGTCCTTAGCTCTGCCAGAATGCTAAACGAAGACGAAAATGTGTTGCAAAGACATCCAAAAGGTAATTATAACGTACTACATTACTTTGCAAACTATATGGAAACACCAAATGTAGCACATAGAAAGTATTTTTTGAAATGATTATAAAACTATTTCACTTATTAACATTATTTAGTATAGTAAACTTTATTAAAAAAGCCTGCTTACATACTATATTACTGTGCAAACTATATGGAAACACCAAATGTAGCACAAAGAAAGTATTAATTGAAATGAATGTTCTACATTATTTCACTATGGGAAACTTTATTATGAAAAACTGCTTACTTATAAGTGCTATGTTTTTACTTATTAGGTTTTAAGGAGAATGCAACAGGTTCCAGGGCCTCTTACCTGCGTGATTCATCATCCAGGTTTTGCACAAATTGTCTAAATCCCTACACACAGAACATTTATTGTACCGACTATAAGCCTTTGAGGTGCAGGACTAGATTAAGTTTTATTACATTTTTAAACCAATAACACTAAAGTATCATTATAGTAACAAAATACCCAAAAGAACAAAAGATGTAACTTTAAAGAAAATATAATAGTCAGTCAAAAGTTTTATTTATTTATTACAAATATATATTTAAATGTTAAACAATATACAAATAAACATACTTTAGTAACCATATTGTGCTCTTCTTTCAAAAATTTTTCAATTCATTTCTTACAGCTATCTATTCAGATAAATGGCATATCAAAGCTTTGTCAGCTGGTGCTATTTAAGACGACACTATAAGGTTATCATCCTGTCGTGTGTTGTTCTTCAGATACGCTTGGAGCTTCCTGATCAGATCGGTCACAATTTTGGCTTTCGATTACCCCTGCACTGAAGATGGCATGCAATCACGTCCTCCTTTGAAGGTCTCTCAAACTGTGATGCCAGGTCCATTGGAATCGGGGTTTCCTTCAGCTTATCTTCAAATACCTCATCAAACACAAGCCTGATCACATCCTCCACATAACTGTAGAAATATTGCAGTCAATAAATCTTTTGTTTTGATCATTTATTTCCCTGCTTCATACATTAAGTTTTTAATTATGAATGTATTTGAAATAAAACATTACTGCTTACGGTATGTCACTTGTGTGTTTTGGGAACATAGCCTTGTACTTTCCCTCCTGCTTTTGTTACGGCTTGGTGACATTGTAATGGATGGCTGCAAGGTACAAATACCTGTAAAATATAAACAAGCAATTAATTTATTGTAAAAGTAAATACTACTTTATTTAACAAAGTTACTAAAATACTTATATACCTGCACAGCATTCCAATAAATGAGAAAATCAAAAATTTTTTGCTGCAAATCTGAAATCTCAGGCTACGGACGGCAAAGGCATCCACTGATGATGGTGATGGAAACATTGTGAAACGATGCTACTGCCTTGGTTCCTATGATTATGCAGAGAAAAAAAACTTTGTCATCATCAGTTATACATCTAAGACTGGTAGTGGTTTCACTAGCTAAATACATCATATGTGTGACACACCTTTGCTCCTCATATGCCAGTCTGACTCCTTGTACTGTGTGTTATGATGTTGCATGTTTGCATACAGTGTAGAAGGATGTGTACAGCTGCGAATCTAGGATATAGACAAATAAAACAAACATGTATTCAGTCAAAAAGACATATTATAACAATAGAGTACCATGACTGTAAATCGTTAGGCTATTCATTAAAACGTTAATGTATTACATATTCCATGGCCCAAAATTAGCAACACACATTACGTGTTTACTTCGTTTCAAAATCTAAGAAAGCTTCAAGTAAATACAACAGTAAAATACATATAACTTTAAACAAATCATCTGTACTTAGAGTTTCTTGAGTTTGATCATGAGAACAAATTTTACTGGTAACAGTTTAGCTGGCATTTGTATTTGTATTTAGCTTAGCAACTTAGCAAGTTTGTAAACATGTCTAAACCAACATCGATAAAAAAAACGATAGTCTGCATAATTCAACATACACGTGTGTAAATATGGTACGTTGTTTATGAAATACAGTATTACAACACAAAACAATTAGCTTGCAAGCTTAGCTCTACACGCACATTATGTTAATCTCCAGTTACGTAACGTACAGTAAAAGGCAAATAATAAACGTGAATACTTACAGCCTGTGATCCAGAAGTGCACAGTAATCCAACTTTCAAGAGGAGACCTCGCGCAAATCCAGCTTTGGTTCATGAGAAGCAGTTATTGTGAAAACTCCGTGAACAACTTCTGACTGGATTTTTCCGGAACCGTATTAAACATGATGTCCTCTGTGTAAGTCCATAAAGTGCTATTTTGCCCTCGCATCTAAAGAGACAGCGTCTACTCGAGAGATTTAATCGCTTAAACAATGAAACAAGAGTTTGCAAACAGAGTAAAAGCAGGGACTCCCAACCTCCGCCATTTTAGCTCTCTTCTGACTCGGCGCTCCCCACCCTCGTCTTTGAGGGCGTACCCAAGCAAAGCAGAGAGGGCTGAACTATGATAATGTTGGTCTTATCTACGTCACTAATCCCAGGAAGTAAACTGTTGCCTACAATCCGAGTGTTTTTTGTAGTCCTCGAACGTTAGAGACGATAACTCGCGTCATCGTTTTCTTTGAGGTATGTACTTTTTGAATATCGTTAGCATGTACTAATGCACACTTACACACAAAAGGATGTTTAAAAACGTGTATCCCATAATAGGTGCTCTTTAACTTTCATTGAAATTAGTAACAAGTTTATTAGTAAAGGTTCCATTTTCTTAAGAATAACAAATTGAAGGCTCCCTTTTCTTAAGCATCAAGAACACAGGAACAACACTTAACAATTCTAAATTAAAAATTATTTTAAAGTAACAAGTCAGTCAGTGCTTGTCTACATTTTTTATCTCCTCCTCAACCTTTTTCAGCTTAGCCAATTTTTTCCTTGCTTGCCCATCTGAGGGCGTTTGATTTTGAAAGGAGCTGGGCCATCTTTGACCCCGATTTGCCAAGACGAAGACAAACGGAGACAAACGGAATCCAGTGCTGTACTTAGACCGGGTAGTGACAGAGCCGAACAAAACTGACTGATCGCCTGCACCCGCTGAAGACCTTTTACAGCAACTTTATGCTTTTCTGACTTTGCATGCGATCGTAAGGCTTTTATGCCTAAACTAGACAGCTCCAGCACCTTCTTACACAGTGTGCAATAGGCTTGATACCGATTGTTTGCTACGGGCTTGAGCCAACTACTAAACGCACCGTCTTTGAGCCATAGCTCGTTAAATGTACACTTTCCCATTGTGATAGACCCGGAGATTTCAGTTAAACTAAGCTGCCCCTCGAGAGTTTGGAGTTCGCGCGGGACCGCGGGTTTCTGAAGTACTTCTGACAAGTCTGTTTGCTGCACTGCCGCATGGACCTTGTAGTCCTGGAAAGCTGTGATTATCCCACCCAGATTCCTCAGACAGAACTACAACAGGCAAAACGAGTGAATGCCGCCGCCGGCGCATTTTTGTGGGGAAAGGCAACAATGAACGAACGAGTATATAAATTTAAGACGTGGCTAAATGTAATTTATGACCTTGTATGGAAAATCTGGATGTTTTTATGACTTTTTATGGCCTAAAATTTTCATTATTAAATTTAAGACGTTTTATGACTTTTTATGACTCCGCGGAAACCCTGATAGATTATCTAGGCAGCAGTCTTCTTAAAAGAGTCGGTACTCAACACTCGACTAAACTAAACTGATGTTTTCTCCATGTGCTACACACACACACACACACACACACACACACACACACACACGCACGCACGCTAATGTCATAAACACAATCCTGCCAGTTTGAGATGAGACATCTTTCTCAGATCAGTTATTTTGCCACACTGCTAACTCTAAATTATGGCTTTGACTTCACAGCCCAGCGTGAGGTTTTTCCTCCCTTTCATATGCTGACTGATGAGATAAACATCACAACAAGACTTCAGTGTTGCAGTCTTATAGTTTTAACATGTAATAAGACCCTGACCCTATCTTAACATGTTCATGATCTTATTCATCCATGCACAATATTAAAGCCCAATTTCTCCTATACTGTAAAAAAGATTTGTTCTGTCACGCATCTTTGCGGAGATTTGCGTCTGATGATCACGTACACAACGTGCAGGAGTAAAGTCGGCATACTCATATTATAATGTCTATGATGAACCAACAATATTTTTTACAGTGTAAACTATCCCTTTAAGAGCCAACGATCAAAGCTTGATGGTTAAGATCAAGTTCCACTCTGCATTTTAACATTCAAATATATCACACTGTACATTATCTGCAGATTACAGATCAAAAATGCTTTCACAAAAGTATGATGTGCTCAAAGCAATATCTTCTTTTTGATTCATTGAGAAAGCGAGAGTTATGAGACTAAAGACCCTGGCATGCTCTCTGTGGCTAAACATATTTTTAGTGTAAATGTGGGCAGAGTTGAGGATACCCAGAATGTAGGCTGAATTTCTGAATGCCTGTGTGTTTGTGTGGCACGGTTTAGACTCATGAATCCGGTCTCTCACGAATCGTCTTTGAACTGATCAGAGAAACTGAACTCTTCAAGTTAGTTCATCTCATATGCGTTCTGTGCTGGTCTTATCTGTGACGCTGTACTTGAGCTGCAGGAATTAAGAAGCTTTACCCGCCACAAGGGTCTGACCGCAAAAGGTCAGTTTTGCAAATTGGGTTCATTAATCTTTAAGAGTACAGCAACTCCATGGAACCTCTCCATCCATGCACGCAGATTAAAAATGAATCACATGCTCAGAAAGATTAGTCTGCTGGGAAATTTCTTATATAGGATATAAGACTCGAGAAAGTAGGAAGGCAATCTGAATTTTTTGGACATACTAATAAAACAACAAATGCTTTCTGGTATCTGTCATGGCAGCAGGATGGGGCAAAGATTGTTGCCATTTTACCACTGGGTAATTACAGTTATTATCAGAGTATCTCTAGTAGTTGTAGTGGGTTATTAGTTCTGATGGACTGCTTGACAGCTCTCGTCTTTTTTTTGGACAGGACCTGTGGACGCTTTTAGCCATGGTCTTTATACTCCATCCCTGAATGAGATGAACTCCCACCTGCTGCAGTTTCTAAAGGTAAGAGGCTTTAAATTTGCTGAAACAGAGCCACAAGCACAAGGATTTCTTTGGGTCAAAGCCTGGAAAAAATGGTTTAACCCTGATGCATTGTCTGTGTATGTTTGATGAAGGACAGTTTTACACCAGATGGGTCACCTGTCCTTTCAGCCATAATAATAGACTCATTAAAGATGAATGATTCATCAAAAACTCATCACCCTATCTATGTCTCTCTTTCACCTCCAGTAACCCAGTAAGGCCAGTCCAGCAGCTAGTCAAGACATTAGTCAGACTATAAATAATAGTATTTAGTAAAACTGCGAAATCGCATGAAATCACTTTGATGTTTTCTCACACCAAGACTCGGTGCTTCGCACTGGGATTGTTTTCACACTTGGTTGATTGCTTGTTCTTGAACCAAAACTTCAACCCCCCTTTCCCCACCACCACCTCAGCCTCCACAGGTCTCTCTGCACATTTCAGTTTTCGCAGTATGTTTGCATCATCGATATGAGTACCACCCTGAGAACCAACCGTGGGTGTTTACCATGGCTAGTTAATGACTAAGAATAGGAACAGAAGAGTTTTTGTCCTTGTGGTTGTATTTCTGTCCCTGTGGTTGTAACATGCAAAGGAAGATGCTCCCTAAAGGCCACTTCTGCATTGAAATGCAGCAATGAAAAATGTTTTGTAGCTAATAAACTGTCTTAAAAACAACAGCGAAATCTCCTAGAAGCCACATGGACCATTCCCCAGACTCCCCTAATGAATAGGCCAGCATTCGTTTTCATGCTGGTGTTGCTGTTGTATGCCGGTATTGCTGGATAGTTGTTGGACCAGTAAGGAGACCAGTATCTGAAGATCAGTATTAAAACATGCTAAACTTTTTTATGTTCAGTAAGCTTTCACAACAACAAACCATCCAAACTCTAAGGCCCTGTTTACACGAGAACGCTCGAGGGTAAAAACGTAAAAATATTTTATCAGATATGCCTTTCCTTTACACGACGCAGGCATTTCTGGGGCTTTAAAACGCTAAAAAGTGAAGCCACCCTACAGAGTGGAAATCTTAAAAACGATCTACCCGTCTAAATGGTAAAAACGCAAAAGTCTGCTCACGGTGGCTCTCGACGCATACGCGTTTACATCACAGGCTTTGGACGAGACCTGGGAGAACAAGGAAGAAGGTTGTACGCAGGCGTGCGGACTTGGTATTGTTGTGTGTCAGTGCTTCACATTGCCACCTAGCCGCCTGGAGTGCATACTACATTGAATATCACACACTTTTGCATCACCATATGCACACAGCTTTTTTTCCCCCTTTAAAACGCTGGTATAAATGTGGAATAAAAAGGGATAACGCAACACCACTTTTGCGTTTTCTTTTCAGATCGTTTTCGTGTAAACGTAGCCTAAAGTCACACAGAGTGAAAGCTCTAATATGCAGACATTTGATCCAAACACAGCCTTAGCTTAGCTTAGGTTGATCTACAGTGCAGTTACTTTCAGAAAACATAAAATGAAAACATTAAACCTGTACTCCACTGGTAAAGCATTGATTTAGCAATGCAAAGAAAATAATAATGGGTTCAATCCCAGGAAACACACATATCTTCTAATCTAATGAACTGTTAGTCACTTTGAATAAAAGCACTGGCCAAATACATAAATATAATATAAAAATGTAAAAACACTTCTATTGTGCAGCAACTGGGGATGAATTGAACAGTTGTGCTACCTTTTGTGATATTTCAACGTAAATCAATCGTAATGGCACCTCAGTTTAGCACTATTTGTATGACTGTAGTGCTACACAAGTAATATGAAAGTCTTTGTCATTTTTAGCACAAACATGACCTCTTTTTTATGTAAATTTGGCATCTATATTTCCCAAAAGTCAACACTATAAATATATGCAATAAATCACATGGGATAAAAGAAAAAATAATAAAGTTAAAAAATAGAAAAAATAAATGGGCACATATTAGACAAGCACCCTTTATATCCCAAAATGCATTTTAATGAGCAATATTAGGAGTCTGGATGGCAATGTTTGTCAGATAGCAGCAATCTAGAACAGGGGTTTTCAAACTTTTTGCACATATGATGAACACCTTCCATAAAACATATATCCATATTTTTACAACATTTAGATAAATAGTAATAGATTTTATAAAGACAGCAAATTGTTTACAAACTAGGGATGGGACGATTACCGGTTTCACGATTTACCACGATAAAATGCCCTGAGGGTTAGTATTATCGTTTAAAATTTAATTATCATTACAACCGTGTTTGATTACCGTGATTTTGAAAACTTGCGGTAAATCCTGTAAGCCAGAATCAGTTCGACGCAGGCGCACATATGCAACATAGTGTTTGCATAAGAAGGCATTTAAGGGATCATTTATTGTATTCATTTACGGTAAACTTATTAGAAAGATTTAATTATTTTTTACCACAGAAATAATTTCAGGGACATGAAATATTAAATTGTGATTTTCAAAAATAAAACTTGTTCAAATGTTTTCAGTGTGTGTATCAGTTCTTTTTGAACATTTCCATCTCATTTTAACAAAACTTTGATAATATTCATAACCGTGAAAACTTTGGTCACTGATATGAAATTTTCATACGGCCCCATCCCTATTACAAACTTAAATAATTGGCTACACACAGACTTTTTAAAATCTTCTGGAAAACGCTTTAAACCTTTTGGGGGACCCCAGTTTGAAAACACCTGGTCTACACTACACCAACACTATAACCGGCATCAGAGCACAATTGCAGTTACATTGTATGCAAAAAAAGAAACACAACCCACTGTGTTATCTCTGATGAGAACTGTCAAAACACCCATAAATGTGGAGCAACAGTAAGCCCTGCACAAGCGACCAGACAGCTGGGGTCTTTCACAACAGCTTCATATTTAATAACACACAATTTGCTTCAATACGCCAGTTGCAATCATTCAAGTCACTTCACGGGGTGGTGGTGCCCATCACAAATGAGCAATATTAGAAAACATTTATTGGTCATCGACGGACCCCTTGAACCGCCTCGGTAATCTAGTGAGCAAGTTGGCGATTGTAAATCGGTGCTGAATGTATGTCGCTCGGGTGAATTTTTATTTCCAGTCATCTCTCCTGAATACATCTGTCCACTGCAGCGGCTCGAATTTTCTGTTTTATATTTCATCTCTGCCTGCATTAATGATGGAATCGGATCATTACAGTCAGTAACAGTGGAGCATTAATACTGAATTATGGGCTCGCTGAGCAGAGCTACACAGACTGAGCCCAGACCTGTTGTAAATTTGCTCGGCAGTGAATAATCACTCGAAGGTCCTAACGTTCATTGAAGTGGTGCAGATGGTGAACAAAGCAGCTAATTTTAACCTTTACTACCACCGCAGTCATAGACGACTGGGCTGTGTTCACTGTTGTGATTCAAACTCTGCGATGACAAAGATTCTCAACTGGTTTTGCATGAGAAGAGATTATATTGAAACCAATAATAAAGAGACAGGAAATGAAGGAAGAAGATAGGAAAAATTGTAACTTGTGATTTAAAGAAAAGAGCACCGCTCCAACAGGACCCAAGGTTTACAGTGAACATCAGATGACCACCAGTGTTTCAAAACTATTGACCATACCCAAAGCTGATTGTAATAAATAAATCATAAATTGCCCTTAAAAAACAAAAACATTTTCGTTTACTAAACTACATAATTCTGAACAAATCTGAATAAAGTCATTTTGAGCTTATTTACACCTGGTATTAAGATGCATTTTGGTCAATCAGATCAAAAGTGGATTTTTTTTGTGCATAAACATTTTTTGTTACATACGGAAACATCTCCTCACTATCTGCTTGCTGTCTGTCTGCTGATCAAACTGTAAAAAAACGCGATCTCTGTAGACAGCCCAGGCTTCACAAACGGCAATATCAACATAGTGGCCAAACCTAGCACCACAAAACAAAACAAAGTATTCCAGCCAATAAACGACAAGAAGGATTTGGGGGTGGGGGTTGGGCGCGTTCATGAAAGCACGGAAGGGAGGGGAAGGAGTTAGCTACGCTCCGTCTCTTTGAAAACAGTTCAAACGTCAACAATAACTAACGTCTCGCGGATTCGCTTAGAGAGCCTTTAATGCCAGGTATAAACAGACAGGTGTTCCTGTCATGAACAAAGCAACACTTGCTACTTTTGTCCCGCTGCTAATACTGTTGCATTATGTTCACGCTTATATTATGCTAATTTAATTTTCATTTTTTACTGTTGATTTTTTTTTTTCTCAACAATTCAAATTTGTCGGGTTTCCTCTGAAACATTTGATGAAACTGAAACTTAACTCATTCCCCATCATTGACGAGTTATATTGACAATTAAGAGAAAACATTTGCATGAAAAACCATGTTCCTGATGAGTTTTTATGGTTCTGTAATACCGCCCAATTTATAAAAAATCTGAAGCAAAACGTTATTTACTCATTTTAAACTCTGTGTATGTTTTGATAATCATTCTGAATCTGATTTCTAACTAAATTAATTCACAAAAATGCTATTATTTCAGCTTTTTGCTAAAAAAAAATTATTTTTGAAGAAAAATAACCATATTTAAGAGATTATAAACAGAGAAAAAAATAAAGATAGGATGAAACATTTTTTTTATTGTTTTTTTGAAAGCAGAGGTCTGTTCTTCTTTTATTTGTTATATTTGTATGTTTATATATTTGTAGAAGAAAATTCTGGCGGGCAACTTTTTAAAAAAGGCAGGCTGGGAATGAGTTAAAGGGAAAGTTCACCCAAAAATGAAAATAATGTCATTAATGACTCATGCTCATGTCGTTTCAAACTCGTTAGACCTCCGTTCATCTTTGGAAACACAGTTTAAGATGTTTTATATTTAGTCCGAGAGCTTGTTGACACTTCATTGAAAATGTATGCACGGTATACTGTCTATGTCCACAAAGGTAATAAAAACATCATCAAAGTAGCCCATGTGACATCAGTGGGTCAATTTGAATGTGTTGAAGTGTCGAAAATACATTTTGGTCCAAAAAGAACAAAAATTATTCAACATTGTCTTCTCTTCGCATCTGTTCTGTTGTAAAGTACATGCGCGAGACTAAAGTCATGTGACTGCATATAATTGATATAAATATCAATTATATGTTTGCAGTTACATATTAACAAGGTCATAGTCATGTATATTTACTAAAAACAAGTGTAACACAAAAATATATCTTGTTCTGTGGTGTTACTTTTGACCCAACTGTGTGTTACTTTCGTCCTAGCTGACAATGTGCTACTTATGTTTAAAGTGAAATTATACTGAAGCCGTTTGTTCCAAATTTCACCTGGTATTGACAGACAACACTTGTGAGTTATTAAACAGAACAAAAATATATCTCTGTCTATAACATTATAAAATTAAGCTTTTCTGAAATATGGTTCTTTCACCCCTGCGCTCCCCTAGTACGTCAACATATCAATGATTTATCCGATGTATTTATGGCATGTTTTTATGCTCTCAGCCGTCAATAATTCACAATTCAAAACACATTGTGTTCTGCACAAACCAATGTTGTAAGCAAGTTTGGGTTGTATTTTCTTTAATCTTGTGCAGTTTTGTTTATGGCTGTCTTTGTTTGCATTTGGCTTTACCTAGACTCACAGCCTTTGATATCAACAATAAAAGAAATATGAAGTATTATCTTTTTAATCTTTGATAAGAAATGTTTATTTATCAAAACTATGCCTTTGACATTAATAATAAAAAAATAAAGTATTATCTTTTAATCTTTGATAAGCATGTTTGTTTATCAAAACTATGTATGATTATATGGTCAGTTGCTTTTAATTATCTCTGCAACCCATTTTGGGCTTGCGACCAACAGTTGATAACTTGTATAAAGGATCTTCAATTAACTTGCTGCTTCAGATGGGTATCGATGGGTGGTTTTCCTCTTGCCAAACTCTTGGTCTGGTGAATACTATGTAAGTTTCATTGCAGATGAGTAGGAAGCCATGTGTTGACCGTGAGCCGACTGGGTCAAAAGGGCCAATTGATTTGTAGTACTTCAAAAAGACTTTCGGTTGGGTCCATTTGGTTCATCCAGACGAGGAACTGAGGCATGAAAAATTCAACAAATATTTTAGTGACAGTACACCCATAAATCCATAAAAGTATAGCTTGAAACACATTTTATGGACCTTCCTTCAGGTACGAGCACAATAAAAAGCAGTGTCAGAGAATACAAACAAGGAGATAAAATGTTTATTTTCAGAAACACTCCAATTCAGACACAGATTTACCGTTCAGCTTTCCTGGAAGTTTTTAAACACAGAAGCATATAAAACACGAAGACGATAGCCTTACAAATCCAATTTGCGTATAAACCAAAACAGTAAAACGGAAAGAGTTGTTATCCTGAGCCTTTATTTTGTATTTTGACTTCAATAAAATTTGACACGCTGAGCCCAAGGCGCTCCAGGACACATTTGGTAACTTCCACGATTTTACGAGCCTAAATTCCACCCCACTCTTTGAGACCTTTTGTGAACTCACGTTATACCACTTACCCATTAAAATTAATTTAGTTAAGTGTGACTGTAGCCCAGCAGAGATCCCTGTGGGTGAGTGAACAGTAAGTGTGCAGGGGTCAGGGGAAATTTCCTGACTGTGACTGCAGAGAGGTCCTTGCTGTCTTTTGGAGCATTAAACAGCCCTCAGTATGATGTTTAGGGTTAGTCACTGTTGGCACACTGGCGTCAGTTCAGCAGCGGGTGATCTATTATAAACCATAGAGAAGGGGGATTTTAAATACACACAAAACCACATTGGGGTTATCATTGTGTGCTAAAAGATGGAAACTTTTTATTTAAAAAAGGTGGAAACTATTTATTTAAAGCATTTTCATAAGCTAAAATAAAGGAATAGTTCACCCCAAACTGAAAAAGACTATGGTTGACCAATGTTGTTTAAATTTTTATTGAAATTAATTTTTTTTAAATTAAAACCTTCAAAAGCCGTTTTCTTTCAGTCATAGAAGTACAAATAGCAGGCTTTTAATTGCTGTAAATGTATTGATATCCTACATAATCAATGTAATCTCATAAAATAATTTGCAAATATGCAAGAAAAGGATTGTACTCTAAAAATACAAACAGGAGATAAAGAATTTACAAACATGTGGAGTGCCGTTTAAGCACACAGACAGCGCCATGTTTTTTTTTAAAGCATTACTTAAAAATGTTTCTCATCCCACCATATCCACAGGTACAGAGTCAACCTACACAATAAATCCGTGGGGTACAATTAAAAAAAAAACATTTAAAAACAGATGCATTTGTTTAAAGCAAAGCATTTATTTATTTACCAGGCTGCAGGTGAAGCAGCTCTTTGTGCCTTCTAACGTCTCATAATCTGTCCTCATTTATGTCCAAGAGACTCAATAATAATCTTTTACATTTTAATCCTTTAATCTTTCATATTAAAAGCGTTTTTGTGCTGCTGCGCATTCATGTATGTGATAAGCAAACCCGCGTTGTCGTCCCGTTTAAAGGCGCATATTACTAACGCGCTCATTAAATAACAAAAAACATATTGCGCCGTTGACTTTAGACCAGGTTTTGATGGTCAATGGCGTAGTCTATTTTAGTTGCCTCAAAATAGCAACGCGCTAACAATGCGCCTGAATACACCTCGTTTTCAGACCAGATGGTCGCATAATTGGGCGCAAATGCATTTGCTATTTAAACATCGTAAAAATTATTATTGCGCCGGGTTGAAACTAGCAAAAGACACTTGCTTCGTGCATTGTGCCGCATTGCGCCGGGTGTATGATAGAGCCCCATAATTTTCTCACCTTTATGTTATCCTTGGTGTTTATGACTTCCTTTTAGTAGCTTGTTTAAACAAAAACAACACCAATTTTTTTCAATATTTTACTATGTTCTTACCTCAACTTAGATGAATTGATTTATGAAGAAAATACTTGATGTTGAATGATGAATTTGCACATGGCTCGTCTTAAAGTATGTTAAAAACACCACATAGACATAAAACAACAATGAAAACCAGATTTTCCCCACAGTGAGTCTTCAAACAAATGAGTAACTGGTCCTTGACGAAAGATGGATGACGTGAACTCCAATTTCTCTCTCATTGGTAGTCACTCCCAAAAGTCACTCGTCATTTGCATAAAGTTGATCTTTTCTCAACTTTGTCACATAGCTGGACATGCCTACTTTCCACTTTCAAGTCATCAAGCTAACCCTTATTGAAATGAATGAGATCAGTGTGCATGCAGCATTAAAGTGTTGTTTAACTTTAAAGGTGACATATTGATCTCTAAATCGATAAGTCACCAATCTCTATAATCATTTTCATGTGAACTATTCTCTAAACGAAACTAACTCTGCGCTTAGACCGCCACCGGCAAGAGCATCAATAAAAGCTCTGGCTGCCCTGCAAATGACGCTATAGAAAAGGTGTATTGAGCGGAGGTTTCCACCTTCCGATTGGTTGCCGCTGGACGTTTCCAACTTTGGATTGGTTGATGCCGAACCGCGTCATAGCTCATAACCATAAAGTAACTATAGCTCAGTGGTAGACCTTTGCATTAGCAGGGCTAAAGGTCATGGGTTTGAACCCAGGAAACACACGCAGTGTTCGAAGTGAGGGGGCTGAGGTGGTCCCGGACTTCTTATAAGCATTAAGGGACCCTCTATAAAGCTCAAAAATATGTATTGGGGTCCCCTGGTTTTTATTAAAATACTACATGAATTTAAAATTATTGTGCTGCGCTGCCACAATTTTGTCCATTATTTGTCCCAATTTCACAATAAACTAATCCAAAACATTTCTGTCTGAAATAAATGTAAACTGGAGGAATCAACAGATTGTTAGATTTAGGATTTGGTTTATGGGCTTTTAAAAAATTCTTTTCAAACTATTATTAAAATGGTTAGGGTTTGAGTTAAGGGTAATTTGGGGTTTCTTTGATTAAAACATGTATCCAGGACCAACAAAAAATGTTTTTTTGCCACGATCACATCTTACTTTGTGAAATCACGGCGGGCTTAGCCGGGAAGTGGGGCTTAGCTAGGGGACCCCATAATCTTTGACATAACTTGAAGACTGAACACACGTACTGATAAAACAAAAATTTATGCTTTGTTATGCACTATAAGCCGCTTACCCCGGATTTCCACCGACTGCGGTGTGGCTGCAGATCTGCCCCGCTGCGTTACGGCTCCGCACTCCGCCGTCCGCTTGTTGCATAGCGGCTGCATGCTGAAGTAACGAGGACCCATGAGGTCTCGCAAATTCACGTGGTGATCGCGCGATACCTAGTTCTGTCTCTGCCCATTATTCCGTTGAATTATCACGTTTTTACAAACCAGCCCAGATCACAACACGAGATCTCGCGTAGACAGAGCAGTACATCATATCCATCCAAAATTAAAAAAATAAGAAGGCTGCTAAAACATTTATTTATGCTCTATCTTTAATGTATTTATTTGAAACTCCCCCTGGCTCTGTTCTTGTCTATTATTTGTTGTTTCCGTATTAATGACTTTATTTGTGTGTGTTTGTAATGTTTGTATTGCAAATATTTAATAAAAAAAACACGAGTTCTCGCGTATTCAGGTATGATCACGCGATAAAGTCATGGCTCCGCCCTGCGGAGCTGTCCGGCATCCATCAAAAATAGAAGCTCTGCGTATTTGTGCCGGAGGGCTGCGGATGGCCGGAGCTGTGACGGATTCGGAGCGCAGTCAGTGGAAATACACACATTGACTTGAATGGAAACCGATTGACTCCGCCGCCGTTCCGCAGCGGATCCGCAACCATTCCGCAGTCGGTGGAAATCCGGGGTTAGAGTAAAAGCATCTGCCAAATGCGTAAATGTAAGTAAGATGTAAAGTAAATGTAAAAACAACAGCTGAAAGACAAAATAAAAAACAAATAATAGTGAGTGAACATAAATTGCGACTACCTCAGAGCTCAGACGTGATAAATTAGATTTGAAACTAACTCTGTGGGACAGCGGCCCACCAGGACCACGATTAAAGTGCCCCGTAATAGATCATAGGCAGATCAGTGTCAATAAAAATAGAAAACTTTCTGTCATTTTACTGTTTATCATAGCACAAAAATGGCTCTAGACTAAAAGCCTTATTTTCTTACCTCTTTATGAGATTTGAAAATGCAAACCTACCCTTCATGTACAGTACAACCTTGATGTGTACTCTCACGCTTTAAACTTATTGATATGAAGCATTGGAAAACAAATGGCTATTAAAGTAGAACTGATGTTTAGGTGAATTCTAAGGTGTCAAACTAATTTTAAGGTGTCTTGTACTAATATAATACACATACAGTATCTAATGCCCCATACAGTACTGTATGTGTATTTATATAGTACTCCAGTTGAGGTGCATGCTTGCGTGATGCATGTATACACAATGAAAGATCTGCTGACGTAAATAATCTCGAGCAAAAGTGTCATCCTGCTCTGACGCAGGTGTGTTTGTGTATGTGCGTGCCTGCTGTGGTTTAGCAATGTCATGCCTTCACTTCAATGCTTAAATAAAGGTCACAACAAAAGCACATGAATGGATAGACACACCTTATGTTCTTCAACATATGTTTAGATGCTTTTAAACCGATTTAACATCCACGTGTGTTAATACTGATCAAACGTGGATAGATGAAGAGTGACAGAAACACGGATCCTGTACGCGTCTAAGTCAACTTTGATCAGATCAGACTGACGGCACAAATAAATAAGAACAACTTAAGCCTTTGAACTGAACTCTCACATCCACCCTACCACAAATCACTATACCACACAAACACACACACACACACACACACACACACACACACAAACATGAAAGAAAACCAACAAACACATGTCTTACCATTTGCTTCTTTAAAGTGGTCATATAAATATTTAGCAATTAATTCTGATATTTCTGAAGTCCACTTGAAATGTTATTCGAGGTCTCTTATGCCAAAAAATTATTTTAAACTTTAGTTATTTTAATGTTTGTGATCTTTTAAGACCATTTGAGCCTAACAACTAAACAGTCTGAGTGTGCTACCGGCCCTTTAAGAATTCTATGTTAATTATTTTTGTTGTGATTGGCTAACCTGTTTGCATGTTTAATGAATACCATCAGTAGTTGCGTTTCCATTACAGATTTGCGCAAAACATATGCAATATTTTCTGAATCTCAATAAAAACCTTTGTGAAATGACAGCGTCTCCACTAACCAATGATATGCGACTAAAACAAGTTTTTACAAGTTTCCATTGCCCATATTTTTTCAATTCGCACCGTCAGTTTGCGCAATTTGAAGGGAAATGGAAATGCAGCTGCTTAAACAACCCATGCAAAATGTTATTCAATGTGCAATCAATTCAGTTTACATGTATTTGTGTAGTGCTTTTGCATTACATCTTGTTTTAAAGAACACAATTGTATACAGTATATCTTTCTAAAAGTCTCATTGGTCAACACATGCCTATGTGTAAGAGTGCATTGTAGCAAAAGTTAAAATCTTGGTTACATAACAAAGAGTCACTTATGCAAAACAACTTTGTTTTTCATCCTACATCTTTGTGACACACCCTAACTTTTTTGACATCAATGGATTAGCAACATTCTCTACTTCAGTAAACTTTAGTGTGTAGGCGCTCCTATATGACAACTAGTATAGTATCTCTCTCTTTCTCTCTCTTTCTCGCGCGCGCACGCTGTCCACGCCGCACCCCTCTCCAACACCTGCCCAACACCCACCGGCTGTAATTACAAACATCCTGTATCATGTGTCATTGAAGGGCATTATGGGAAAGCTAATTGTATCAGTGTTTCTGTTAAAAGAGGACACAGCGGAGAGTGTTTTGGCTATGGTTGACGGATGCTGAAACTCTTTGCATAAGCCGCAGCGAAGCACAAAAGCCCATCCGTTCCTCTCCAGTCTCATCTGTTAGAGCTGTAAAGTTGTGCTATAAATGCCAAACGCTTTTATCCCGTGCTGGATCATCTCAGGCTGTTTAATCACAGAGCACATCATTGCATCTATGAATGCTGTGGTCAGGCAGAGAGAGAGAGAGAGAGAGAGAGAGAGATTTGCATGAGTGTTTCTGGTTTGTGTATGAGAGTAATGTGTTTGATGGGCAGTGCTTCAACTATGGGGTATGTTTGAAGCTTTGATAAGACGCAGATAAACACATGCAGATCTCACATGAATCTGTCAGAAAGCATTACACAGTTCAATGGAGGACATCATCAGCCCTTCACATTCACATTAACACATCTATGAGGAGTCAGTATTATACCCTCTATATTGACATATTTGCTCTTTATTAAAATATTTTATTAAAGATGCATTTATGGAAAATGTTGTATGCATGTTTCATTGGTGTGTTTGGAGGATAAGCTCAGCTTTTAAATAAATTTAAGGAGGTTTAGAAAGAAATTATATTTAAACACATGTGCAAAGATTATTAAGACAAAAACAATGACTACAAAATATTACCACAAAAGAGGATTAATAAAAATATTGATAACAGATAGATTTGTAGTTTATATATGCTTTATTGTCTGTAAGCTTTTTGGCATTTATTGTATATTTGAATAAAACTCAGATCCCCAATGCATTTAACTTTTGACAAATAATTTTGTCCAATAAATCCCATAAACGTTTAATGTTTTGCCCGTTTTGTACAATACACAAATCTTGATTACCTGAGGGAATGTTTAAAGCAAATATTGTACAAATATTAAATATTTGCAGTATTGTATCACTTTTGGACACTACCTATACATTTCATTTTAAATATATACAACACACATTTAGATATGTATATAATAATTGAGTTATTTGAAAATAATGCACACCTAAGGTGGTAATGCAGCATGACGTAAAGCAGGAGCCATTATTAATCCATCTGTGCTACTTAAGACCTAGCTGAGTCCCATTACTAACCCATGTAGACAAAATCCTGTGGCACCAAATGGGAGCTACCTGGTTAACCCATATGGCCCTGATATGGAGCCCATAATCAGTCCATCTAAGCTACTTAAGACTAGCCTGGTCCAACCAGACTCTCATACATTCATTTCATTTGGCCACGCTCCATTGCAAAGCGTTACTTCCGTTAAGGAGGGTCCTCTGTTGAAGTTTAAAACTATTGGATCTGCCCAGAGTCACTCAGGATCTGCCAAAGACAATCGCTAACGTGTGGTCGTGACGTATATCATGCACCAAAACCGTCCGGAAACAACAAGTCAGAATAATCAGACAAACAAAACTTAGCAAACCTGGTTCTTGCTCCGGCTTTAACTTCTGTATATTCGGCAGTTTTCTCACGTCTTTCTCCACTGCCATTACTGAACTACAACTCAAACTGACGCACAACCTCAACGTCATTGTTCTTAGACACCCCCATCTGTTTGCTGATTGGTCCTGCAGATTTTTGCAGGAGAAAACGAAACTCTACAGAGCAGACTACTGAAGCGAAATGAAAATTAAGCGGAAGCACGTAGGAGGGCGGAGCCAGGCTAACTTAAGACCTAGCTGGGTCCCATTACTAACCCATGTAGACAAAATCCTGTGGCACCAAATGGGAGCTACCTGGTTAACACATATGGCCCTGATATGGAGCCCATAATCAGTCCATCTGGGCTACTTTAGACCTAGCTGGGTCCTATCACTAATCTGTGTGGACAAACTCCTGTAGGCACAAAATGGGAGCTACCTGGTTAACCCATGTGGGCCTAATATGGATCCCATCATCAGTCCATCTGGGCTTCATAAGACCTAGCTGGGTCCTATTACTAACCCATGTAGACAAATCCTGTGGCACCAAATGGGAGCTACCTGGTTAACCCATATGGCCCTGATATGGAGCCCATAATCAGTCCATCTGGGCTACTTAAGACCTAGCTGGGTCTCATCACTAATCTGTGTGGACAAACTCCTGTAGGCACCAAATGGGAGCTACCTGGTTAACCCATGTGGGCCTAATATGAAACCCCTCATCAAACCATCTGGGCTACTTAAGACCTAGCTGGGTCCCATCACTAATCTGTGTGGACAAACTCTTGTAGGCACCAAATGGGAGCTACCTGGTTAACCCATGTGGGCCTAATATGGATCCCATCATCAGTCCATCTGGGCTTCATAAGACCTAGCTGAGTCCCATTACTAACCCATGTAGATAAAATCCAGTGGCACCAAATGGGAGCTACCTGGTTAACCCATCTTAGAGTTCTCAACGGGCCTAAAAAACAACCCGACCAGGGGTGCATTTCCCAAAAGCATTGTTGCCAACTAAGTTGGCAACTTTGTTGGTTGCATTGCAATTTCCCATTAGGTTAGCAACGATGCTTTTGGGAAACGCACCCCAGGGCCGTGGCTTTTAAAGCTCGGACCCGATGTAGCCCGACACATCAACATTAATTATCTGCCTGAACCCGGCGCACAGCCCGACGCCGCCGCCCCCCTTTTTTCTTATCATACATGTATTATCATGACCAGCAGACAGTAATTCAAATCAACCTTTACTGTTTACACCTATTAACAATACAAACAACTGAAACAATAATCTTGAAATATGCTATATAAATATGCCTTAAATAAAAATCACACAATAATAAATAAAAAGAGCTCAAACATGTACCCAGGCAGTGGCTACCCCTCCTGTAGTAGCGGCGGTGAATTTACCTATAGCAAGTTTACTTTTGTCCAACTCCACCTTCTTCTTCAGGTTACAGGTGTGCACGCAGCGGTGTCAGGTCTGCCCCTGCCCCTCTCCGTGATGCACGTTGCCCACAGCAGCCATGCTTTCTTTACGGTGAACAGCAGCAATGATATATATATTTTTTTTCACTGTGTGGAAAAGAGTCCTAGGTCCGACCTGACCCAAGTCATTTTCTTATATTTTTTACTCTAACCCGGCCCGAACCTGCAGGTCCTGTTGGGTTTGTCGGGTGGACCTGACCCATTGAGAACCCCAATCCATATGGAGCCCATCAAGGGCCCATCATCAGCACATCTGGGCTAACACATGTGGGGCCCAAAAATCAGCCCAGGTGCAATCCCTTTGGGCCCCACAGGGTGTGTTGGCTGGTTATAACTGATGTTTTACCCCAAAAACGTTACCAACTGCAGCTTTAAATTAACAGCCCTTCTTTAATTCAGAACCAGAGGACAGACAAAGAGAAAAATATCTGAAGGGGCTGCCAGAAGTATTAAATATCTCCTCTGAGGGCTTGTGGATGGTGAAAATTGGGGAGGGAGCTCAGCTAAACTCTCAGCTCCTGCCGAGCCAGGTCACAGAGTTTTACAGATCCATTTCAAACTCTGACCCACAACTTACAGAGGTGAAAAGTGGCCAGAAAGACTCAAAGCAAGCTCCAGAAGGATTTGGCAGCATATACCAGTGTAAACACTAGAGGACCAAATCGTAATGCGAACCTCAGATGATAAAGTGTTAAGGGAGCGAGGGAAACCCAGAAGTATGCAACACGGATGATGATGATGTAACCTTTGCTCAAAGAAATTCACCTGAGCCTGCTGAATATCACACTAAATTCCATTTTCGCTCTGCAAGTGGTGGTATTGCAACATTATCCGCACCATTAATTGCAAATAGCGTGCTGATCGACGTTTGTGGTCAAGCTGAATTGCAGGCGTTTAGTTGAATTGCAAGCATGTCTTTGTGCTGAAATGCCACACCCCAAAGCGCAGCCACAGATTAGCGTATTTACCCTGAATCTTCTATTCAGAGAGAGTCACGCTAGCCCGAAGCACTGGTCGATTGAGACAAACAGTATTTCAAATCACCGTTATGATCTGCTGTGTGATAAATCTGAAGTTTATATGGGTATGTGCCTTTCACTTTTGACCCCACACTGCATGATCAAAGAACAAGATGGCTATCTATTCATCTGCCATCTAATAAAGGTCTGCGTGTGCTTTACAATTTTATCCAAACAATCAGCTTAATGGAAGCCATAGGCAGATGGCCTTATTGCCGTTCATCTCACCGATATTACCATGAACACTGGCACAGTAATCAGAATTAAAGTGCGCTCTCATCTTATAAAAACACACACGTCAGCAATGCAAATCCAGGCACCGCTAGCTGTATATGTTATAGAGACATTAATGTACTCTAGACTGAACTGGTGTCATTCATTACACAAGGCTGAATGCATCTGTCGAATTAAACACAATCCCGGTTTGTGTTTCTCTCGGTGGCTGCATCTGTGCAATTATATCAGCTTAACCCATCAGATCTGTGTTTATTAACAACTTCTCAGTCTATTCATACGCCGGCACAGTTAAGAGATTCACGTCCGTCCAGGAACATCGTGTTTAAAAGCCTTGTTAGAATTCTGCTTCTAAAAGAGGCGTTTATTAATTTCGGATGAGTGATCGTGATTGCTAAAATGTGTGACAAGTACAAATTTTCAATTATGCTGATGTCTGGAGTCGGAGTATGAAACACAACGGCATTGATTTAATTAACGTTTCAGAAGCCTGATCACAGACAGAGACAGGTATGGAGAGACTCCGTCATCTGTTTCCAAGGATGAAATTAACTTTGTGTCTATCGTTCCAGTCACCTCTGGACGGAAACGTCAGTAGTTAGCGGTTAAATCAAGTGTATGAAAATCTGTCCCAACAGCAGTCGGATTTCTTGTAATTATTTTGGAAAGATCATTCGGAGGATTGTTTTTCTGTTCATTTGTGAATCAGATGATCATTGTTCGTGGAAAACACATGCTCTTTTGTCAGCCTGCGAATGTGCACACACACACACACACACACACACACACACACACACACACACACACACACACACACACACACACACACACAAAGTGCATGGAAAAACATGCACAAAACCCTTAATAACATAATGGGAAGATGAGTTATAGAGACTAAAAAGCATTAATTTATATCCACCTGTCTTAAGCTCTATTAAAACCTTGTGATCCACCAACCGAGACAGCACTTTAAGACATCACAGGTGTGTTCATACGGCACCACTGCATGTATCCTCCAGAAACAATCCCAGAATTCATAGTAAAAAATACTAAAAAACAGCAGATTGCTTTAAGGCAAACCAAATATTGTGTATTTCATTCAGTAGCAAAAATATTGAATGTTATGTTGTAAGCATTGTGAATACATAGCTATAATCTCTTTGTGTTAACGTCCAATCGCTGAGTCACATTCACACAACGGCATCATTGTGTTTGGAGCCTCATTTCATTGGGTCATTGAGTCAGGTCAAAGGTCAGCGAGTCAGGTGAAACTAGAAAACACCTGCAACTCAGCACAACCAACAGAGAGGCGAACACACAAAGCATTAACAAAATGTTTTACGTGTGAATCACATGTGTGTATTATTTAGACAAAAGAAAGTGGACGAATTGACCGGTCAACAGTCGAATAAAAATGGCACTATCGGTTCATAAACGCTAACACACATATGGTTTGCATGTGTAAGCTCCACAACATGACACACTTATTTCTTACCTGCTGCTGACCAACGCTGAGTGTGGGGATTGTGGGTAAAGAGCCATATGGCCTTCCTGCTGGAGTGCAACCTGTCTAAAACGCATTTTTACAGACATACTGTTTTCCACCCGAGTCTGTCACTGACCCTGGATGGATTTAAAAGCCGGTCAATCCAATTTGGTTTGTTTGAAAAGAATGAGGGCATGGTTGAGGGGAATGGTAAACAGGTAATCTTTAAATTTAATCTCACATTGATGAGCTTTTGATTCTGTTGCACATCACAAACAACATCACAAACATAAGGCTAAAGTGATCTCACATCATCTCTAAATGACAACTTAAATTAATTCAATCTCCTCACTGATAAGGGATCATAACAGATCCTGGATCATCAATCTCAGATAGACCCACATTTTGTACCACAGCAAACCCGCAAGCCGGCGTATGAGAACTGAAACACTGTTTCTCATTACACATACAAATGGAGCATTTCTTAAAGGTGCGCCACCAAATACATGAACTTCATTATTTCATTGTAAAGGTCAGAGAGGAGGTAGAAAATTTCTCATAAAAAAACGAAAAGAAGGTTTTTGCCGCAAAAAGCTCCTGACATATTTCGACCTCGCGGAAAAGAAATGTAATAATAAAACATGTATGATATGACCCCTTTAATATTTAAAAGCGCTGGTTGTATTAGATCCACTTTGGGTTCAGGCTTCGATTTAATGCTTCTGCGGACCTCTCGGCCAGGAGGATTCAAAAACAATTGGTATATTGAGGCTCTCGGTTTGTATTGTGGCATTTCCATTTATATTTATATGGAAATCAGAACATGTCATCCATAATGACTACAGCATAAGCGACAAATACAGTGCATTTAACTCTTTCCCCGCCACCAATTTTTTTTTAAAGTCGCCAGCCAGCGACAGCAATTTTTATGATTTTCACAAAAGTTTAATGTCTTTCAGAAAAAAAAATGCAATAAATATATAAACATACAATATATCGAATGAAAGAACAGACCCTCTGCTTTTAAAAAGCACCTATTGTCCGATTCACGTTTTTACATTTCCTTTGGTGTGTAAGTGTGTATTAGTACGTATTATTACACGGCTCTCTGGAATGCTTGATTCTGATTGGTCAGTTGAGACATTTGCAGGTTCGTTCTTTTCAAATAATAACCGCTCCAAAATAATAACGCATAGCCGGACTACTTTCACGAGTAAAATCGCTCCGCGCCAATAAAGATCAATAAAGATTACTGTCTGTTTGGCGCCATCTTGTGACAAACACTCGACAACCACGACAAGACACAGACAGCTTACTGAGACTGAACTTGACAAAATAGAGCATGACAGCTACGAAGCCAACACACAAAAAAATACAGAATGGGCATTAAAACTTCTCAAAGACTGGCTAAAAGAGAAAAAATGGAGACAAGTATGAAGCAGAGGATCTTAATAAGGTATTACGATCATTTTATGCATCGGTGCAAAGTTTCGCGGAAGGATAAAAATGTTAATTTAAAACAAATATGCCAATAAAATGTTTCAAATTCATATTCATGTCCAGTTTTTTTTCTTATGTGGCAAGTAGCCGTGTAATAAGCGGGATAATGTAGAGGCAGCCGGTAGTTATTGGGAAATAAGCCCCTTCAGTGTGATACAAGACCCTCCGCTTCGCGTCGGGTCCTGATCACACTGTCGGGGCTTATTTCCCAATAACTACCGGCTGCCTCTACATTATCCCTTACTTAATGATATGCAAAAGGTACAAACAGCAAAGTAAACGATTACGCAAGTTATCGTCTCCAACGTTAATCTCTTTTCTTGGCCTACAACAAACACACGGATTGTAGGCAACCGTTTACTTTCTGGGATTGGTGATGTAAAGAAGGCCGACATTAACATAATTCCTCCCGCTTCAGACTCACAGCCTGTAAGTTAACTCCTGTTAGCATTGCATTGTGAGCGAATCTTTCAAACATGGTAAGGAGCGTCACATTTCCGGCTGACGTCAGAGGTATTCAGGCCAATCACAACGTACAGATTAGCTGGCCAATCAGAGACACAGAGAATGAGTTTCAGGAAGACAGTAAAATCTGGAGCTACAAAAATGTACGGTATGTGGAAAATGTTTTAAATCACGCAAACGCAAAAAAACACAAACTCATGTTGTTTTTAAGCAATGAAATAGGTGCACTTTAAACAAAAAACATACTTTCTTTATTTGTTTTAAAAGGTGGGTAAGAGTGCCTCCTAGTGGATAATAGCGGAAATATGACGTTGCCGTAAAAACTTGTCATTAGCAGAGAAGCGTTTTCTCTTAATTGACAAGATTATCAGGGGTTTAGCAGCACTTTTTAAAAAAAGTGCTTTTGTCCTGACCCACTGCCAAACCTTTCACCTGTGTTATCTGATGAATTATTTAGATTTAAGCAGTGTTCAAATTATGTCAAACATTATGGGGGCACCTAGCAATTTCTCTAGAAAACAGCATTAGGCTCACTTGAGAGTTCACATTTGTTTCAGACAGAACTTTTTTAGATTCGTTTATTGCGAACTTAGAAATATAATGGACAGTATCACTTTGTGGCAGATCAATTCATGTAGTATTTACATTTTAATAAAAAACAGGGGACCCCCCTAATTTATACTTTTGTGCTTTATAGGGGGTCCCTCAATGCTTATAGGAGGTCTGGGACCACACAAGCCCCCCTCAATTTGAATACTGGATTTGATTGAACTATTATCCAGCCAATCTTTTCTCTTGTGCACATCTGCATTGAGCTTCATATCTGATGATCCTGCAATTTCTTTCATTCTCAATACTTCTTGGCCTTTTCGCGATTTGGGGACCTGTTGAATGCACCCCAGAAAAAAGTAGAGAATGATTACGTCCTTCTTGTCGCAATCGAATTTCCATGTTATGATTTGACCCAACACCCCATCTACACCGGACACAAGTGACATGATGCGACAAAAAAAAAGATTGATGAAAATTTGTTTGGCTTTTGAAGGTCACATTACCCTTAAAAAATGCCTGCTATACCCCCTGCACTACTCCCATTAAAAGCATATGTGCATGTGTGTTTGCGTGGAGATGGCGAGTTTTCGGTTTTAACATATGGCATGTAAGAGCGTGTTCAGAAGTCATACTGAGTCACATAACAGATCTCTCTCACCCCACACTTGAATCCCACATGGAGCAGCACATTGTTAAAGCTCCACCTACACACATGAGATTCACCCTAGTAAATGTGCTGAAACAGCAAAGAGGCCATGCAGGGGAAATCCCACAATGCACAGCCGCAGGCACGAAATCAAAAAGGGAGAGCTCACCCGAAAATGTGCATTCTGACATTGTATCAGCATTTTGTACATCAACCAAATTTGTATGAACAGACAAACAGTGACAGGGAGGTTCAAAATATAATTGAAATATCATACGCTATATAAGCTTTCAATCTGCGATTATCATCTTGTTTTAGGGCACGTCAAACCAATGGCTTCTGGCATCAGTGATGTTAAATTAGACATGACACATCTCCATGTGCCATATTAAAATGTATGCAGTATCATAGCTGTGGTGAAACATGACCTTGGATTATTCCTCACATATAGCAGGAATTTAGCACACACATTGTATAGCATCTGTTCCCGATTACTTTCATTGTATATAAAAACAGCGAGTGTTAGTATGCCCAGAATGTCCTACTAAAGAAAATAAGTTAATAAAATATGAGGATGAGTAAATGATTACAACATTTTCCGAACAATTTCATGCAAACATACACAATGTGCAACGTGCCTCTCCCAAAAACAAATATCTCGATGGAAGTACGTTGAACTATTACTGTATAACATCTGCAGTATTTCGTCAGACACCATAAGTGCTTATGGTGTTTATAGTGAGTTCAGGGTTTGATGTGAGCACGCATACTGATTAAAATGTATACCTTCAATGCTTAGTAAGTCGCTTGGGATAAAAGCATCAGCCAAATGCATTAATGTAATGTAAATGTGTCCAAGCAGTGATTCCCGGCCGTCCTGTGGATTGACCGTATTTGTAAGGCCTGGGCAATCTGATGGCTGTTTGTCTGTGATGTCAGCCACAGCAGTGTTAAATAAGGAGTACAGTGGTGACGCTGTGGTTTTATCTGAATGAATAGTGCATCATGGTACTCACGAGAGAAACAATAGCGTGATTCTGTGCAAAACTGCCTGAATCAGACGCATACACACACAGATATGAACTTTCACGCATGCACAAACATGCACATACGCATGCAAATGTGAAAACAGCATAAAAATATAACTATCTATATATAACTGTGATTTTGGGAAATGTTTGAGATCATAAGATCATACACTTTTGATCACACGTTGTTGTTTCTTTTCATTTAATCTCATGGGTGTCTAGGAGAAATAACTGAGATAGGAGACCTAATTTGTTTTGCTTTGTTGTGGAAAGAGATAAAGGTGTGTGTGACTTCAAACAAACCTAATTTGAAATAAACATTACTAATTTGAGATGGCAAAAGCAAATCTTAGCAATTAATCTCACCTAATTAAACAGAATGTCATGTCATTTATAACAGTGTTTTTTATGATTGAAGATCAGAAAAGGAAAACATGATCATTCCTCTAACAGTGCAGGCGGTTTCAGTGATGCTGTTTCGTGCTGTTTATCTTTTTCATCCGGAGTGCTGGAAGCTCTGAAACACAAACATTTGGATCAACATTAGTGTGCAGAACAAGACCGACCTTCTAATAGCAACAATGAAAACACAACACATGCTGTCTGTCCCTGACTGACTGTGACTATGTTTGCAACATAATGCAAGCTTATTGTATATGGGCATTTTTTTCTTTAATATATATTGGGTAATTTCCCCTTAAAGACCAAAGTCCAGATCCAATATACTGTTACCCTTGCGTTTTCTTTCACAGCTGTTCTCTTAAGACCTAAATTACAGTGTTTATGTGTATTTAAGTCCAATAATGCGTCAAAAATGCTTATGAGCTCAATAAACAGCGGACCCACAGCTTGCGCGCTCCTCTCACACAGAAACAGCACAACCATATAGCAATGTTGTTTTGACGGCTTATAACAACTTGTTTTAAACTTGCAGTGCTTAACTAAGTGTGCAAATTTTAAGAGCACAGCAACATGACATATATTGGCATATATTGTATACTCTTAAAATTAAAGGAGCTTCTTCACGGGACATTTACACGGGGCGAAAGCGTTAACGCTTGACGGAAGGTTTGTCTGAAGCGTGGCAAATAGCCAATCACAGTGGCCGCACATGCTCCGGTCTTCCATAAACGTAATTGGCTGGCTCTGTCTAGGTTATTTGCATAAGGCAATCTGATTGGCTGACGCTCGCGTTGCCGCTTGAAAAGTTGAGAAATGTTCAACTTCTGCCGCGAGCAACGGCAGTGACGTGGCGCCAACCATAGACTGTAAAAAAAGATGGACGACGCCTGTTCGCTCCCTTCCATTGGTGAAAAGTGAAGCCGCCAGTGTCCCGATATGGCGCTGACATCAATTTCGGGACTAGTCATGCGCAGTAGTGAGCAGGAAGTAAAGCCGCGAAATCAAGACCCCGCCCTCATTCTCGCAGAATGCGCATATCACACGATATCACAGCTGTCAATCATGACGTGACACCACCGTTTTTATATCATTAAATAACTAACTAAACACAAACTTATTTTAAAAACAAACATTTGAATTTACATCAGCGTGATAAAACTACAGTAAATGATAGAAACCAGCTTCGGAAAAAAGATAATTGAAGTGTAAAAATTTTTTTTAGTTGGTCTCAAGTCCCATTGAATAACATGGGGAGGCGGGCTTTATGACCTATACTGGGACCAGTCACTGGGGGGCGATCGAGACGTTTTGGCTTCACTTTTCAGGGCTTGAGCGGCACGCTTGGCGCCAACGGATCCACATTTCAGTTCGCCAACACTTGATATCACCCATTAAAAGTGAATGGGAAACGTCAACGCGTACGCCTGTGTGAATGTGCCGTCACAGCGATGCCATAGGAGAACCATTTTTGGTTATTTAGTTAAAGGTTGGGGCGGCAGTGGCTTATGTAGGTTGTCTACAAACCAGAAGGTTGGTGGTTCAATCCCTGGCTCCACCTGACCAAGTGTCGCGGTGTCCTTGAGCAAGACACCTAATCCCAGCTGCTCCCGACGAGCTGCATGGCACCTTGCATGGCTGATACCGCTGTCGGTGTATGAATGAGAGAGTGAATGTGAGGCAAATTGTAAAGCGCTTTGGATGGCCATTGGTCTATGATAGTGCTATAAAAATGCAGTCCAGTCCAAAGGTTTAGTTAAAGGTTCTTTAAAGAAACATTTCCTTATTACTGTTTTATAATCTAGAGAACCTGTTGTGGGGGAACAGAAAGACATTAAAGGTTCTTTATAAAACCATTTAACCCAAAACGGTTCTTCTATGGCATCATACAGCATCTTTTCTTTTTTTAAACCACAAGATGTTGGTTTGGTTTGCTTTATAAGCATAAGTTCATTGTGCAACCAGCATTACGTGAAAATAAAGCCTGGTTGACCAGCATTTTTGTTAAGCCGCTAGCCCACCATCAAACCAGCATAACCATTATAAACCAGCATGGGTGTTCATGCTGGCCTGTGCTGGTTATTATATCACAGTGTGAATCTGTAAATGAGACCTTTAATCTGTAAAACCTTGATGATAAAAATCTTTGTCAAGTGCACCATTGAGAAGATTCTCTGAGTTTAAAGACAAACACAAACAAACACACACACACACACACACACACACACACACACACACACACACACACACACACACACACACACACACACACACACACACACACACACACACACACATTCTGGTTTCCATGTTTTGTGGGGACATTCCATAGACGTAATGCATTTTATACTGTACAAACTGTATATTCTATTCCCCTTACCTGCCCCATTCCCTAACCCCAACCATCACAGAAACCCTTCTACTACTTCACATTTTCAAGAAACATCACCCTGTTTGATTTATAAGCTTGTTTCCTCATGGGGACATCAAAATGTCCCCACAAGGTCACAAAAACACTGGTATTCCTATCTTTATGGGGACAATTGGTCCCCGCAACGTGATAATTACCAGGTACACACACACACACACACACACACACACACACACTTTATCAATGAGATAAGAGCATCACGCTGAGGATGAGAGTAAATGTTTACAGCCACTGTATGCAGACTGAAGTCATTAGTAAGGAATGCACCAATATGACCCTAATTAGCACACAGGTGTCAGGGGAGCTGAGCCGACACACAAACACACACACACAAACACACACACACACACACAAAGCCGCCTCTTCACCTCTTCTTCTTAGGCTTTAGAGAACAGACTGGGATAAACACCTAACAGGGTTCAAGTAGATTCACACTGCAGAGACTTTTGACTAGCAGTATAAAGTCAGGTACACCTTGCAGGGTAAGGAGCCTACGCCCCTAGGCCATAGGCTGTCAGTTTTCAATTATACTGCCCTACAAAGCCAAAGTGCTGTAACTACGCATTTGGTCAAATTTGAGTTAAGGGTTGAAATGGGCTTTGTAAGATCTGATGTGTCTTGTGACAAAGTCTCCTTTTCCACGTGAATTGAGCGTTGCGCGGACACACAAAAGTTGAAAAATCTGACCTTTGGCCGATATTCGCGCCGCGCTAACCAATCGGGAGCTTGCTCTTATAGTGACGTGATTACAGGGAGCAAGTGGAGTCGCAGAAGCCCCTCCCATGACGTGAATTTCCACGTGAATGTCTCGAATTACTAGAATTTCACACGCGAATGAACAGGTAAACACAAAATGTTATAGTGAATAGTGCGTTTTTGTCGGCTTATATGGAAACGCTTTAGCAGCTTCAAAGTCATCCTCTGATTGGTTGAATTATACTAGAGTGACCATACATGCCAATTTTCCGGGACACGGCCTGGCCAGGATTTCGGGTGCACCTCTCGGAAGTCGTTATTTTTTTGACTCCATACATCATCGAGGTTTATTATTTCAGGTTCTATTTCAGAAAAGCAACCGATACATTTAAAGGTAAGAAAGAAACTACAATGATTGTACGTATTAACTGAAATGTGAGAACTTTAATGACGTATACGGTCGACAAATACAACTTCTGGAAGAAACATCCAAAATCCTGGCTGGTCGAGTCCCGGAAAAATGGCACGTATTGTCATTCTAAATTATACAGGATTTCCGGGAGACGTGAGTGTCATGTTCTTTAATGGTCCGCATGGAAACAACACAAAGCCAAAAGTATGCAAGGTTCATAAATTCTTTAAAAGACATGCAAGTCTTAAAGAGAGATTTCTTAGTGTTTGATATTCTTGCTATGAACTTCAGAGACGTTCGCAAATGAATGATTTACTGGTTGCACACCGGTCTGTTATCGTGGAAAAATGTCCTTATCCCTAAACATGTAGCGGCACAAAGTAAAAGTGATTGGTTGCTTAACGTGTCAGTCATATGGCCTCTTGGGCGGCCACAGATATGGTCAAGACGAGACTATAGAAGCATCAGCAGTGACGGAGGTAAATAGACAACAACTTTTGGGACAGGATATGTTAAATATCGCTCCTAACCTTGGTACATTTTTTTTCTACCGTGGCAAGCAGAAATGCGTTTGAGGAAATGAGATGCACATTTTTTAAACTTAAGAGGGGGGGGTTTCTAGTAGACCTATCACAGGACTTGTGGTCCATGTAGAATTGACGCATTGTTGCAATATTGGTTTGCGTCAGGCTATGCTGTGCAACACACGCAATGCTATGGCATTGATCTGACACAGAAGTATAAATCAGCCTTTACACCATGTCTACAGTGTCAGCCATTGTAATGAAAACTGTAGTGGTCCTAATATAGCCAATGGAGCTGTTCACACTGGAAAAGCCCAATGCGTAACGCCTTAAGTTTTTGCAGTATGAATATGCAGCTGAATAAATATTAACTTTATAGGAAAAATATTTCCATATTCGATAGGATTCACCTCCTGCGACCCTGCAAGAAAAAGTGGGTGTTGAGAATGGGTAGATGTTTTTAATATGCAATATGTGTCAGAGAATGGCCTAAGATTTCATTTCAGCAGAGATACGGTGGCCCTGAGGTGCCATTTTATTTACAAGATTTAAAACAAATTTACAAGTTTTTTAACAAATTTACAAGTTTTTTAACAAATTTACAAGTTTTTTAACAAATTTACAAGTTTTTTTAAACAAATTTACAAGTTTTTTTTTTAACAAATTTACAAGTTTTTTTTAACACATTTACAATGAGTGAATAAATGTACAAGTTTTCTAAACAAATTTACAATGATTGAACAAATTTACAAGTTTTTTAAACAAATTTACATGTTTTTTAACATATTTACAATGAGTGAACAAATGTACATGTTTTTTAACAAATTTACAATGAGTGAACAAATTTACACGTTTTTTTTTTAAATTTACAAGTGTTCAAACAAATTTACAAGTTTTAAAACAAATTTACGTTTATTACGGAAAGGGTAGGTACAATACGCTGACGTCACGCATCTGAGCCTCCGGTGGGAGGAAACCCGGAAGTATCGCCGTGAATCACATGAGAGTTGTGAATGCGATGTTGTGTATTAGGCTGTACATAATATTAACGGAAAGAGAGTGATAATATATAACCTTTCATCGCTTCCGAAGTGACTAAAAGGGATATTGGACCTTATTTTCAGGTAAGTGAAATAGTTTTAGTTAGCTAACGTTAGCTGTCCAAGTTGCACACGTTTTGGATGGCAGTTATCAAAATAATTCACTGACTTTCTCATTAGATTACAGACAACACGAGAGGGTGCTTCAAACTTTTTAATCAGGACTGCATTGTTTGTTCGCTCCCGGGGTTACATAGACTGAAACGAGGAAGTGTGACGAGTTTGTTTACATGGTGCTGTAAACTTCAACCCAGGAGGACACTTCAAAGGAATCAAGGGTGCGTTAACTTGTTCGATGATATAATCTGAATAATCTTTAAAAGATTAGGATTTTATGTAGTGACTAATGAGACGATTTGTTAAAATTACCTATATTTATACTATAAATTATATTTTCATTTAATCATTTAAACCTCTCTGAGTGTGACAGTATTGTAATGTTTTATCATATTACAAAAACTCTAATGTTGCCTAAGCAAACTGTCATTTATGTCAGATAGATAGATAGATAGATAGATAGATAGATAGATAGACTGCCAAGACTGAAATCATGATTATGTTAATTTCCAGTGTCTGTGATATTGAAACACTAAAGGAAGAAGAGGAGGACCACCATTCGTTTCCTGAGCAGAAAAAAAATTAAGCATGTAATTCATTGATGAAAATTAGAACAAATAAATCTCATGACTTCATTGATCTTTCTTTTTTTACATGTAATTTTCTCCTCTTTCTCAATACACAGATCTAACAGTGGTTCTGGGGCATTGCAAGACTATGGTTACCTGGAAACATCTCCTATTATGGAAGATTATCGCAACATTTGTGTCTTGGATCATTTTTTCTTGTTTCTCTGCCACAGATTTAGCTGTAAGGTTTAAAGGTCCCGTTTATCCTGATCCCATTTTTTAAACTTTAGTTGGTGTGTAATGTTGCTGTTAGAGCATAAATAATATCTGTAAAATTATAAAGCTCAAAATTCTATACCAAGCGATATATTTTCTTTAATAGAATTTCCCTTTCAAAGCCTATAGCAAACGGCCAGTTTGGACTACAGCCCTCTACTTCTCGATTGAATGACATCCAAAGAAGAGTTTTTTACTAAACTCTGCCCACTGGAATATGTCAGTCGCCAGCTAAACTCAAGTGGCTCTACTAAGCTGCTGTTGAATCACAGCACACTAAACAAACTACATAATCAGAACTCGATAGGTATTTCTGAAGGAGGGACTTTATAGAACAAGGAAGACATCAGCTCGTTTTTAGTAAAGTAAAAACAGCGCTAGAGAGTATGTGAAAAATATTGTCTTTTTTTACACACAAAACATGAACACACGCTATATTGCACACCATAAACACAATCATAGTTTGTGTTAAATACTCTCATTCTCACGGCACCCATTCACGGCAGAGGATCCCATTGTAAGCAATGTAATGCTTAATTTCTCCAAATCTGTTCCAGTGAAAAAACAAACCATCTATATCTTGGGTGAAAAATTACTTTAATCCCAAAAACAAACGTTTTTCATTTCACTTTGCTTTATTGTTACAATTTGTACAGTAGATAGAAAATATACATTGGAACAAATGTATATACAGTGGTGTGAAAAGGTGTTAGCCCCCATCCAGATTTCCCATGTTATTATTGCATATTTGTCACACTTTAATGTTTCAGATCATCAAACAAATTCAAATATTAGTCAAAAAATAAAACCCAAGTGAACACAACATGCATTTTTTAAATTAAGGTTTTTATTATTAAGGGAAAAAATCAAAACTACATGGCCCTGTGTAAAAAAGTGTGTTAGTACCCACTGGCTTTTAATGTAAATATGTTTGGTTCTAAAAATGTACATATATATTTTTTCATACTTGAGACAATATACATTGAAGTTCATTTATAAATAAAACTATATTTTGAACAATGAGTGAAATTAAGTTTCTTTAATGTAGAAATGAGTTGTTCTAAAACTGTACAGTTATTTACTTAACACGTATCTAATGTGTGCATTGCATGTCTGTTAGAAGTGTGTGTGCTATTCCTGGGTTTATAAGCATGTGTTAAGCAGCCAGTAGTTAAAAAACGAGTCCAACTTAATTTTTACTGACTTCCATTTCTCTAAATATACTATTTGGAGGGTTTAGCCTCCGCCCACATCTCCATCAAAGTAAATGCGTTCCAGGTGGATTCGGAAGTCAGTTCTGGTTTTGACAAAAAAAATCACACCATGTTATCCCTGTGATTCCTCTGATAGTGTCCTCCTGGGTTGAAGTTTACAGCACCATGTAAACAAACTCGTCACGCTTCCCCGTTTCAGTCTATGTAACCCCGGGAGCGAACGAACAATGCAGTCCAAAAAGTTTGAAGCACCCTCTCGTGTTGTCTGTAATCTAATGAGAAAGTCAGTGAATTATTTTGATAACTGCCATCCAAAACGTGTGCAACTTGGAAAGCTAGCGTTAGCTAACTAAAACTATTTCACTTACCTGAAAATAAGGTCCAATATCCCTTTTAGTCACTTCGGAAGCGATGAAAGGTTATATATTATCACTCTCTTTCCGTTAATATTATGTACAGCCTAATACACAACATCGCATTCACAACTCTCATGTGATTCACGGCGATACTTCCGGGTTTCCTCCCACCGGAGGCTCAGATGCGTGACGTCAGCGTATTGTACCTACCCTTTCCGTAATAAACGTAAATTTGTTTTAAAACTTGTAATTTTGTTCGCTCATTGTAAATTTGTTTGAACACTTGTAAATTTTAAAAAAAACGTGTACATTTGTTCACTCATTGTAAATTTGTTAAAAAACATGTACATTTGTTCACTCATTGTAAATATGTTAAAAAACATGTACATTTGTTCACTCATTGTAAATATGTTAAAAAACATGTTAATTTGTTTAGAAAACTTGTAAATTTGTTCACTCATTGTAAATTTGTTAAAAAACATGTAGCCTACATTTGTTCACTCATTGTAAATATGTTAAAAAACATGTAAATTTGTTTAAAAAACTTGTAAATTTGTTCAATCATTGTAAATTTGTTTAGAAAACTTGTACATTTATTCACTCATTGTAAATGTGTTAAAAAAACTTGTAAATTTGTTAAAAAAAACTTGTAAATTTGTTAAAAAAACTTGTAAATTTGTTTTTAATATTGTAAATAAGTAATTTACCATTGTAATTTATTTTTGCCTTTCCAGGCCACGGTACAGAGGTACAAGCTATTACTGTGAGAACACACACACACAGTTTCTCGCAATGAGATGCTAAATTAAGCTGATTAGTGTTTGCATTGGCGTTACAGCACCGGCCACCATCGACCCTCAGGAACCTCAACTACGTCTTTGTCCCGCTTCTGTTCACAGCTCGATAAGACAGAGAGAAAATGAGCCTATCAAAAGTAATAGATTGTCTCACACAAAGTCAACACGGAGAGCAGGATCTTTCGAGAGAGGTAGACACGGGGTGGTGCATAGGTTACCTTACAGCTGGTGAATATTGTTTTTCCTCGCCCTGGCAAGGAGAACTGACAGGACAGACACTTATGCGATCGATGGGACCTGCGAGAGAAGAATAATAACCGAGCAGGTTCAGCCCGCGGGCGACCGCTTGCACACGCGACACCCATTAGAGTCAAAACAGAAGGAAATATGGGTGCGACACGCCAATACACACTGAACACAGTGTTGAAAAAAATCAACATCCCCACACACGCCGCTGCGCAGAACCTCGGCAGATGGTCGCAAACATTCGGTGGGATTGAACCGGGCTCTGCTCTGTGGCAGCCATCCACGTTTGGAGCGAAACGCGCCACAGTGTCGCTCTCAGGGCAGGGCTGCGTAATGAATAATTAAAAAGCAGAATTTGGCACCTTGCAGGAGAGAGAGAGCGAGCGGGGAAGGTTGGGACGTCCTTTATACAGCAGCGTGCGAACCAGAAGCAGCAGACGGCAGCGGGTCATTCCTCATATTTTACAGTACACCAGCCAGAGACACAGATGGACAAATGAGACAGAAAGTGAGAGAGAAATAAATGAGCGTGGGTCTCTGCGATGACAGATGGATTGTACACATTTTCTATCAGCAAAAAAAGGAAAATCATTGTGAATGCTGCCAAACCCTTAACTGTACAGAGAAAATATAGGCCATTAATTTAATGAAAGACTTTAATTGTAGCCAAGACCTAAACCAGTTAAAACATAACAGAGCAAAGTCAGGACCCCATAGCAGACCACCCAAAAGGTCTTCTGACTGACACGTGAAGCAACCAATCACAGTTCGTGTTTTTCAAGCAGTTAAAGTTGAAGATATGCATTTCCTGTAAATCCTGTAGAATTCAACCAATCAGATGACAACTTCAAAACTCCTTAATTGTTTCCTGTTTTGGGTGCTATATGCATCAGATGTTGAGCCAACGGTCCATTGGTGTGACAAGTTAAAGGAATAGTCAATTTTCTTAAAAGAAAAATCCAGATAATTTTCTCCAAAATGTTGATGTCTTTCTTTGTTCAGTCGAGAAGAAATTATGTTTTTTGAGGAAAACATTGCAGGTTTTTTCTCATTTTAATGGACTTTAATAGAGCCCAACATTTAATACTTAACTCAACACTTAACAGTTTTTTTCAACGGAGTTTCAAAGGACTCTAAACGATCCCAAACGAGGCATAAGGGTCTTATCTAGCAAAACGATTGTCATTTTTGACTAGAAAAATAGAAAATACGCCGTAGATCCCACACAACTAAAATGAGTCCTTTAGGTGAGGCTAAGACCCAAAACATAAGCAAAAAAACAAATGAAATGGATGGAAGCAGTTGTAAAGTAAGATGGGTTTGTGATGTCAGGTGAAAGGAAATTTGTTTCAGAAGTGGAGCAAGTTATTAATAAAACTTTGTTGTTGTTTAAAATATCACACAGAAAACACTTCTTCAATAGCATCCATCAAGAATGCACTGTAAAAATCCTTGTGGCACTTCAATCAAGTTTAAAATTACAAACTCTTGAGGAGTTGCTATAAATTATAAAATAATTGAAGACTGCGTCCGAAACCCAAGGCAGCTGACTTGTTGCCTCGCTGCCTCATGAGTAGAGCTGCACGATTCTGTACAAAATGAGAATCACGATTCTTTTGCTTAAAATAAAGTAGGGATGCACCGAATCCAGGATTCGGATTCGGATTCGGCCGAATACTGGGCTTTTTGACGGGGTTCGGATTCGGCCGAATCCTAGATTTTTTTTCCACCGAACCGAACCCTATAGGCTTGCGCTACGCTGGTCGACGTAACGCGGCCGTTGATTACACACATCGGGTGCTGATGTGGAGATGAGCTTTTTCTTTCGGTGAGCCTTAGGGGCTGGACACACCAAAACTTTTAAACACGGCTGAAAACGCCTTGAGGACGCCAAATTCCAGCTGTTTTTCAGCCGAGCGCTTGGTAGCTGTGATGCTTCAGCTGTGAGCCGGTTGGTTGCTGTGGTAATCTCCCGCCCCTCCTCCACTGTAATTGGACGGCCGTGTGAAACCTGACATTGATGAGCGGAGCTTCTCACTCAAAGTTAAATATAGTTTTCAGCGCGGAGCTGCTTGCTTCAGCATCATTGTAAAAACGAGCGTGTCGCAACGCATCGCTTTCATTATGCATAGGCTTATGGTAATGTCAAAATAGTTTTTCCAACTTGTCATCCTGGCATAATGTACAGTTAAAATTAAATAAAATGAAAAATACACTGCTGTGGATGTTGTTTACTTCATTAATGTGTTTTACTGTGTTAATGGAATAAGGATGCGAGTAGGATTCGGTATTCGGTTTCGGATTCGGCCGAATCTTAAACGGTGGATTCGGGATTCGGCCGAACCTAAAAAATCTGGATTCGGTGCATCCCTAAAATAAAGATCATGACACTTAATAACTTTTTTATTTTAAAGACTTACAACCCCTGAACATTACGTTAACATTTTACAGGTTCAAAGAATTCTGCTTCTGAATCTGTTGCAAATTGCTGCCAAATGGCTTGACATTAACTTTATGGTAATGAGCTATGACGCGGTTTGGTGGCAACCAATCGGAAGGCAGAAACATTCGGCGGCAACCAACCGGAAGGCGGAAACCTCCGCTTGAGAGTATTCCAGATCATGCATTTGAGCTTCAGAGTGTCCACTACACTTTCTCTACAGCCGTCGTTGGCAGGACAGCCAGAGTGTTTTGTCCCCCTGTGCTAAAATCCAATTCGGAAGGGATAAGATCCGGAATAAGATCCTCTTTTTGGTACTAAAACAACGTCAAGGTTCTTGACAGTCGTACCTGCGCATTGCTCTGCCTCACTCAATCTCTTTAGTTTCTGTTTATTTCTGTCTAACTCATCGTTGAAAACATCCACTGTACTGGTGGAGCAAACACGAGCACAAGCACATCTGGCTTGCGCCATAATAAATGAGACATCAAGACGTCATCACGGCCGCTGTTAGTGATTGCGTGCTGTCGTGAAAACTGGCGAGACTGCATCTTTCCTCGAAAATATAATTACCTGAATTGTAGAACTGCTGGATTAAGATCGTTTGGGGGGGGGGTCGAATCGAAATCACAATCTTTTAACGATTAATCGTGCAGCTATACTCATGAGGCAAAGACTTCAGGGGCATGAAGGCACCCCCTGGAAACGCATTCAGACAGCCTTCATAAGCGCCTTGTTACATCACATATTTGAAAACTGCTGATCAGTAAATTGCTAATTTCCCACTAGAAATACAATCAAAAGGTTAACAAGTAAAAATATAATTTTATTTAAACTAAATTTGTGCTGCAGCCGCTTTCTTTGCTGTTTTGTTTTTACTCGACCAGGATCGATCAATCACAATCCCAGCGCACCCACACGCACGAGTTGTAGGACAAGTTGATGAAGGTATCTCAGGAGTCAGGAAGTAAAGCAAACATTGGATTTGGACGTGCCTTAATGCCTTCATCCCTTGGAATTCTGCCTCCGAAGGCAGCATTTTAGAGATTTCATATGATTTCATGTGACGCTCCTTACCATGTTTGAAAGATTCGGTCACAATGCAATGCTAACAGGAGTTAATTTACAGGCTGTGAGTCTGAAGTGAAAGGAATTATGATAATGTCGGCCTTGTCTACATCACTAATCCCAGGAAGTAAACTGTTGCCTACAATCGTGTTTGTTGTAGTCCAAGAAAAGAAAATTTACATTGGAGACGATAACTTGCGTCATCGTTTACTTTGGGGTTTGTTCCTTTTGCATATCGTTAACATGTACTAATACACACTTACACACCAAAGGAAAGGAAATTTAAAATCGTGAATCGGATCATAGTTGCTCTTTAATGTTTACTTCATTCTAAATAAACCAAATGTTTCTTTTTGGATTGCAATGACTTTACATAAAGGAAATTTTCTTCTTTATTTCTATGTATTTTTCTGCTTAAGGTACGTGTCTTTCTTAAAAGATCTCATTACACAAGCTGTCCAAATGAATTTATAGCTTTGTTCTTTATATTTACTTTGACTATTTTTTGCCTCATTTGTCTTCTTATTTTTGCTAAGAAATATTAAAAGAAACATCTGAGACATTTAGTTATACTTAAATCATAACTGAGAGGTCAAATATGAAAGAGCAGTAAAAGTTTCCTCTGGGAATAATTTACCGTAGTTCTGTAGCCTTTATGAGCCTTAACTGTGAGAGAAGAGTTATGTTCCTGTTTATATAGCATAAAAACCTAGCATTTTAGCATTTTTATTTTTCATTTGCTATACTTGCTTTATGATGTTGATGTATATTAACTGTATTGCTGGCCCTATATTACAATTACAGTTTGAAACAGAAAGGCAAACAAGCCAAAAGGTTAAAAATAACGCTTGAGGATTTATTCGAATTGAGATATTCCCCAGATGTGGTAAATCTCCATTTTGGCACATTACCGCGAGTCAAGTCTATCTGTTTAAGTCAAATGAAAGTATCAAAGCGGACACTCCTAACCAGTGAATTATTTTCAGGTCACAGACAACCAATGCTATGTCGGTTTTTCCACCCACTTTCTTCTGTTTCTCCGAACCCAGGCCCTCTCATTGTGTTCGAGCAGCATTTGATGCAAATTAACATACAAAAATCATGGGAAGGGGTTATTGAGGTGGACGGGGATACTTTCGGAAGTTGTAAAGCTCCCTTGGGTTTTTTACAAAACAACGTTTTACCTCTCTAAATTCGGCACCCAGGGCTCGTCTTTCTGCCCGTGACCCCGGGGGGCGATCCCAGAGCGTAGCTGAAAGAAAGCTTTGAGTGGGCGAGGGGCCCCGAGAGCCCATCTTAGGTTTAGTCTGACAGGGTCAGGGTCAAAATTGCCCCCTCTCCTCTTCACGCTAGACGTAGCACTAAACAAGTTACACAAAAGCGGAGACAGATAATACAAAACCACTTCTACGAACTTCCTAAATTGTGTTTTGGTTGTTTAGCATAGAAAAGGATTTCATAATGACCCAGTTGTTTATCTTTTTTTCAACTATTCCAGACCCAGTCAAATAAAAACGTTTAGTGACTTTTAGCTTTGAGGCCACAAGTTATCTGAAAATATACATTTGCAGTTATTAATTAAGGCAAAGTTAGACGACGAAGAGTTTAGTTACCCTACTAAAAAGCTCTCCCAGTCTGACCAGCTAAAAAATGCCAAAACCGCTCTTAAACCAGCCAACCAGCTTAGGCTAGATTTAGCTGTTTCTTTCAGCAGGGTAGTCAGGTCAATAGAGAAGTTGGTGTGATTTCAGTTGTTTCCTAAAGGTTGTGGTGTGCTTCAGTCATAGACTAAAAGTATTGGATGATATCAGATTAGTCACTCATAGGCAAATTTAAATATTTGTTATGTAAATGTTTCTTTCTTTCTCTCTGGATATTTAACTCATTCCCCGCCAGCCATTTTTTGAAAAGTGGCCGCCAGCATTTTTTGTGATTTTCACAAAAGTTTTCAGAACGATTATCAAAACATACACAGAGTTTCAAACTAGTAAAACATTTTTAGCTTCAGTCTTTTTATAAATTGGGTAATGCGGCATCTAATGGATGGTAGCGGTATTACAGATTAACATACAACCTCATAAGGAACACATTGAGAGTTTCGTTGCAAAACGAGATAAATCCGTTTTTAAAATGTTTTATCAAAACATGTTTATTATTAAGTTATCATGTTATTATTTTGTTTTATGGTGCTACTTAGCTGTATTTTTTAAGTTATGAAGGTTTAAATCAAAACAAATCAACTGCAGTTGAATTGATATTAATTGCAATGAACATCCAAAAACAAAATTTCTGAAAAAATTTAAAAAAACGGAGTTATCTCGTTTTGCAACGAAACTCTTCACATTATTTTATGGAGATGTTTTTCTTAATTGACGAGATAACTTCTCAATGTCGGGAAAGAGTTAAATAATAAGCCAAAAACTTTATATATGCGTAAGGAATATGAAGTAAGGAATACAACAATAGAGTGCCGCAGGGATGACATAATTTTGTAAGCCCACGCGAAAGTTAGCAGGACACTGGTTCCCTCGCCAAAATGCCCATTTATTTTTCCCATAGACTTTTGGTTTATCACAAAAAAGTTTGTGTTTAACAAAAGTTAAAGATTTGTCCAAAAGTTATATATAAAAAGCAGAATTTTGACTTCAAAAATTCATGAAAAATATGTTCATCTGTGAAGATTATGTTGCTGGATAAGTGTCATAAACTTTTGTTAAACACAAATCTTATTTTTTGCAATAATCTAAAAGTCTATGGGAAAAATAAATGGGCTTTTTGCGAGAACCATTGTCACTTACTTCCGGGTTGTCCAACAAAAATATGTCATCCCTGCAGCACTCTATACAGGAAAGAAACATGGTCTTTAAAAGAGACGACCTAAAAATTAAATCTATGAGAAGAGAAAGAAGTCTGGATTACTAAAACTCCAAACTATACGCAGAAAGTTTCAAAGGTATGAATACTAACACTAAAACCTCTGTGACACCTGAAGTGACGTTTGTTAATTTTTTCGCAGGTACTCTGAGAGCGTCAGCCTGCCGTTTCGGTAAGTCCTGATCTCATTTTCATTCTGTTTCATAATCGCCACAGTACGCTGCTAACACCTCATCAAACTCACCGACCGTTCCAAAGGCTTCAAAACTCGACAGGAGCCCACACAGTTTCTCCCTGTAGTGTTGGCCTGCTTTCAGAGCCAAACCATCAAGCCTCCTTCTTCTCACTTCCCCTCTCTCTCTATCTCTCTGAACGGCAGAAATCCCTTTTTGTCTTGGGCTGAAAGTGGACTTTAATCCGTTTATTAGCCTGAAAGCAACCGGGACGTAAAGACAAACCACATGATTCCTCCTCCCTGCTCCTCTCTCCGTCCCCCTCGGGAGGAGAACCGCGGCTAATACTAACTGCTAGCTTGATTTATATGTCTGTCGGCTCCTGCTATGTCCCCTAACGCCCTTAATGTGTCCCGCTTGGTCCAGGCCAGGCTAAGCGACTAAAAGACTGGTGGTGAAACGGCACCAATGGGTCAGATGAGCCAAAACCCGTCATGTCCTCTACTCTTGTAATTAACAACTACTGCACTCAATTAAAAACACACACACAGAGAAATATACACAATCTCTCTAATGTCAATGGCTCAAACACACATACTTTTCCCATTATCTGCAGCGGGGATGTAGAAACCATAATAACTAGCAGTGGCTTTTAAGTACTTAAATTTACATTTATGCATCTGGCGGACACTTATCCAAAGCGATTTACATTACATAAAAGCTTTGGTGCATTCAGTCTATACTTGTTTTTTATCCTTGGGGATCAAGCCCGTGACCTTTGTGCTGCTATTGTGATGCTCTCCCTAAATTGTTTTAAGTAAGTAACATGTTTTTGAAATAGTTTTGCTTGGCTGCAAGTCTTTCTCAGATGGTTGCATTGTCAGTTAACTAAACAATGGGCAGTATAACGACGAGTAAATGGACCACACATAAATATTAGATGGTATCAGCCATAGCAAAGAAAGCCCAGATGACCAACTGAAAAATGCCAACCACTATACCTCAAACCAAATCAGACCAGCCGAAACAGCACGAATAGGCTGGGAAACTAAGCTTAGGCTAACCACCTTACACTCTCATTCACTTTGTCAATGCTACACAATTTTGAAATGCTCCAGGGTAAAGCTTCTGAGTTATGTGAGCCAAATAATACAGCACCCACTGTAAATATATACTATTATATTTTGAGACATTGTGGCCGGTGTGCCCTCGCCTCCAGACAACATTAATCATCATTCATTCCTCAAATTGAGTTATGACTGAATGATCAATACTGACACAGGTGCCAGATCTTATTTACCACAAAGAGAGAGAGAGAGAGAGAGAGAGAGAGAGAGAGAATAAAACTATGACTCTTTAGAGAGAGCACAATATGTCTGCTTGCTACAGTCCGGTTGTGTTTATTCTGATAGGAGTGACCAGACAGGTGTTCTCCATCAAAGAAACATGTTGTTCAGGTTGTATCAGATGAAACAAACTATTCATTCCTTCTTTGATGTCCAATTTCAATTCTCTAAAACTATTCTTGTCCTATAACAGATCATCTATTCCATCTACCTGAAAGGCTTTCATTAAAATTATACAAGCATCTTGAATGAAAGCATATTTTCACTTGCATCCAATAAAAATGTTTGTTGACTCAGTACCTTCTGTTCTCTACTGCTTGTGGAGCATTCACATACAAGCCAAAACGCTCGCAACCCACCTACAAAACCACCAGGGTCACCTAAAATCTGCCAAAAATCTAAGTGAAGATTAAAGAGACACTCCACTTTTTTTGAAAATATGCTCAATTTCCAGCTCGCCTAGAGTTAAACATTTGATATGAACCATTTTGGAATCCATTCAGATGATCTCCGGGTCTGGCGCTAGCACTTTTAGCATAGCTTAGCATAATCCATTGAATCTGATTAGACCATTAGCCTCATGCTAAAAAATTACCAATGAGTTGACTAGACTCTTCTGTAGTTACATTGTGTAATTAAAATAGTAACTTTCAATGGCAGGGGATTATTTTTGGCTGCTGCATAAAATCATTGCACTTCCTGCAGCCATGTTACGGCCGCAAAGTTCTTGATTATTACGCCAGATTGAGAGTATAGATCCTAACCATATCTGCCTAGAAAATCACAACTTTTAATTTTCCGTCGGTCTTAGTACACGATGTAACTACAGAAGAGTCAAGTTTGAAATAGGAAAAATATTAAAACTCTTTAGTTATTTTTTTGTGCGATGCTAATTGTCTAATCAGATTCAATGGATTATGCTAAGCTATGCTAAAAGTGCTAGCGCCAGACCCGGAGATCAGCTGAATGGATTCCAAAACGGTAAGAATCAAATGTTTTTACTCTAGGGGAGCTGGAAAATGAGGCTATTTTCAAAAAAGTGGAGTGTCCCTTTAACACTGCATTGGATTTGCCAGAAACAGTGCATGTTATAAGTCATTTCCATTAGGTAAATATTAACTAACCTACCAGAAAAAAATGTCTTGCCGTGCAAGCTGTAATCTCTACACAAAAACACAAATCCACGCGTGCATTGATGCACGCATGCACGCACGCACACACATCATAAGATCAAGCCCAGTTGTCTGAGGCGAAATAATAAATACTGTCAAAGTGCATGCTCTACACACACGCACACACATGCACGCCTTTACAGATAAAATCAAAGGATCACTCACAGTAATAATAGCTTTGAATAACTGCAGTCAGAGTGTTGAATGAATGAGTGACACATATTTCTCATGGTTAAAGTTCATTGAGGCAGCGCTTTAATGAATGGTTTAAGACAAGCAGACCAAGTAACAAGTCTGTCTCCGGGAAAACAATTACAGTGTTTATTTTGGGCTTTACAAAAACTTAAACACATCAGGCAGCTGTCCTGCATCCTGCATTTTTTCCGCAAGGTCTTTGTGTTGGGTTTGAGCGACATAAAATCATGAATGACTTTGTGAGTTACAAGCTGCAGGTTAAATATTTTTTCACTTTATCAACAGAGGAGTCATTTAATAAAAAAAAAAAACTTATTTAAAAAAGTCTGATCACTTATTCATTTTTGTTTTGTTTCAAACCCATAAGACTTGTTTTCTTTCTTTTGAAGACCACAAACGGCATTTTATGAAAAAATTCATGCAAACTCATCCAATTCATTTGATTTAATACCAAACTGAAATTTAAGCTATAAATGAACAAAAGTTGGGGATGCATGATATATCAGCCAATCGGTGGATATCATTCTAACTGTGTGTTCACACCAGACGCGAGTTCAACGATTTGCATGAGTAGATTACATACAAATTTAAAGTCGGGATCAGATGTGTCCTCGCGTGGGGCGATGCAAATGATGCAATATGGGCCGCGAAAGCACGCGCTTTTTGCCCCAGTTTGAAAATATTCAACTCGAGCAAAAAATTAGCATGACAAGAAGTAAAATCCCGTGAGTAACCTAGACCGAGTAACGCGATGCGCCACGTTTGGTGTGTACCTAGCATAAGTAGTTGAATATTTTGTATCAGTTCATTCCTACTAAAATTATTTTCCTCCACCATAGCTATCATATTGCATTCATATTTGCGTAGATTTATCCTTCGTATGTCACAGGCGGTCATGCATGAACTTATACTGTTTGGTGTCCCTGACATCAACGACCTAATGTTTGTAGTTTTTTTACTGGTCTTTATGGTTTCATTGTGTTTAACAGACGAATAATGTCAAAAGTCATATGGGCTTCCAAAAAAAAAAAATTGGTGGGTCTGTTCCCGTTCACATGCTGACAGACACAGACAGGCCCTTACTGAACACTTTACAAAATGTGTGTGATGCTTTTAAAGCAAAATCAGTGGAAAATTGTTGTGGCGCTAGTTATCTCTATAACCAAACTCCAAGTAACTTTGCTTAGGACTTAACTTGTAATTTTAAAGTCAGCAGATCAAGTTCTTAAGTCCGTTAAGCTACTGCCACCACAAGTTAGTGACTACTTAACAACTATACAATCACAAACAGAAAATCCAAGGCTCTTGCACACACAGGCACGCACACATTTGCTATTAAACCTCAACATTATATAAGGAATGTCCTTATAAAATTAAGACCTCACATATCGGCAACTGAAATAATACAAAGGCTGAAAGGTAAACTTGAATATTAAAGGGGACATATCATGAAAATCTGACTTTTTCCATTTTTAAGTGCATAATTGGGTCCCCAGTGCTTTTATCAACCTAGAAAATTTAAAAAAGATCAACCCAGTAAATTAGTTTTGGTAAACTATTCTCTGCAAGCATGTAAAAAATAGGTCATTGTAATTTGGCTCCACTTGTGATGTCCATAATACCACGGCACTGCCATTTAGTGCAGAGATCAGCTCATTTGCATGTTAAGGGACACACACAAAAACGGCACATTTTTGCACACACCTACAAAGTGACAATTTTAACTTGCTACAGTATAATAAATTATCTATATGATAGTTTGAGCTAAAACTTCACATACCAAAGATTTATTTGACATCTTAAAAAAGTCTTGTCCCCTTGTTCCCACATTTATGCAGTTGCCGCAAGTGTGCAAACCTTTGAACTATTCAACTGTTGCTATATAGTGGTGTGTTAGTTTCCTTTTGTTACATTAGTATGTAAAGAATGAAAACATCACAGAGTAATTTTAGCAACAGAATTCGTACGTTGCCTTCTCTCGGGGTCATCTCTTCACAAATAAAGTCAAACAGGAAAATAACAGCGTATGAAAACCTGCTGCAGCTGCGTGTCTGTTTATGACCTCTCCGTTCGCAGGATAATTCCCCTTTTTGGCCCTACGCTCTGCCGGGCCCCTTTATTCCAAACAAACAGAGCGGACCTTCAGCGGAGGCCCTTAAGCTAATGTAGAAACACTATCCTCCGGTTCTCAGAGTGCATGTTAATGCTTGCATCTGCGTTGCCGACCGCTCCACGGGCTCAGCCGCTCCAATCAGACCGGCCCCACAGAGCTGAGCCTCTCTGCTTATTAGCAGGCTGACAACATGCCGTGGACAGAGCGGAGGGGATTAGATTGGACTCCAGAGAGCGAAGACAGAAGCGCTCAGTCTGGGCTGCCCGTACATGTGTACAGAACAACTCTCAGCGGGAGTTTAAAGAAGAATAGACCGGCCGTGACTGAAACTCAACCTGAGAGATAAACGGAGAGCGACGACAGTGCTGAATTGATGCTATAAAAGTGTGAACGAAATAACAACAAATCAACATCGCTAGTACAGTAACGCAACTACACAAATGTGAAAACGCAGCAGAAAAGTCATAACCTTGATATCTTTAATATGGACTAAGATCATGTCAAAGATTAAAATCAAATGTCGATGCTACTGATCTTATCATTAGATTACAAGATTTAGCCTGGATTTCACAGGCAAGGTCACAAGTAATCTTCACAGTAACACGTGGAAAGTCAATGGTGCAAAATATACACGAGGAAATAAAAGCAGGTTTATCTATGAATGCGTTTTCAGAACCAGACTTGGGTAAATCAGGTAATGGTACAAACGCACCCGCCCAGGGAATTCATTTTGTACAATACAGACACTTCTGTGATCTGATATACTGTACTGTTACATGCAGTATCACTAAAACACTGAAGTAAACTTGCCTACACCACACATCTGAATATGTGCTCAGTTATAAAACTCCACTCCATCATCTGATTATCTTTCTGATTATGATGAAAAAGTGCTGCCTTGATCAACAGAAGTGTACACAAACAGTCCCTTCAATAAAATTCCTGTTTGCAGGCGGCAAGAACGCAATATTAATTTCATAAGGAAAATGCACCGATGGTGGATCCTATAATAAATTTAATTTACGCTCAGAGCTTGAAAATAATGGAAATATAAATTATTGTATTATTATTATTTTGTTTGTTTTTGTTTATGGTTATATGCAGTGTAATGCTCTTTTAATGTTAAAAAAATACATAAATAATTTATTATAAATAAATAAAAGAATGACAATGACAATCCTGCCTCTTTATCGCCATCTCTGTTTGCTCAATAAATAATTTTTAACAAAAACAAATTAAAGATTGCAGCTTTAAGTTTATGTGCTGATAGATTTTGCACAACTGTTTGTTTATTTTAGCCCACAATGTTTTGAAAGTATATCAACAAGACTTGAACTTGTGTTATGACAGGAGACTAGTGTGATACATTTTAGCATTACAGCCTCCTAGACTGTGAGACTGGTATTTGGACAAATTAATGAAACAAGTTAAGTAAAAAACTTTTGTTAGAATCCCTTAGTTGTTGTTGTTGTTTTTTTTTTTAAAGAAAAACATGGTTACAGTAGACTACAGTGGATGTATACTGAGCAAAGAAAAAGGTAAAAATAAATCACATGATTTACGTCAGTGACAAATAACTGTAAGTTAAATAAGGGATAATGTACATCCGGCCGGTTGTTATCGCAAAATAAATCCTGACAGGGTAATCAGGTCTTGTATCACTGAAGAGATTTATTTATCCCTTATAACACGGCTATGTGCCACATGAGTAAATAAATGGACACAAAATATTGATTTGATACATTTTATAAGCTCATTTGTAAGAAATGCAAACCTTTCACGAAGAAAGGGGTTTGGGTTAGCATGTTACAAAAACTTGCTCTAACCCCAAACCCAAACAACAATGGTAAAAAACTGAAAATAAATGAGAAACCAATAAATAAAACAACACAAAAAGATGCGCTATATAAGTGAACGGGAGGGACTGGCGTATGTGTTTGTATTGCATGATTTTAACAGTGCCTGCTATTTATACTAGGGTGACCTTACGTGCCATTCTTCCCGGACGCATCCCGTCCAGGATTTCGGTGCGTCTTCTGGAAGTCGTATTTGTTGACCGCATACGCCATTCAGTTAAAAACATAAGATATACATTCGTAGTTTTATTCTTACCTTAAAATGTAACGGTTGCTTTTCTGTAATAATAATAATAATCCTCTATGACGTATTCGGACTTCCGGAAGATGAACACAAAATCCTGGACGGAATGCGTTCGGGAAGAATGGAACGTATGGTCACCCTAATTTATACGCATTCATGAGAATGGGATTAACAAACTTCGGAATGACACCACTAACCAATCAGAATCAAGCATTCAATTAGTGCTGTGTGTAATAATCTAAAATAATAGTCACACAAAAAATAATCATTGACAAAACTTCACAGCTCAGATGTACTCACTTTATTGTAAAGAATTAATGTACATGCTCAAAGAAAATACAGGCTGTACATGTTTGCTTTTAAATAATTATATTAATATATATATATATTTTTTTAACTGAGTTAGGCTTTAAAATCATTATTATTATTTCTTTGTTGTTTTTTGTTTGTACATTATGCCACAAATATAGTTGGGTATAAATTCACTTCTGTTAAACCCAGAGTATTCCTTTAAATGGTGGATTAAATTACATGTGTTGATCCTAGACATATGGCAAGCTTCACATAGACAGACATACACACACACACACACACACACACACACTCTCTCTCTCTCTTTCTCTCACTCTTTCTGCTTTCGCGATAACAGATAAACCACGATGATTTACCTCAAGGAGCTGACAGCTATAACCAGGGAGATGGTTGGTACGTGTACGGACCCGTCGGCAGGCGTTGGGGGTAGAAGAGTGTGGAGTAACTGTTTTGGCCGAACCCATCTGTTCAGTGTTAAACCAGACACAGGCAAATGCAGGCTGAACCACAATGAGACATCACAATGTTAAAACAGCTGCATCACACTGTGTGTCAGTGTGACTCACTCTTCCTCTCACGGAAGTGGGGAACTTCCCGAAAAACAGACCGACAATTTGACAGATCAACCTGTAGAAAACCTCTTTGTATAAAGACCTTTTCACACCGATTACGTAAATACACCAAAAATGCATCTTGCAATTTTCCAGGATTGTTTGATTTTAGTTAATTCAAACTGCCAATGATTTTTCAGAATCTGTGTGTGCATTCACACACAACCGTAAAGATCCCGTAAAGACACGTGATGTATTTTTTCACAGATTTTGAAGTTTGCTAATTATCGGTGATTTCTCTCTACAGAAACCACGTGCGGACATTTTAGATCATAAGTAGCGCATGATGCACTGTTCTGTCATGCTGGTGAAAGATCTCAGCTTCAGTCCAGTTTGCCGACATTTCTCGTCGTGAATGTTGATCTGCGTTTAAATCCCTGTGTCAAAGAGCTGAACCATAACTTCTTGTTGCGATGGCACCCCCCCTACGACATTCTTTCTGGGTCTTGTTCACACAGAATGCTTTCTGTGTATGTTATGGCAATGTTAACCAGTAAGAGTGTCAGGGTAAGGGTGAAATTAAAGCAACACCAAAGAGTTATTTTTACTTTAAAATAACGCTTCCAAAAAAGTTTTAGTCATTCATCCACTCGAAACAGGGTGAACGGCACTTTCACAATCGCTTTGCAGCCCTCTATCGGCCAAAACCGCACTAAAGAAGTTTCCAACCATCGGGTCGCAGTCCTGTAGTTCGAGTGAAAACTACAAAAACTTGCTTTACGGCAGACCTACAATCCAATCAGAGCCAGCTTTGCTGCAGTAGGCTAAATTATTTACGACAGTGGTAATGGACAATTCCGCTTCCAACCGGTAGGGGGAGCAGAGAGCAAAAACTCTTTAGTGTTGCTTTAAGTCACAACCTTGAACTTTGAATAAAAAAATGGAATCGTCAATGCTGCCACGCCCACATGTCACGTCCAGTGGGCTTACCAAGCTTTAAATACAAATGTGGTTGAATGTGTTGGAACAGCCACAGGAGACAGCATTCTCTCCACCCATTTATCTAACCTGAGGTACTGAACACAATGTTTTACGTCTTTTCTGACTTCTTGGGCTAACCCACGGTGTACAGCGCTATTTCTGCCTTTCATTGATAAAGCTAAATGCGGCTGATCTCTGCGCTTTCATTTTGCAAGCGTGTGAAATTTGCGCGATCTTATTTCATCAATTGCGCTGAAAATTCAGAGAAAGGTCTAACATATACATGTACTAAACACTGTGCAGCATGTTAACTTGCAAAACAAGCAGCTGACTCCGACATAATATTAGTTCACGTGCATATAAACTCATCATTACTCCTGTTCGCGTTTAAATGACAAGGTGCAAAGTTCTGACAGGAATGTTCATCTGACAGGAAGTTTCGTTTTATGTACGTCTACCATATTTTTCCACTGGCAGCACCACTAACATGGCAGGCCATCTCCGGGTTCAAGGTCGGATATTATATTTCATAAAAGTCTAGTCTAAAAATGGCATAGCATTTTTGTGCTTAATAAAAAAAGGTAAAAACCGAGAATCGAATCGTGACCTTAGAATCGAAAATGAAATAGAAACGAGGTTTGGGAGAATCGTGACACCCCTAGTTACCAGGTCCGCTTTACGGAAGCAATCCCAGAACATTTACTTTTATTGTCCTCTCTGACAATTTTGCAGAAATTTTCTGGGACCAAAGTGCTGTGTGAATGATGTTTTAGTGTATCTTGACTGTACTAGATTAAATTAACATTAGAAGCTTTGGAAACAAACTATATTAAAACTACTGAAGTATGTTTTTCACAAAAATAAAAATCAATAAAAATATATTAACTTATCAAGCCTATACATGTTGCTTTGTTAAACGTTTGTCTTTTTTGTTACAAATAGTCTTTTTAAATCCCTCAAGCTAGAGCGAGCGAGAGAGAGAGAGAGAGAGAGAGAACAGACAAAGAGAGAAAACAGAGAGAGAAACGAGTTCTGAAAATATCACAGGAGCTCAGGAGAATATGAACTTTACCAAAGACAAGCAAAGCCAGAAGAAAAAGAATCAGTTTGGCCTTTTATTGACATCAGATTTTTGACAATCAAGAGTGGCTAAAGATCTGCTTGACTAATCTAAAGGGTGACGCAATTGACAAATTACTGAACTTCTGTATCATCGTTTGGCCCTTCAGTAAGGCATTTCACCATTCAATCGCTCCAGGAGGTAATGTTCAAGTTAACTTTGTGAAAGAAATTTACTTTGTGACTGCTAAATGAGTAATAGCTGTATCGGATAATGACACATTATGTATCACAGACATCCTACAGTTCCTGTCATTAAAGATTAATTCATATGATCTTTTCCAGCATATATAAAAACATACATAACAAGGCTTTGGATGTTTTGAGTTTGAACTCCTTTTTGCGTTTCCACTAGAGTGATAGTAAAAGTTGAAAGAATTGATCCCCTTAAGAAATAAGTTATTAGCAGTGTGTTTGTACATTTGTACAAGAGGATTTATTTCACTTTTTTCTTTTGTAGCCTGTGTGTTTGAACTTGCGGCCTAATTGCGGTCATTACAGGTTAACCAAGCAGACGACTGTTTCTAGCCACAGGTCCGTTCACCTAGCAACCAGATGTCCCTAGCAAAGCCAAGCCCTTTATGTCTTACACCATGACCTCTCACAAAACAAAACATATTTAACCCTCACCTCCTACACACACGGAGAGAGACGTTTTTTCATCCGAGAGGAGGAAGTGCCATAGCCAACCACTGGTGCACATTCCCATACAGAGTCGGTTGAGTGCCAGCAGGCCAGTGTTCGGAGATGGGGGAGGGAGGGGAGGGGGGCGGGCAGGGGTCTTTACAAACAGTCCATAAAGAGACCCTGCCACCCTCCCGTTCATATGCTAATGGCAGCCACTTTGTGTGGGGGTTAAAAAACTCTCAGGGGTCCGAACAACGTCGATTTAAACCCACAATAGAGCCTCAATTCTCTCGAGAAAAACCCACAATGCTCTCTCTTTCTCTGTCGTGCTGATAAAGAGATCAGTATGGATATGTGGGTGTCAGGATACATTAGGCACTGACAGAGTGTGATGTACACTGATTAGAACTCAGACACGCATACACACATATATGCATATCTTAGCTGCAAAAAATAATGAATAGTATATTATAAAACAATGTACCAAAAAAAATATAAGAAGGAATAAAACAATGAATAACCAGATTTCCTCGCCCATGCAGAAGTCAACACAAACACTTGACTTTTGTCGATTGTTCTAACATAAGAGAGATTTTTTCTCTGGTTGCTAAGGCATTACTATATTGTTGCTATATTTAAGTATAAATTTACCTAGTAATGCTTGCCTTACTAAACAGCTAATCGTTAAAAACTCAAAAGCAAGGATAGAAAGGTTTGCTTGAATGACAGAGATGACTCATTCGAATCAGGCAAAGACATATTGTCCTGCTGGTACACAGCAGTTCTTGTTCTCTTAATAAGCCGAGAAGTTGTTCATTGTCAAGATTTGAAGTCTATCCGATGAATTTTGTCATTGTACTTCATGCATTCAGTCAGGAAAGTGCTTATCAAGCTAACACACACCTGCCAATCCTTCAGTTTTTGTGTGTCATGTATGTTGGTGTGTGTGAGAAAAACAGAGACTGACTATCCCGTACTGTTAGAAGTTAGAGGACATGTTTTTGCGTTTGATAATAGCAAGATGTAGAAGGGTGTAAGCACGCTTTCCTAGGGTGACCATACGTGCCATTTTTCCCGGACGCGTCCTTGCCAGGATTTTGGGTGAATCTTCAGGAAGTTGTATTTGTCGCCCGCACACTTCATCAAGGTTCTCACATTTCAGTTAAAAACATAAGACATACAATGATAGTTTCATTCTTACCTTAAAATGTAACGGTTGCTTTTTCTGAAATAGAACCTGAAATAATAAACCTCGATGACGTATGTGGTCGGCAAATATGACTTCCGGAAGACGCACCGGGAAAAATGACACGTATGGTCACGTAAAGATGCATGCATATATAGACTAACTTCATAAAAACATCTTATGATGTACCAGCCTGATCTCACGAGAAATCGTACATATTTTACAAGTTGGCTAATTCGTATCAATTCATATGAAGTTAATCGTGCAAAATTTTACTATTCTCATGTATAAAATACAACAACCCTAACCCCAACCTGAATCCCTAACCCTGGACCTAACCCCAACGTCACAGGGGTCAAGGCAAATCGTAACAAAACTTACGAATGTGGTTGTATGAATTAACACGAATTAGTAAAATATGTACGAATTCTTGTAAGATAGTATTGGATGTACTTAAACTTCAATTTTTTATAAGTTTTATTGTCTGAATCCGAATTCAATTTCATGCCCTGCATGAGTACTTGCAGTGACTTTTTAACACTGTAACTAGATGACAATTCAGGAGATGTCAAAACATTTTTTGTCTTCGATTTTCCTGCTAAACTTCAACATGTTTAAAACTCTTGTGTCTGTATGCTGCAGACACATTGCAAGAGAAAGTATAAAAATGTCAACCACATTTCATCCCCATGAATCCTTTTTTTTAAAAAAGACTTGGCTCCTTGGTGCTCACCTGAGCTCATAAAACCAAATGACTTTTAGTTTTTAGTACAAATATTTACAAATTCTTAAATCAAGATGCATTTTCGTGATGAGCCAAAAAACCTGAGAATATAATAAAATAATAAAATTTAAGTCAATTTGTGCTTAAAACAAGGAAAAACCTTGATTTTTTTCTTAAATTAAGTGTTTAAAAAAGGAAACTTTTTTAGAATTTTTTCTTACCCCATTGACATATTTATTAAAATCCACTTAAATTTGATATTTTTTGTCTAAAAGCTAGACATACTACTTAGGTTATTTTGCTCACCAAGACAATGCATCTTGATTTGAGATGTTTGTTCTGTAAACTAAGACAAAAATACTAAGTAAGAAAGTAATTTTTGCCGTGAACCACACTGCAAAAAAATGATTTTGAAGAAAAAAAATTCTTAGTATTTTTGTCTTGTTTTCAGTAAAAAAATCTAATAATTCTTAAATCAAGATGCTTTATCTTGATGAGCAAAACGACCCAAGAAAATAAGTCTAGTTTTTACCGAAAACAAGACAAAAATACTAAGAATTTTTTTATTGAAAATATTTTTGTGCAGTGTACACCGCAAAAAATGATATTCAAGAAAAAAAATTGGTAGAATTTTTTTCTTGTTTTCAGTAAAAATATCTAAAATTCTTAAATTAAGGTGCTTTCGAAAAATCTTGAACATTTTTCTTAAACACTAAATGCAAGAAAAATTCAAGAAACATTTGCTTACCCCATTGGCAGATTTTTTCGCTTGTTTTATGCACAAAATCACTTAAATTTGATATTTTTGGTCTAAACACTAGACTTATTTTCTTGGGTCGTTTTGCTCATCAAGAAAAGTCATCTTAATTTAAGAATTTTTTGATATTTCTACTGAAAACAAGACAAAAATACTAAGAATTTTTTTTCTTGAAAATCCTTTTTTTTGCAGTGTAAGTATTTAAAATAGAAGAAACTTGTTTTTAGATTTATTTTCATACCCCATTTTCAGATTTTTTAAACTTCACTTAAAGGAACAGTATGTAGGATTGTGGCCACAACTGGTACTGCAATCACAAAACTAGTGTCCAATACACAAAATGACAACATAAACATCAGTTGAGGGCTGCAACTCCACTTTTTAAATGACAATATCCTGGCCAGACCACTGTTGTCAGTGATATTAGTATTTGAAATGAAAATGATTTCTTAATGTCTTGTGACATATCAGGGCCATTTTATTATTAATTGATATCAATTTCTTACATACTGTTTCTTTAAACTTTATATTTTTTTGTCTAAAAACTGGACATATTTTGTCTAGGTTATTTTGCTTACCAATGCAATGCCTCTTGATTTAAGATATTTGTACTGTAAACAAGACAAAAATACTAAGTAAGAAAGTCGTTTTTTGCAGTGTTGGGTCAACACCAAAAGACATCTTGTGAAAACGCCCTTTATTCTCCACTTGCTTCCCTAACTGAAGGTGTGTGTTATAATAATCTCAGGTGTTAACCACTATCTGTCTTTCTCACATATGACACACACTCACAGATATACTCTGTCCAAACACACACTCAACAACAGCCTAATGTTACCGAACCTGAGCTAATAGCTTAAAGGTGTTTTTTTGGTATGAAGTGCCAATTGCAACACAATAGCGTAGGCTATAACAGTCATTCTTACTGTAACTGTAGTCGTTTCTGCAAGCTTATAGCATGATAACACACACAAGCATTACCATGACCCTTTTCTCTGAGTTTCACTCCAAAGCTGTTGGTAAACATTCAGCAACCCAAAAATAGCTCAGAGTAATAAGCCTGATTTACAAAGCGCCCACAAAATGGATCCCACATTTCATCGGCGGAGCATGCGTTCGTTTCCAGTGCCGAAATGTTAAAGTTAATCACGCAGAGGCTAATGAGGTCACAGTAGTGAATGTGTCCCTTCAGCTTATGGCTGTATAATACTTCACACACACACACACATTGAAGATAGAAAGCATAGTTTAGTAATCTCTCATAGAAAACAGTTGGAAGCTCTTTGGTCCATTTGCTTCAGTCATTCGAGCCACAGGGATTTAAAAAGAGAAAATACTTGAATTTCACTAAACTGTTTCAATCTCCACGGCAGTCGAAACCACAGTCCCACGGATCCGCTATTCAGTACCGGCGAGTGAATTACCCACACTTAAGCCATGTGTGGCACAAGACAGCCAATCAAAGCAGTAATTCCTGTAGGAAGACACTCTAAGGGTTCATTATGAAAGAATTAGATCTGTACATTTTCTGAAGAGAATGTTAGTGATGGTTTCTTGTAGAAAACCCGGCGCCACAACGCTTAGATGCTCTGGGTGGTTGCCAAGGCATTCCTATCCGGTCACTAGCATGTTCTGGGTAGTTGCTAGGACGTTGCTAAATGGTTGCTTATTGGTCCAAATCAAGAGCACAATCCCGTGTCTCAAGACATTCTGGTCCATAGATACAGCTCTGATATGTATACGTCTGTAATAGTTCTTTTGCTTGATTTAGCGTCCACAACCCATATGGAAATGAACCATGGTTTAGCAGAACCACGGTCATTTTTATGGTTTTACATTTTAGGGTATAACTACAGGAAAGTTATGGTTAATTTTAAAGGGGACATATCATGAAAATCAGATTTTTGTCATGTTTAAGTGCTATAATTGGGTCCCAAGTGCTTCTATCAACCTAGAAAATGTGAAAATGATCAACAAAGTAACTTAGTTTTGGTAAACCATTCTCTGCAAGCACGTGGAAAAATAGGTCATTGAAATTTGACTCCCCTTGTGATGTCAGAAGGGGATAATAATCGGCACTATGCAACCACGACACTGCCATTCATTGCAGAGATCAGCTAATTTGCATTTTAAATGACACACCCACAAAGTGGCCATTAAACATGTTATAATAAATTATCTATATGGTATTTTGAGCTAAAACACATGTACTCTGGGGACACAGAAGATTTATTTGACATCTTAAAAAGTCTTGTGAAATGTCCCCTTTAAAATTCATAAATTAAATCGTTACAGTTTGATGCACTGTTGGAATCGAAAAATAATAGCTTAGCAAACACCACTTATAAATAATGCAAGCAGAAATGTGTTGCACTTTGTTGTCATTGTTGTTGTTTTCGTGAGAATTGTGGGGAAAACAGACGCACGACGTGAGTAATGATGCCTCGGGAGATAAAAATGACCCCGGGAACATCGTCCTGTCCCATTCCTTAATTCATTCAGCAGTTTAAAATTCATCACTTCCCTTCCGTGCGGCCCTCACAGGCGTCCCACCGCCCCAAATCCCCTCGCAGATCCCCACTTAACCATTACCTCATTTACAAAAGCAAAGTCAAGACAAAGGAGCTCGTCTCCGAGCAGCGCCGCCTTTAACATGCAGGACGGAGCCATTGAGAGGACATAGAGACGCCATTATATGCGACTTTATCTCAGAGAATGTTTCTTTAATGATTCTCTTCTGTTTCCAAGCTGTTTCTTCATTATGTTAATAATTTCTTCTCAGGAAAACAGATTTGCCCACAGCGTCGTGCCAAAGCAGGCAGAGAGGTGTTAGCCTGAAAATTAACCTCTGGATACATTCATAACCAGCAACAATATAACGTTGAATATGTGTTACGCTATTTTCTGGCCTCTTCGTTTTTTTTCACATTCAGTAAGTGAAATTTATGACCTCGCGAGGAGAACTCGTTTTTTGAAATCCTATTACATGTGTGCGTGGTCCAAGCTGTCCACACACCTCGGTCTAATGCAGACTTATTCTGTTGTTTAAAGCCAATTCTCACTGCCGAGGGTTTATAGCTTGTCGTTACAAAACGAGCTACTTAAACAAAGGTCTAATCTAACTCACACACAGCAAATGTGTGACATATGTTAAAGTCCCAGCCCAACAGGAGATGCACAAACCTTCTGATGAGTCTATCAGGAGGACCCCTGCTGTCTTCTTCAATGGTTAAAGTCACACTTCACCCATATATAAAATATCATCCTTTGTTTATCCTAATGACACCATTCACATCCATTGTAGGGAAAAACTTGAACATTCCTTTAACATCTACTGTTGTGTCCCATAGAAACGATCCAAACAACCGTGACCATAATTTCCCATAATTTGTAATATATTGACTTTTTTAATCTCACTTGGCCTCACGGCATATTAAAGTGTCCATCAAATGGAACTTGTACGTCATCTGGGTACTGTTTTTCGAATACTATATATACTGACATACTACTCGCCTTGCATACTGATTTTAGAGAGGTAGCATTTTGAAAGAGCATGGGTCATACAAGTTTGTTATGAAATAAGGGTGTGAAGGAATTCTCGTTTATGAGGGAACAGTTCCTTGGAAATGTTTCTACAAAATGTTTTGCTGCTTTATTCTTCATTCTGACGATGCATTTATATGTATGACGGAAATATGCTTAAATTGTTAAAAATATGCTTAAATAAGCATTGCTTATTTGATCCATGAAAGACACACACACAGAACACATGTAAACACTCTCATACTCTCACACACCCTAACAGCAGATATTAGCTGGTGTCTAAATGGCTTGTAAGGACTTGTTGCAAGTTGGAGTGAATCTTGTATACAAACCAGAACAGCATGTGTGTGTGTGTGTGTGTGTGTGTGTGTGTGTGTGTGTGTGTGTGTGTGTGTGTGTGTGTGTGTGTGTGTGTGTTTGTTTGAAAGGAAAGGTTAAAAGGACTGGTTGATGCTTGTTACAAACAGTCCAAAGAGTATTAATATGACCTTTTACCATAGACACACACCCTTTATGTTATAATTATGAAAAGTCAGGCTTTTTCCCATCACTAACCCAACATCCCCTCTCTCAGCAACATGCATGGGTTGAGGTGACCCGCTGGGTTTAATAAAAACGTTTATAAAATTAAAATTATGCACATGTTTTTATCCAATGTAATTTACAAATTGGTATTATATGATTGTTTTGTGGTGTTGTTTAAGTCTAGATCTGCCAAAATGCTATATTTTTCTTTAAATGGCATGCATTATGGTGCAGTCTACAATCTGTTTCTGTCTTTCCAAATGTGACTCATTTCATTTCCACTTCAGCAATAATGACAAAATGGATCGATACAATGAAAGTAATTGGGGTTAACCTTACAATCATCCAAAATTCTCCATTGAATATTGAATAAGATAATAAAGGGATTGTTCATGAAAAAAAAATGATTTTCAAGAAAATAATGTTCTTAGTATTTTTGTCTTGTTTTCAGTAAAAATACCTAAAAATTCTAGCCTGGTTAGCCAGACCTACATCAAGAAGTAAGGTCTGGCAACTCTTCACACAAACGGCTCAATGCAAGGGGCGGGATATAAGGTTGTCCCTCAAAATGCCTCTATGACCAATCATAGGATAGCGCTATGACCAATCAGAGCAACGAAGAACGAAGTTTTCAAGTAGGAACCGTCGCAGCTCTGTCGTCATCATGTTAAGCCCGCCCCACAGACGCTACACACGATGTGATTGGCCTGACCAAATTTTGGTTTTTGGAGCTGTTAAGTGTATTGTGAGTGCCTAGACTAAACCCTGGCAGCAAATATATTTTGCGGCCGCTAGGGTGCGTCTAGATTTCTAGGCTATAAAAGTTCTTAAATCAAGATGCTTTTTCTTGATGAGCAAACCAACCCAAGAAAATAATTCTAGATTTTAGACCAAAAATATCAAATTTAAATGATTTTGTGCATAAAAGAAGCACAAAAAAAATGCCAATGGGGTAGGCAAAGTTTTCTTGAATTAAGTGTTTAAAAAAAAAATCTAGATTTTTTTGCTAACCCCATTGGCAGATTTTTTGCTTGTTTTATGCACAAAATCACTTAGTTTGTTATTTTTGGTCTAAAAACTAGACTTATTTTCTTGGGTCGTTTTGCTCATGAAGAAAAAGCATCTTAATTTAAGAATTTTTGATATTTTTACTGAAAACAAGACAAAAATACTAAGAACATTTTTTCTTGAAAATCATTTTTTTGCAGTGTGAGCAGCAGTTCTTTACCGTCAAGAACACTGTAAAAATTACTTTCTTTCTTAGTATTTTTGTCTTGTTTTCAGTACAAATATCTAAAAATTCTTAAATCAAGATTAATTTTCTTGATGAGCAAAATGACCTAAGAAAATAAGTCTAGTTTGTAGACAAAAAAAAAAAAAAACATAAAACTGAATTTGCGCCTAAAACAAGCAACAAGCAAAAAATCTGCCAATGAGATAAGATATTTTATATGAATCAAAGAATACCTCTGACATCAGCCGGAAATGTAACGCTCCATACCATGTTTGAAAGATTCGCTCACAATGCAATGCTAACAGGAGTTAACTTACAGGCTGTGAGTCTGAAGCGGGAGGAATTATGATAATGTCGATCTTGTCAATATCACCAATCCCAGGAAGTAAACTGTTGCCTACAATCCGTGGGTTTGTTGTAGTCCAAGAAAAGAGATTTACATTGGAAACAAAAACTTGCGTCTTTGTTTACTTTGGGGTTTGAACATTTTGCATATTGTTCACATGTACTAATACACACCTTCACACCAAACAAAATGTAAAATTGTGAATCGGACAATATGTGCTCTTTGATATTTCAGAAAAAAAATCTTTTTTGCTAGATTTATTTTCTTAGGTCATTTTGCTCATCAAGAAAATGCATCTTAATTTAAGAATTTTTAGATATTTGTATTGAAAACAAGAAAGAAATTTTTTGCAATGTGTCCCATACCGTTAAATCTTCTCTCTCTGTTTAATGATTTGAAGCTGTAAATATTACAGGTGCATGTGACTGTGACTAAGAGATAATATGAAAATGTGTGTCACTGTGTATGCGTGTTGATGACTGTGTAGCATATTCTGGCACAGGTTTGTGTCAGGTAGGCAAATCCAGCATTGTTGGATAAATCAGCCCCAGGCAAACATATATTCACACAAACACATGCAGAATGAAAATGTCCTTACTCATAAAGTGAAACCAAAACTGTCATTTTAAGTAAGATGCCTCATAAATCATGTTTGCTTTAAGTCTACTGATATATCCACGGGTTTGAGAATAAAAAAACCATTAGCCTGGTATGAAAACAGTGAAAGTCTATGAGATGCCATTGCTAATACAGTGAAAAATCTGTGTGTGCAGAGGTGAGATTTCATAACCTAATAGATCTGACTCAACAGGCCAGCTGGTAAAAAAGCCCACAGATTTAGCAAAAGGTCCAAGAATGTCAAACATTATAAAGCCAGACACAACACATATGCCTAACATATGGCCGCCTTATCATTCAGAGAAAAAACATAATCTTTCAAACCTCCCAAATTTCAAATGCAAAAAAACTTTAAATAAATGAAACAAGTCGTCAATATTTCATACTGATGTGATTAAGAGCAACATTATAAATCTGAATAGGGTCCAGTCCAGTGGTGTACAGATATAGATAAATATCTTAATCTGATCTTAGGTAAACAACAGACAGACGTCCCACAGCAAGAATAAAAAAAATACGTCTAGCACAAACAGCTGTTATCAGGACCAGATACACTGCATAAAATAAATGGCTGCCTTAGTAATTTTGTCTTATTTTCCAGTATAAATATCTAAGAATTTTCTTAAATTAAAAAAAATTACTTGATAAGCAAAGTGGCTCAGTAAAAATATGAAATTTAAGAGGTTTATGCTTAAAACAAGTAAAAATATCTGGCAATTGGGTAAGAATACTATTGGCAGATACTTTTACTTATAAATGTAACTTTTAATTATTAACCTCTTGATGTTCAATTTATAAGGTCTTAGATATTTATGCACGAAAACAAAACCAAAATATTAAGTAAAACATTCATTTTTTGCAGTGTAAGAAAAGCTAACCCGACCAGCAGAAACACACAGAATGACAGAGAATATATAAAATTTTCCTGAAGAATGAGATCCCAAAAATTTTACATACAAATTTCATAGCAAGGAGTCAATAAATAATGAGCTCGAATGTCAGTTCCTGTCTTCAATCTGTTGGCTCACATGAACGCTGACATATCCCTGTGGAAATTACCAACGGCAGCGGCCATGAATATGATTACGTCTATCTGAGCCTGGGCGATACATTCATAATTAATGCGAGTGTCAACAAAAATCTTCAGTTGTTGTCGTCTTAAAGCGTACACACATCCGGTGTGCTGTTTCCTGCTGGGATGTAAACATAAAGGGAAAGCTCTGCTTTATAAAAGCGGTCAGAGTGGAAACTGAAGTCACATGCAGGGAGTTTTTAATTATGTTAAAGGGTTGGTGATTGTTTGGAGGTCAGACTGGGACAGGGGACTATGAAGGGCTGGTTCACCACAGTTACAGCTCATTGACCCAGAGTTTAGATCATCTTAATGAGAATACTCTTTAGGACAATCATATTTTTATTGGCTGATATTCTCGTTTAAAGATTTGAGCTGCTGTCAACACTGAGACTCCAACTGAGCCGTGTAATGACCCAACTGGGATCAAAATATGAGTGAGTGTAGCATGTCGAAGGCCGTTTCACAATTCCATGAACGCAAAGACCGAACTTATGTTCTTGTGTAGACCCAGGCAACCTTGGAAGAACGAACTCGGAAGGACGTGAGGACAGAGAATGCATGTTTGTTAGAAATGTATCTTCCAGTTGGCTTCTCAGTATACTTTGACAAAATTCAACACCGCAACATTCATAACATGATAAACATAACACGATTTATCAACATATTTATTGCTGCATTTTGTCATTTTTAAATGCGTAAATAAAAATATTTAAGCCTCAAGATTATTTGTTCTGTGCCCATTTAACATACATATTTGCGTTTTTATTTCTGTTATTAAAATATTTACAAGCGACTACTTTTACCAGCCTTCTCCTCTTATCTCAGCTAAAACGATAATAACAAATAAATGTGAATAATAGACAGAGATAATACATTCATAGGACCAAAGAATGCTCATTAGATATAGGCCTACCTATATATGAATTCATGTTTGACATCAGACGCGACTACATTTTGTGACACATAAACAGTAATATTTCCCTTATTATGCAGGTTTTCTGCTTCATTGGCGTTTCTTTAAAGATGCATATTTAGGCTATTGTCATAAAAATCATGTTAAAAACTAAGTTATGAGTAGCAACTTCTTCCTCACCCATGATTTTGCCACAATGTCTTACAAGACTTCAAGCTTAGGGTTAGGAACGACAAGCCTGTATTTGATGGTTGCGTCCGAAATGACAAGCCTGCATTTGATGGTTGCGTCCGAAATCTCTAATGTGCCTTTGGAGGCAGCATTCCAAGGCTGGAAGGCATCAAGGCACTTCCGAATCCAATGTTAACTACTTCATGACTTCATGAGATACCTTCATCATCTTGTCCCACAATTTTTGGCGTATGCATATGTGTGTGCTGGGAATGTGATTGGCAGGAAAGTGTCAAGAAAGCATCTGGATCACAAATTTATTGTAAATAAGGTTTTATTTTCACTTTTACACATTTTAATTTCGTTGCATTTCTAGTGAGGAATTAGTATTGTAGTTTTCAAATTGGGGATTAGCTATCACAAAGGCGCTCTCTGTTTCTATTTCAAACAGAATTCCATAAAGTGTGCCTGAAGGCTGCCATAAAGACTGCTAAGGATAGAACGAATAGATCCTTTACAGTCTTGGCCATCCCAAGATTCATTGCGTGCTGTAACAGCTGAATATAACAGCTGGATATTTTAAAATAAACATTTTAACATTTGTTAAATAAAAGTGTGTATTTAGCAGAAAAAAAGTTTCTTGTTACTGCTTTAGTATTATAAGTTATGTTTTGTGTTAATATTATTCAGAGTATGTTGAATATATTTCTATGGTTGATTAATTTGATATACAGTTGGTTAGTTTATTCTACATTAAGTTCCCAAATCTTAGGCTACGTTACACATGGAGGGCTATTTTCATAAACGGACATTTCAACCTCTCCAGTTTCAAAAATAACTTGTCAGTTTTCAGAAAAGTGTTCATTTTCACGTACCCGTGTATATATGCCGTCAAGAGAAGCTCAAGCCCACGTAAGCCAATCACTGGCTGCGCTGGTGGGGATGCGGACTGGTTCTTCTTGTTGGAGGGAGGAGTAGTTGCAGTAGGTGTTCGATGACGTCAAAGTACCGCGTGAGCGATTCGAAATTAGACCTCTACGTGTGATTTCTCAATTCGCTCTCGCTGTACGTTGACATCATCTGCCTGTCGGTTCTTGCAGCGCCACATAAAGTCAAACACGCGTAAAATTGCTGATTTCCGATCACTCGTCTCTGCTCCTTAACATAATGGAGCAGCTGTATTTGCAAATACAAACACATAAAACAAGTTTGCACGGACATAAATTTGATCATGGAAGCGTTCAGAGTAGCAGTCACATGTAAACATAGGTCGCACTTTTGACGTAGGTGCGAGCACTGGCGCATACTGTGACGTTGGCCGCCTAAACATCCGTTTGTCTCAGTTTACATGCAAGCGTGCAAACAAAGTTTTTCAAAATATCCACTTTGGCCGGAGTTTTTAGAAGGAAACAGTTTCAGAGGCAAAATCTACGTTTACGTGTAAACGAAGGGCGCGAACAAAGGTAAATGTCTCTGTAAATAACCATGTACGTGTACACGTAGCCTTACCCTGGAGGGCCGGAGCACTGCACAGTTTAGCTCCAACCCTGATCAAACACACCTGAGCAATCTAATCAAGGTCTTCATGATCACTAAAAAATCACAGGTGGGTAAGTTTGATTAGGGTTGGACCTAAACTCTGTAGTGCTCCGGCCCTCCAGGGTAAGATTTGGGGAACCCTGATCTACATCAATGTGTCGTATTTTCTAAAAATAAGTCAGAAACGTTTCCGCTGTGTCCTGCTGACAGACGCTTTGGGTGCGTACAGTGGGTAACGCAACTTATGGATCTTCCGAAGGCTAGCCTGACTCATTTCAGTCATGTACGCAGACTTCAAAGGCTGCGACCTTCAAAGAACGAGCCCCGCTTTCCAGGACGTGTCCTGCGAAGGACCCAGCCTTGAATTGAGAGACATCTCTTCCGTGTTCTTGAGTATTGGAACCAAACTTTGATGGCTGATGATAACGTAGAGCGAGGACACAAGAATGCAAGATTGCATAAAACGCACATTGAGAAACAGCCATTATATGTATCCATCTCCCTTATGAAAATTAACCACAAAATAACCATGGTTATGACAACCATGGTTCTCAAACACCACAGTTAAACCATGGTGCATGGTTTTGCTGATAGTAATCAATACACCAAAAAAAACAACATGGCTATTACACTTTTACCACAATAAAACCATTGTTAATTTCCGTAAGGGGTGTCTGTTAACCATCCTGGTATAATTACTAGTCAACATCATACAATTAATAAAATGTTTACCTTCAATGCACTGTAAGTCAGTCTGGATAAACACCTGCCAAATGTGTACAATTCGATCTATCTATCTATTAAAAAGGTTGCTTACTGTACTCTTAAATATAATAATACAGTCTTTTATAAAGATACACTTTTGTACAATTGCTCTCCAAATGCTCTTGAGGAAATAAGTATCCAAAAACAGACCGAAAGCAGGACTGGTCGTCTGTGGACGAGTGTAATTATAGACTGTTTATTGTATTCAGCTGTGTGGAGTGTTTTGAAGGGTTGCATGCCAGAGCCGTAAGCCTCGGTAGAAGGAAAGCTCGGGCTTGTCTGAGCCTGGTTAAGTCTCCCTCTCTCTCTCTCGCTTTGAGCGACGAACCTTAAATTGCTGAATCATAATCTTCAACGCAAATAACACACCCTGAACGCACGCGATTTCACCAACAGGTCCTGACAGAAAGCATGCTGAGGGAAGAGGGCGTGGGGCGGGGCGCTGTGGGTCACTGTGCCATTTACGTTTAAGTGTAAAAACAAATCTGCCCTTACTGCGGAAGAATTGCACCAACAATCTTTGACGTTTTCCTCGGATATATGAAACTGTCCGAATGATTTATCTAAACAACATCACACAGAAATGTGTCGAGCAGTTGGACTAAAAGACTCCAGAGCCTCTCGCACAGACACACATGCATTGACTGATTAAGAGCATGAATGTGGCATGCTGCAAGACTGCAAACCATTTGTCACACAAGTGTTGCACTTCCACAGCCCTGTCTCTCTCTGTGTCTGTCTCTCTGTGCCATCTGTGGGGGCTGGTCGGTACTAAATCAGTCCGAGCAGTGAGAGTGGATGGGTTGCGGTGGTCTGCGGGCTGACCCTTCACCCCTCGCCCCCCAAAGTGACTGGAATCGGTCACCGTTGTCGCTTCGCTGTCGATCTCACGCATACTGTAACAGCAGAAGACAACGACTGACCAGTAGCAGGTAGTTAAGAGGTTGTTTGTCCTTCCTGCTAAACATTCAAATGTTAACGAACAGCATTGAGAGTGATAATGGAAGGGGTGTGTCACATATGTGTGTGAGTGTTTGTTTATGCATGTATGTGATTGTGAAGGTGTGTGTGAGGGGGGATGTTATCACTCCAACAACCTCTACACCCCCCGAGGAAGACTTTATTATTAAAAACTTTTCATGCATTTTGTTTTGCTTCGTTACTTGCCCCACACAATTTTTTAGGTACACATAATGAAGTCTGGTAATTATTGAGAACATTACAAAACAATAAGCAAAATGTTCCTTAAAAAAGTTTTGGTTGAAAGTTGAGCCCTTAACAAGCAAGATCTCTTTATTATCTCAAATGAATATCAAGTGATGAGATCGAATGGAGACTTTAACCTACGTCTAGACCTTGTTAGTCTCCATGGTGTCTCCTCTGGCATTTCAGATGAGATCTTAATAATGTCTCCAACTGTGCATAGACATCAAGTCTGCACTCAAAAAGTCAGGGAACTCAGTATGAACGCAAATATTTCTTATTAAATGATTGATATTATTGGATCTACGCTAAATTATAAGTTTTGCATACTTTCTGTATACTCATGCAATATGACAAAAGAAACGCTGAGCAATAATAATAAGTAATGTGTGATATGTGCAGTGCTCACAACACATTACCATTGTTTTGTTTCATAACAGGAACATTTAATACTCTGATCGTTATATCCACTCAGATTTCACTAAACTGGATGTTAATGTCTGTTGAGATCCCAGTTAATGTCTTCGGAGATGAGAGCATTTTGCAGCAACATTAAGGCACTTATATATAGAACCGCAAGGCTAAATGCTGTTGAATGCAGCGTCTCGGCGCTACATAGCTACCAAATCCTCTAATGCTCTCGCACGTTCACTTTGTTTCACTATCAGTTCCTATGTGTTAAGGTTCACACCCATTCACAATACAATGAAAAGTGAATCTGTTACTAATTCATAGAGAAGCTCATATAGTGCTTTTACAAAATAAAATTATATTTTATTAAGTGACTTTTACGAGTTATTGGTCTCCCATATACAGCAATTTGCATAGTAGCTAAGTAGAGTTGATTTTGTGCCATGCTGTATTTTGCACTACATTGCCATTTTGCACAAATGGATGTTCAGTATATGTTTTATGATAACGTTTAAACCATTTCATTTGTATAGACAGATGCACACAATAAACGTCTCACAGCTGTATTACTGGACAAATTAAGAGAGAATAGTCAAAGCACATCTAACTGAAAACAGTTCAGAAATGCTAAAAGTGCATGGGTGCACTGTGTCAAAATAAAGTCTTCACTTTCGCCTCAAACTAAAAGTCAAGATTTCCTTCCAAAAAGCACTTCTTAGGAGTGCGGTCCGTTGTCTTCCCTCCCAAAACAGTTCTGTGGAAAAGATTTAACAAGCGGCTTACTGAGCTGGGGGAAGGGTTTGGGAACGGAGAGGCGGGGGCCCTCAGGGTCACCAAAATGTGAGGTCCCATACGCACACACACAGGAGGTATACCAATAGCTTTATTGGCTTCATAAAAAGTGTTTACATTACAAAAAAATTCTTAAACATTACAGATATCTGTATCTATAACCGTATATGTATATATAAACAATATAAACGCAATAAAACTCTCACACTCTGCCTGGAGAAGTAAAAAAACAGCAGGGAAAGGGAAAGCAGCCAAAAAACACTTCTACACAGGCTTGAGTAAAGAGAGAGAGAGAGGGAGAGAGAGAGAGAGGGAGGGATAAAACAAGGGATTGGGGGGAGGGATCAGTATCCTATTGGTCTGCTGATGGATGGACTCGGGATGGATCGAGTTACACCATTTGCCGTGCATTAGTTTGTTTTCTCCGCGCTCAGCGTACCGAGAGAGACTTTAAGCTTGACTTGGAGTTTTTGCGATCCCAAATAGCGCATCGAAAATCGGGAATTCAAAGTTGAATTTCTAGCGCAAATGCGTCACGAGCGCATGAACCTGTGAAGATGATAAAGAAGAAAATAAGAGAGGATAGAAAAGATCTCAAAATCATCAGAAGTGCTCTGGGTGCCGAGCAAAAATAGAAGTGGAGCTATTTTTATTCACCCTGTTGCCTGTTCACACTGGAGCGGATCGTGGCTGCTTTTAAGTGAAGTGACGCGCGCGCTTAAAGTTCTTCATTTTGAGGACGCGAGCTCTTAAAGTGGGTTACTTATTAGTTGGTTTGTGTTGGTTTGGACAAGTGAATGACTGGGGGATGGTAGTAGTAGTGGAGGAGAGGGAGGGTCTTGGTGCTATTTGATCGGTGAGCTTTTGAAGATCACAAAGCTTTATCCCAAGGACGAGCTGGACGAGCCCGACGGGCTCTCGGAATTGTTTTGCGTGCTTCGGATCAAACAAACACATGGGGATCTTCTGGGTTTATGGACCGAGCTGCAGACATGCTTTCTGATCTGCATTGGATTTAATAAACGTGAATATATTGGAATATAACGCGAGGCTCGGGAGTATCGTAGTCTACATGCTCGTTTGGAAAACACTCAGGTAGGATTTACAGTAACCTCTCCTTTTACGCTCTTTTGTTGCGGAAATTTGTTGTTACATTGTTGAAGAGTAGCCTATACGAGCAGTTTCTTGTACCTGAGCTTTTTAAAAAGCTGTAAATTTAATGCAAAGTGATTGTATTGAGGACTATTGATGAAAAAAATTGTGCAATACTGTCACATTGTGTTGCTATATTTTTATTCCAACAAAAGGAAAAGCGAGGTTTTATAAATTGCTTGTATTATGTTTGTCTTTACAACGAATATGCATAACACAATTGATTTATACTACTGTAAAATAAACTGATTGTAGGACTTTGATTCACACTGGTATCGTTTCATTCCTTGCACTATCAGATGAAATAATTTATTTGGGATAATGCATGTACGACCCCTCCTGTCCCGTATTCAATGCCATTGAAGTTTAACGAGGAAGATGTAGTGTCACATTCATCTAACCTTTGCCTCGCATACTGGCAGTTGTTAAAACCGATACGATCTGATATGACAATAATAAACAGCTTACAATATAATAAAAGTTACATCTAAATGAAAAACGAGAGCTATCGGCTCTCAGCAGCAGGTTTAAAGAGAGAAAGTGAGTGAGACGTAGATTGTGTTGCTGTTGTTGTGTAAAGTGGGGTTTCGGTGGTCATGCATTAACAGAATCAATTTCCCAGCAAACCCATTACTGACCCAACACTCCTCTCACGGCTCTCTGTTGTCTTTATGCATTAACTGCCAACTCAAGAGATTCGCCACGGGTCCACGGTGAATGCACTGATTCAGGAACAGCGTTTAGCTCAGTTTCCGACACGTAGAAAGCGGTTTGTGTGAACGCTGCTCCACTCTCCGGTACGAGTGAGATTGTTAAGCGCGACTTTTGATGTGCGCTGCTATAAATGCACATTAATGTTTGTTTAGTCAACAGCAGGATGACTAAACTGATGCTGTCGAGGGGAGCAGCTGTTTTTGCACAACTGTCCAGTGTAAAATGCGTAATATTTTCTCGTTGGGGATGCAGGGGAGAGAAATGTTTTGTTCCAACAACGTTATTCACGTTTCTGTTATGGCAAACGTAGGCTATCTGTCGCGTTTACTGACATCATCAAGGGTCCAGTTATGTTTTGGGTAGGACTGGATGGTATTGTGTGGTTGTTCAATTATCGAAACGATCAAAGCCACGGTATTGTCGATGTGTACAGCAAACTGCTTTTAATATAAGTTGCACATAAGTAAAAAAAAACGTCAACGATTCTTAAAAGAAAAAACAACAACAACAGTGTTTGCCTTTTGTATCTGCTATTGTTGTTATGTCAAAACAGATAATACCAGTTCTGCCATTAACATAAAGGCAATTGTTGGTTGTCCTGTAAATCCGTTTGCAATAACAGTGTCCCAAAACTTTTATTGTCACCTTAGGATGTAGGTTGGCATGTACAGTAGTAGGCTAATTTCTTGTTTCTCTCATTGCTCCTGTATAGCTCCATGGTAGAGCATTGTGTTTGCAGCACGACAGGACATGGGTTTGAATCCACACTGGAAAAATCCTTGTTTCTGTAAAAATTCTGCAAAGTGGAGTAAATATTTACATGCAAATCAAAGCTCCATGTAAAGTGTCCCAATTTAATTGATTGAAACGGCGAATGTTAAAAAAAATTACAATTAATTTTGACTTTCTTGATTAGAAAGGAGTTGCTGTAAATAATATATAAAATAAAGCTGAATTAGCTTAACAACTTTATTTTTAGATTTCTAGTAACTTCTCACTGGTCAAGAAAGTTGAAATAAATTGTAAATTCAAAATTTTCATCATCAGTGGTTTTAATCAATTTAATTGGGACATCTCACATGGAACTTTGATTTGCATGTAAATATTTTTATAGGAACAAGGAATTTTTACAGTGCAGGAAATACACGTACTGATAAAAAATATATACCTTTCTGTATTAGAGCTGTTCGATACTGACCACAAAAAAACATTTCTGTAATTTGGGGCTGAATGGCAGGATACGATAAACATTGAATACATTTATGTGATGATGTGTGATGTCCCAATTACGTTTATTAAATACAACTGTACAACATGCACGCTGGCCAGAAAGCCTACGTCAGTGTACATTTTTGGCAGAACATCTGTTGCAAAAAAGGAGGCTCATATCAGACCCTACCAATATAGACGGTATTGTCTCATAACCATATCCCGCTGGGGAAAATCGCGATATTTTACTCGAGCCCGATATATCGCCCAGCCCTACCTTGTAATGCACTTTGTTGTTTTGGATAGAATTTTTCAAATGTAAATGGAAATAGGACTGGGCAAAATCATAATCACGGTTATTTTGATAAAAAAACATAATCTTGATTATTTTACATGATTACTCTGTGACTTTAAAAACATGCATTTATATAACCTTTTTATTAAGGAAGTGTCGCAATGGACTACACGTGTCAAAGCAGTAGTGCCTTTCAAACACATCGGTCCAGCAGCATACATTTTATATTTTAATCTATTAATTGCACAGCCCTAAATGGAAGTCGCATGTTTATATTCATTTGGATTTCATGGATGTGTGCAGTCAAATAAAGAGACTGAAGGTTTCAATCTGATGATCAGTGGCAGGATCTGATGATATCGGTGCAATACTATAAACAGAGACCGCAACGTTCTGCGGTCTCCCACGTTTCCTCTTATCTCAAGTGAACCTGTCAACCTTTCATTCAAGAAAGTCAGATAGGATCTACCTCCTCTGAAACTTCACCACGAAGTGCCTCAGAAGTATTTGTGTGCGTGTGGGTGTGTGAATGAAGCCCCTCACAACAGCTGGCCGTATTGTGTCCGGTGCAGCTCTGTTCCCTTCTGTTCAGCCCCGGTCAGGCCTGAGTAACTGATTTAACCTTTAATGCACAGAGGTCCCGGACCGCATGAGGTCTCTATTGTTCTCTTGAAACACACATCCGCACACACCTGCAGGAGACTGGGAGGGATCACAGGTGGGGCGGTTTTGTTATTGGTCGACGAGCAACAAGTTGTGACTTCTTGGCTCAGCTGTAATCCCACTGTAAACAGCTTTATGTTATGTGGGCGAGCTGTAATCTTTGCGTGCGAGTGTCTCTCTGAGTAGACTCACATCAGATGTGAAACAACACGTTAAAACTTTTTTTAAAGTTGTGAAATCCACAGATCTGGCTTTTTCAAGATCAGTTTATAGTAAGTGGGCGAAATGACCAAAATCTTATATCCCATAACTGTTAAGTGGCATTGTAGATCACATTAACTATATACGTTTTGAAGTTTACTTAATTGTGTTTATGTATGTAACATTAAGTAGACACAAACTAAAAGATACGATTTTGAATAGCAAATAAAATAGATTCAATAATAATCTGGCAATCGTAAACAACTGAATCCCTGTCGTCTTGGCCTGTTTAGGAAACATCCTGCTCTGTGTATTTGTATTCGCATTCAGTTTTTCCATATCTCTCACATGTAACCAACAAAAAGCTGTCCTGGCCTCTGATAGCTCTTGTAAAGACCTATGGTAAATACTGTCACACCGCCCAGACCTATCTGACAGCATCTATTTACTCATTTCCTCGCCCTCCTTTTCAGGCCTCGGGCAGAACCGCGGGCGTTTTGTCAAACAAAAGCAAGTTATGACATAATTCTGCCCTGTAAGAAAGCAGTAAGTGTTTGTCTCGTAAGGTAAACTAAAGCCGGCGCGCTTTCCTCGACGTCACCAAGTGTTTTTTTTTTTTGTTTGGCCCTTGTTGTCACATTTCCTGCAGCTGGGCAATGAGCGCTCACAGGCGGGCACAGGGTGGATCCGCTGCTGGAGGCAATCATGCTGGAACAGTTTGCCAACGCAAGCACCGTGCCAGCATCCCGGGAAAGCCGGCCAAAACATCAGTGATTGGGTCGCATTGAGAAAAGCTGTAATGGAAGTAGCCGCGGAGCGTGTTGCGTGACTAGCTGCCTCTCCCCTCGTAGGGCCTGTCCAGGCTTATACACCGGAGGGCAAGAATGGAAAACCAAACCGAGACGTTCAATAGAAAACATGTTGTGCTTGCCGTATATTGAAACGTAATTCAAGACGGCTGACCTTTGGGTGTCCTTTGTTTCTGTTTTGCATTAGGTTTCCCTTTTGCTCTCTCTACCCAATCCTGATGTTTTTCGTAACGCCAGAATTGCGGTATCATAACGCGTCTCCGAATCTCCCTGTGGTGTTTCTATGAATAATGATTAGGAATTTCTGTCTTTGGCTATGAATATATTCCAGGGTGCTGGTTATATCCCTCTTTAATTCCTTGTTTAATATAGAAGCAATGATACGGCACTGTGAAGATGTGTTTAGACCCTCAATGCCATATTAAACCAGGGCTCCTGTTGTACACATCACTTCCCAGCCGAGAGCCGTTCTTGCTGATGTGCGCACTCTTGCCTGAATCAAAGATGCACTCGGGAAAAGAAATTCATTATGATCGGCACATTTTTTTGACCCTTCGCCTTTGACATCTACAAAGTGTCCAAACATTAAAGCTTTTAATCTCTCAAGCGCACATGGCATATCAAACCCCATCTCACCTCAACCTGTCTTCTCATTGCTATTCCCAGTCTCGCTCTCTAATCTCATGACTCATTTAGTCTCATTTTGTCTCTTGTATATGATCTTGCATCTTTTTGAATCTCCTCTCATTGCTATTGCTTTCATATATTTTAGTCTCTCTTTTCAGTGTCGTCTGTTAATTCTCTTGCTTTTCCATATCTTTGCTATTGATCAACGCGGTAAGCAAATCTCGATTCATGGTGAGCAGAAATTACAATCCATTACGGCAACATAAAAGGCACATATTTCTTTCGGACCTGTGGGTTATATTTCACTTTGAGAACCTGCCCGTGCCACTTCTCGTTCATCTGATCAATAAAGAAGTGATCAGTCAAAAGCATTGATCAATAATAGCAGGGTGGTACAGGCAGCATACGCGGGAGCAGGTGTGCCGAACTGCTAATTGCAAAAACGTCAATACCGGATGCGTGCGTGTGTGGTGAGAATACGGTCGGGAAGTGCCTCTCTCGCACCGCCAGTCTGTTTGTTGTCTTCATGTAAATTGTTTATATCCGTTCAGGCTTTGCTGGCATGAATAATTTGTGGCTTTATAAATATTTGACTTTACACCGCTCATTAATATGCACAGATGATTGTCTCTCCCGGACACGACCCCAACCACAGCACGCAGACCTCTGGAAAATCGTTCTTTTTAAAAAATCGTCTTCTGATGCAGCAAATGCACTATGCTGATTTGCTCAACCCAAGTACGCGCACACAAACACCCTTTACGGCACGCACATAATAAAATAAATGTGTGAAACATGCATTAGCGGGAACGCCAGGAACAAGCTGATGGTGCGACATGGATTTCCGCTTTCCTGGTGTCTCACACTTTCGCTCTCCAACCCCTCATTGTCTGTTTTTTGACCTTCCTCGCACAGGCAGATTTTAAATCATGGGTATTGGCTGCCAAAGTGCATCACACACCAGTAATCTGTTGAGAGTGAACCTGCACAACAACACAAAATGAAGTAGTTATATGAGTCAAATGTTGACGTGTGTGTGTGTGTATATATGTGTTTGTTGCAGGTAACATCTACATTAGTGCAGTACAGAAGGTTTGTGCCCTCTGTGCCAGCAATGGGGTGGCGAGAACTAACAATTGACCTGCTGCTACTGCTAATGGTGGCGTCCCAAACGGAGGCCGTGAGCTTTCCAGAGGATAACATCCCGCTGGACATTGTGGATAGACACTGTAAGTTCCATGCATCTGCTGAATACAACATCTGGAGTATTGATAGGTCATGATGCAAAGATTAGTAGTTTTGCATTCCTTAAAAAGGCTAAAAGTGCTTTAAAAGGACACTAATTGTACCTGCTGTGTTTATTGTATTTTAAGAGTTTCGAATCACACGAATCTCAGCTTTCCAAAGATATGTGACATGTTTAGCTTTTTGTATGTCATTAAGTTTCCTGTCAAATAATGCATTGTTCCTTCTATGTTACATACTTTTAACCCATTAAAGGACGTACTGTTCGTTCCTGCATTGAGCATCTGCTATTGTATTTTTAATTATTGCATGGATATTAAGTTTTGTTTCATATTCTGTTGCTTTAAGTTCAGCTGTTTTCGAACGTGTTCATTACAAACACCCCTTAGGGGTAAACATCTGACCCTAAATCAGCATAATTATAATTGGCTTACTTGAAGCCAACTAGTGATCTCGCGATTATAAAAACAAGCTTCTGCACATCCCTCATCCGGAGACATGGCATTAGTTTTGCTGTGCTATGCGGTAAGAATCACCCCTGCTGACCATGCAGTCATTGGGCGTCGATGGAAAAGCTGGCGGTGTAATATTCATTACTTTAGCCAAGTCTTCCTTCAGGCCAGTTTAACATGCGGTTGTTATGGTCGATCAATACAGACATCGATCTCTGCTGACGCTAACACTGAATAACAGCGCGTGCCGTTGTTCTGCAGATGCAGGACAGTACCCGGTGTTTCGCGGACGCCCATCCGGAAACGAATCTCAGCACAGACTGGACTTTCAGCTGATGACCCAGATACACGATACGTTGTTCATCGCGGGCAGGTATGTCAGCACCGAATCAGGAGACCTTCAACTGTCTGACCCGTTTAATGTGTTAGTCTAAACTTGTTTTCTTTCTGTCACAGGGACCAGGTTTATTTAGTGAGCCTGAGAGAATCCTACAGGAACGAGATTATCCCGTACAGGGTGGGTTCACACGAAATCACTTTACGACTAAAACGATCTCTGTATAACATGTCGTAACCGGGCGTGACGCAATAAAGCGTGAGGCAGTAAATCCAAGCTCTTCACTTGAATTTTAAGCTTGCTGCGACTTGACGTTTTGTCTGCTAGGTTTTCATTACTGCTAAGTATCCCCACCCACTGTTAAATCTCATTATATGTAGTGATTTGCATATTTAAACCATTTTTTGTATATGATTTCTGTATCTGAGGACACGAAACACTCATGCATTGTGTTTGTTTAGGAGTTCAGTAATGTGTTAAAGAGTGTGTAACCGTTTTTGTGTGATTTGCAGAAGCTGACATGGCGGTCGGGGCAGGCCGACAGGGAGACGTGCGCCATGAAGGGAAAACACAGAGTGAGTCGTCCTCTTCATCATAAATCTGCCTTCGCTGTTTGTGTAGTGTTTACTGTACACAAGCTATCATAAATCTCACCATTCGATCTCCTTGCAGGACGAGTGCCATAATTTCATTAAAGTCCTGGTTCCAAGAAATGACGATCTGGTGTTCATCTGTGGGACAAATGGTTTCAACCCCATGTGCCGGTACTATAGGGTAAGTCACCATGTTTATGAGCGCTACGTGTCGGTCTGCATTTCTCTCTCTTTCTATTTCGCTATGACTCATGTCACACGTCCTCGTGTTTTCCAGAAGCCACGTTTATTTTGCTAATAAGTAACTTGTTAATAACAAGATTGGGAGCGGTTGTGTGGTTTTACAGTGCAGTGAAGATAAGGGCTCAGCATGTCTCTCTTTTTCCGTCTCTTGTTTAGTTGGACAACCTGGAGTTTGATGGGGAGGAGATCAGCGGGTTGGCCCGATGCCCGTTCGACGCCAAGCAGACGAACGTCGCGCTGTTTGCCGGTACGAGAGCTGTCAGGATAATGGGGATGATGAATAACTTTGCCATGAATTTTTAAGGTTTTGGATAAAATTAATGCTCCAATGAGAGCCGAGACTGATGTTACGCATAAATCAGCAGGGGAGCATGCTGTTTTCTTACCGGCTCTGTTGGTATACAGACAGGAACTGTACAACCTGGTGTGAATAAGTATAGTGTGAGGTCACGAATGCATTTGAATTAGTACGTCTTTTTTAGTGAAAATCTCTTAAACATCCTTAAATCAACATGCATTTATTATAAAATACACGTGTAAGATGTTCAGAGGTACAGTTATGTTATAAATTATGTGAAATTGCTTTTGTATAAACATCACTAAATTGAATCTATGTTAGGGTGACCATACGTGCCATTCTTCCCGGATGCGTTCTGGCCAGGATTTCGGTGCGTCTTCAGGAAGTGGTGTTTGTTGGCCATTCAATTAAAAACATGACATACAATCGTAGTTTCATTCTTACCTTAAAATGTAACGTTTTTTTCCGTAATAATAATAATCCTCTATGATGGATCCGGGCGACAAATACGACTTCCGGAAGATGCACCCGAAATCCTGGCCAGGATGCGTCCGGGAAGAATGGCACGAATGGTCACCATATCTATGTTTTGTGATATAGTTGTAAAAGTAAATTGGCCTACTGTGTTATGCTTGCTTATTTCCAAGTAGTTTGCATGTGTTTTTTTAAAAGCCATGTGTATTTGTGTTTCCTAGATGGCAAGCTGTATTCGGCTACAGTTGCTGACTTCCTGGCAAGCGACGCTGTCATTTATCGTAGCATGGGAGACGGTTCCGCCCTCCGCACCATTAAATACGACTCGAAGTGGTTAAAAGGTAAAAATTTGTCTTGTATATTCATATCGTGTGTTATGCTAGCTCTGCTAAACCCAGCAGATATTCTAACTATAACCCAAGTAGTGTCTCGGGGTCGTGAGAGCAGAAAATGGTGGGTGTTGATGTAAAATGCAACTTCCTGTAGAACAATCTAGGTCAATATTCAGCCACTGCACTCAGCCAACAAAAACGCATGAAAATTTAACTCGGAGGTCAGCGGTGGAGACGCTAATGCTTTTGTCCTCTGTTTCTCAGAGCCGCATTTCCTGCACGCTGTGGATTACGGAGATTACGTCTACTTCTTCTTCAGGGAAATCGCAGCCGAACACAACAACTTGGGAAAGGTATGACTCGCGATGTAACAACATGACAAACTAGAAGGAGAAATGCAATGTTTACAAAACCCCCTTTACAAAAGTACTAGTGGTGGTATGATAATTGCACACTACTGAATTGCCAAAAAGCAGGCTAAAGCACGCACATCAATTTAAATAGGGTGCTCGACAAAAAAAGCGTAGTAGTAATGATGCAAAGTCGGCATTTGGTGTTGCCGACTTTGCATCATTACACTACTGAATTGCACCATGGTGTTCGTGGTACTTTAAACCAATAGCATGCTTGTACAATAGTAAATATCTGCTGACAAAAAGTTGTCAACTTGTCAGGCTGAGAGACCAGCTTAACCAGCTTGAAGCAGCTGAGAGAGGCAAACTAATAATATAAAAACATGGTATTACCATGGTAATAAGTTTGAATTGCTTAACAAAGAGCAGTGTAGCAAATGTACACCTGCACTGTTGCATTTTTGTTTGGATTTGTGTAAATGTAATGCTTATAGGCTTTCATTCAGACTAAGCAATATAACCCTGAGGCATGATGGATCTCCCATTTGCCTTAGGACTTACCTGTATATCCACGGACTAATGAATATTTAACTTGAGTAAAAATTGCAATAAACACCTGCACTGTGAGGGTTTTACAGTAGTGAATTATTAAGCTGGTTACACTGTGCTAATTCAAGCCCTCAGGCACGTTGCGGTTTTGTTCTCTCTGATAGAAAGGACCGTTTCTGTCGTATATTTAGATTCCTCCGGCTGCCGAGAGTAGAGATGTATTATTTAGAGTGGGATGCTGAGTTTTTCTCACCGTTTCACTTTCTCTGCAGGCGGTTTATTCCAGAGTGGCTCGGATCTGTAAAAACGACATGGGAGGGTCTCAACGGGTGCTGGAAAAACACTGGACGACTTTTGTCAAGGCCCGTCTGAACTGTTCCGTTCCCGGAGAATCGTTTTTCTACTTCGACGTCCTCCAGGCCATTACAGACATCATCGACATCAACGGAGTGCCTTCGGTGGTTGGAGTTTTTACCACTCAGCTGAACAGGTGAAGACCCTTTCTACAAATCTCTTTGATTGAAATGCACTGAATAGATCTAACATCGGGGTTGATGCTTTATTTAGTATCCCAGGCTCAGCGGTGTGCGCGTTTTCGATGGCTGACATCGAGAGCGTCTTCCGTGGCCGATTCAAGGAGCAAAAGACGGCCGATTCGGTCTGGACTCCTTTTCCTGAGGAGAAGCTGCCAAAACCCAGGTTGGTGCATGATATCGAGATTAATAATTAACAAGTGATAATTGGACATGATGCATATTTAACCTGCGGTGCAGTGGCCATATGGAGGCTGGTATAGATTTACAGACATGTGGCACATGACTTTTTCTTCAACCGGAACTGAATGTTTATATGTGTTTGTGTAGACCTGGCTGCTGTGCGGGACACGGTTCAGCAGAGTCGTACAAAAGCTCCATCGAGTTTCCAGACGAGACCCTTCAGTTTATCAAGTCACACCCACTCATGGACGCCTCTGTCCCCTCCATCGGAGACGAACCGTGGTTCACCAAAACAAGAGTCAGGTACAGACGCCGGGCAGAATGCCACTTTTCCGCCTTGTCTTACATTTACAACGTTTTATTCAGACTCATAAACCGCTGGTTCACATCTGCTGGGCCGCTGTTTAGTTTTGATTTAAAAACCTAACACACAGTTTCGATTGTTTTAGGGTGCAGTTCATGGAAATTTCTGAATAAGACATTATTGTTTACTTTTGTCTCATGTAAAATCTGGGATTTATAGCTAACAGTTCTAATTAAATTTATTAAGAACATCAACTCTATAAAATCAAAAGTTTGTGTTGGTTTAATGTTCTCAAACAGATACTGGCACACCTTATTTAACCGCTTTCAGCATGTTTAGTCTTGCATCGGTTTTATTTGCTGTAATACAGACTGTTCTCTGAAAAGCAGCCCACATTCAGATGTTTTTCCTTCTTATCCGTAGGTACAGACTGACGGCACTTGCTGTCGACAACACGGCAGGACCCCATAAGAACTACACAGTAGTTTTCATAGGCTCAGAAGCTGGCATCGTGCTCAAAGTTCTGGCCAAAACGTCCCCTTTGTCTTTGAATGACAGTGTCCTGCTTGAGGAGATTGATGTCTTTAACCAAGCCAAGTATGTTCTCATCTTATGATTGTCTTAGATTTCACTCTCATATATGGAATTATCTAATAGTGGGATACGAGTTATCAAACTAAGTTTGGGAACCTTTCACATGAGGGATAGATTAGATAAGTCAAATCCTTTCACTTTCCCACTACAGTGTGTGTTTCTCTTAATGAGTGACGGGTAGATCTGATAACGTGTGATTATCTCTTCTTCAATGTCCTCACTTCTTACGCTCCGCTTCTCTCCCAGGTGTTTATCCAACAACGAGGACGACCGGAGAATTCTGTCATTCCACCTGGATAAAGATTCTCACACGCTTTATGTGGCCTTTTCCAGCTGTGTGGTCCGGATACCACTCAGTCGCTGCAAGCGGCACACTTCATGTCAGAAGTGAGTCAACGTGCAACTACACAATACTATATTTATGACATCACCAGATTGCCCTTTAGCTCAGTCTGTTAGTTTTGTGTGCTTTATTGGTAAATGCCTGTTGTGTTTTGCAGGTCTTGCATTGCTTCCAGAGATCCATATTGCGGGTGGATGTCTAATGGAGCTTGTGACCGCATTCCTGCGTCTATGCAGTAAGTATAAATGCAGAATGCATTTTTTATTCACACAATTAAACTATTTTATAGAAAATGCCAGTTGCATATTCAAACTAAGAATGCAATTTAAAATCAGAAAGGAAACAGATATTGTCTATTTAAGGTTTAAAAATGACTTTTGTACTGTACGAAAGTTTACAAAATCTTTGTCTCCTTATTTTACAGAAGTGGTTACGAACAAGATGTTGAATACGGCAACACTGTACACCTCGGCGACTGTCATGGTGAGCTTGTCTACATGTCTCCTTTCAGATGCAGCATTGTCTAATAGTTTTCACATCAGTAACCCTGAGAATTAACACACATCACACAAACATCAAACTAATTTCATGTGTCTCACACTCAAAACACACAAACAAGCACAAGCAAACACACTGCGTAAATCTGAACATTATAGAAACACCTGCAACTAAGACATCTTTAACCAGAGGGAAATGAACACCTCGATTTTACTTTGTAGTTTATTAAAAGAAGCTTTAGAGGTTTTTATAATTTCAGACTTTATTTTATGCTGATTTCCTGTTCCTTTAATTCCTTTAGAATTTTTGGCCACTACATCAGCGCCAGATTTCAAATCATATGGCGACCCAACCTCTGGTTAGTTTCCTGTACTGCACTGACTTCCTTCTCTAGTTCAACATTCTCCAAATCTCCCTCTCTTTTCTCCTTCACTGCTGCTACCTATCATAAAGCCGCTTCTCAGCATAGCATCCTCATCATCATTAGGAAAGGCGCCCGTTCTCTCCGCACCAGCCTGCCGATCATCCCATCTTTCCATCCATTCTTTCTTTCTTTCTTTCTCTTCCTGCATGGATACATGCTGCCTCTGCTTTATCATCTCCCTGGACTGTATTGTCATCTCCTAAATCCACATAGACTTAGTCTTCATCCTTTCCCCCCTCTCAGGCTGAAATTTTGCTTACCTGAGACGCTGTACAGCCATTACCCCCCCGTAATGGTCCAAAACGTCAGCTCCAGTCTTTAATGTCTAAATGTTGTGAATGGTATATAAACTGACTCGGTATGCACTAACCCCCGATCGTTTCGCTGAACCCATCATGGGCTCCGATTCTTAACAGTTTGTTTGTCGCCACAGACATGGAGTTGCCATCTTCGTCAGTCAGTGTGCCCGTGACCCCTGAACCCATACAATCACCCCAAACCATCCCCAATCAGACTACCCAACACTTTGGCTCACGGAAATTTGTGCTCCACGATGACCCAGCCACTTCACATTCTGTTGAGCCTTTCCCAGGTGTGCTGGAGGGTAAGGCCTTGAGCAGTGCTGCATGGAATTCTGGGTAATAGCTGCTATTAGCACTCCTAATCATCTGAGACAGTGTATGTATGTCTCTGATAGCAACCCATTGCTCAACTGAATCGCACTATAAGCAATTCTGCAGTCAGTCGCACTACATTAGCAGAGAATACTTTTTTCAGGTCAGCATAATGTCTTGTTTTTATTTTACAAGCATATTGAGATGATGCAAGCAGCTATACTCAGAATCCATCAGCGTTTAAAGCAATTTATTTTTATTTATTTGGTCTTTTATGTTACTCTTTGTTTCCCCTCTTTAATTTTAGTTGCTGTATATTTTGGTTAAATGCATTTTTCTGTGAGATTTTTCTTCAACCTGTCTGAAAACATTCAGCTACATCTTTATCTTTTTGGTTTAAACTATTTCTTTCACCTTTTCTTTCTCCATGCGTTGTTTTGGGTTTTAGGAACTCTTTCAAAGGCCTTGCCACTAAGCAACACTTTTAAACACCTCTCAAGCAGAATCAACTAACTTTTTCGAATATCTGTAGATACTAATACAACTCACCATTGGGTATTATACAAAGACTGCGGGCTTAATTCTCTTTGAGAGAGAGATCTCATTTAAAACGACAACATACTAACTCACTTGCTACTGTAACCCACTTACAATAAAATGTTTCCCCACACTTTTTATTCTAATACAAATACTAATTCGCCTCCTTTACTAATACAATTCCAGCATACTAAAACACTGAATCTCTTGCCGATTGGTAATGTTATTTTGCAAATAATATTTAAACGCTGTAAATGTTTAAATACCTTTAGGGGGGAAAGGACCTCCTGCCTTAAAAGACAGTTGTTGAGTTGCCAAGTGTGCTAGTAAGTTTTAACAAGTTGTTTGGCTGTCTGTGTTGCAGGTGTGTGGGAAATTCAAGCAGGTGAATCTAACCAGATGGTACACATGAACATCCTCATCACCTGCGTGTTTGGTGCATTCCTGCTGGGTGCATCCATCGCCGGTATGGTTGTTTACTGCTATAGGGATGCCTTCCTGCGTGCTCCACGCAAGATGCAGAAAGATGCTGAGTCTGCCCAGTCTTGCACTGACTCCACTGGAAGCTTTGCTAAGCTTAATGGCTTGTTTGACAGTCCTGTAAAAGAGTACCAACCCAATATGGATTCTCCCAAACTCTACACCAACCTGCTGAGCAATGGCAGGGAAATGCCAACAACTGCAGACACCAAGACAATGCTCCTGAGTGCACAGCCACCGGAACTAGCAGCATTACCTACACCCGAGTCCACACCTGTGTTGCAACAAAAGAACCTTCCGCCAATAAAGAACCAGTGGGAGAGAGCTCATGGAAAGCCAAGTGGCTGCCGCAAAGATGTGCCACCCAAAAGCCCACAATACTTCCCCTCCAGTCCACCTCCCCATTGTCCTATTGGCAGCACCCACATTCCCAGTGCTGTGGTACTGCCGAATGCAACACATGAGCACAGGGGCTCTTTCAGCATCCCTGAAGGCACTCGAGCTGAGAAAAAGATCCAGAGTGGCGATCAACATGGGTCCAAATCAGGCCGCAAAGACCAGCGGCGCACCGTTGATGCCAGAAACACGTTAAACGACATCTTGAAGCACCTCAATGAGGGCAACCCCCAGGCCATTATGGTGGAGGTGCCCAAGTCCCATCAGCACCTGATGTTGGAACCCATTGTGAGCCCTACAGAAATTCCACCCAAAGTCCCAAGCCGAGAGGCCTCGTTGTACTCTCCCTCTTCTTCTCTACCCAGAAATAGTCCAACCAAGAGACTGGATGTGCCGTCTACACCGACGTCTCCCACTGGTCAGATGGGAACTCTTGAGAGACAGCGGTACCATCGCAGCTCTTCCCAACGACACTCTATATCTTCTCCACCCAAAGGGCTGCACTCACCAAGTGGGGCCATTGTGTCCCGACAACCCAGTCTGAATAGAGGTGGGTACATGCCTCAAACCCCTACCCCACCCACCAGACAAGACTCTCACGGGGTTCCAATGGCTATGACGCCAACTGTATCCCGGCAAAACAGCTACAGTGGATATGGATCTTTACCCCGGACGTCCATTAAACGGACACCGTCGTTAAAGCCTGACGTGCCCCCAAAACCCAACGGCTTTGCGCCGCAGACTGCACAAATGAGGCCAGTGAACAAATATAGTTACTGAGGTGCTCAGTGGAATTTTACTCCATGAATGGACAGTGGGAGTAAAAGGCTTTGGCCTGCAGAGATATGGCACGACTGTCTCGATTTCCTTCAAAGGGAAAGAATCAATGGCCAGAGTTTCTGCTTCAAGTTGTTCGGTTCATTTTTAACGACTTTGTCCCGTTACACTTGAGTGGCAAGTGATGGATTCTGATCTTTAAGGCGGCAGGGACGCCTAAGGTCATAGGTCACAGCCGACATGCAGTGCAAAGCAGCTGCCTAGTTTCTGTGGCGATCGGGCAGCGAATGCTCCGCCATGCACTGTTCTCCCAGTCAATGTGAAGTGTGAAATCACAGGAAACATGGCTGTATCTGTCAGACTGTTTGGGAAATATAATATTCTTGCAAGGATGTTTCTTCGAAAGACAGATTGTATGAAAGTGATGTATCGCGTGCTGTGTGTCTGTGTTTGATTAGTCGTTGGGGCTAACCAGTGTGCATTGTCCATGTTTGTTCAGTAAACTGAGAACAAGCTTGAGTCGTACAACTAAACCCCATGTAAGGGTACATTAACATCAGATGTTAATTTATCATTTCTGCGTGCAAAAGAAATGTCCAGGGCTACTACCTGGACAACTGAATTTAAAAATCATAAGGGGAAAAGTGCCCTCAACCTTTGTGCTGCTAAGTGTAGACGAAATGACGATGTTTAACTGACTCCAGTTTGACGGTCCATGCAGCAGTTTGGGAGGTCAAGCCGTGTCAAGCTTTTAAACCCGTGGGCTCAGCACAGGATCATGCCGGTCAACTGTAGAGTGTTCTGTTTGGTCATTTTTGGACCTAGAGAAACACAGCAAATCCTCTAATCTCATAAAGTCATCTTTTAGCTGTGACATAAGGCAGATTATTGATCAACCTCTCTCCTTTCCAACATGACAAGCCTTGCTGTTGGGTCCATGATGTTCTGTCTCTAATATTTTTATGCAAATTCATTGCAGCTTACACCATTTCATAGAGGTTGTTTGTTTTGGGGAAAGTATTATATAAAAAGTCCTGCACATTCTTTACTGTAAACACGTCCTTGGAGTAAAACCCGAACCTCATGTATAATCAGTTTACAAACCTTATCTAAGAATTGCGCTCCACTGTGATGGTCTACATGCTTGTTTTAATGAATAAAGGCCTCAATTCTGTTGAAACATATACAGTAATTGTACTAATAATCACTGCAGTACCTACCAGTGTATCTTGCCGAATTGTGCCAGTGAACATTCTTGAAAATTTCCACACTTCGATGTGTATTTACAAGTCAAGTTTAGCCAGATCAGTGTATTTGTGTGCCTTATTAAAGCCATGAGCGTTTGGTTTTGGACATTTCATTGCAACCATTAAACAAATGATTTTTGAGCAAGGATGCAACCAAATATTTTATATAAGGATGACCAAAGTTAAAAAAAATCTAAGACTGTGTCATGTAAAAACCCACATGGATCGACGCCTAATCTGAATATTTGGGCGAGTGGAAACATCTGACCCACACACTAGTGTTGTTTTTAGAGAAGTGGAAGTTTTAGAGAGGGAATTAAATTGAAACAAAGGTTATGATAATTACTTTGCTGTATTGCCATTATGCGTATGCGTTTCTGGAAGGTGCTAATTTGCGATAATGGGATGCCATGTAATGAATGTATTATGCTTCTAAAATTTACACCAGCTGATTCTCAGCTCACATTATTCCTGAACATTTCACGGGAGTCAAATTAAGATGATTTTAGAAAGGATCATCTACGATTAGAGTCTTGCCGTTTGTTTTATAATTACTTGGGGATTTCAGTATATTGAGATGAGATTTTCCTGTTTAAGCCCAAAGCTCCAGATTTGTTTACATGTTTTGATTGTATTTGAGCGTTTGAGCTGACGCCTTCTAAAGATCGGTTTTATTAAAGGAGAGAGAGTTGATCCTGTTCCTTGGTTCAAGTTGTCCTGTGTTGAGCTGCCTTGTATATTGCAATATGAATTCAAGTCTTTTAACGTTCAGTCGATACTTTGTGTGCAAAGAAACCAGACTGGTCTACCTTTTCATTTGAATACTGTGCAAGCGTTGGCAGTCGGACTACAGCTTTTTCTTTTTTTTTTCAGAATATTTTAATGTGTAGATATTGTAAAGCTGTACTGTGAAAGTGTAAATAATTACAAGTCATTGTTTAAGAATATTTTTGTTGACTTTTTTTAACACGGCATGTATAGTTGAAATAAAATATTACTGCACAGATCATTTTCAGAATCTCATTTTTGTTAATGGAAAATATGATTTGGTGTTGGAGACTTGTCAGATGGTTTAAACCCTGTATTATGTTTTTCCTTAAAACACAAGAGATTTTATGTAGAATAATAGAGCTTTTGTTTTCCATACAAAGAAAGTGGATGTTGATTCATTCTGCCAAGATTCAAGATCAAAATGACTATTAAAGTAGTCCTTTTGACTTTTATATGCATATGCAAGCCTAGCCATGAGATAGCTTTTGTTTGCCTGCGCTTAAGTTTTCAAATCTGAAGTCGGTGAACTGCACTTGTTTTGACATGAAGGATTTGAGTTTAAGTCCAGTTTGGACCATCTCTAATCCAATTCCACTTTTATCTCTCCCTTTTATCAGTTCATGCCCTATGTGTAACAAAGCCACAATTCCCAAAAATCTAATTAGAATTTTGAGTCAACAGTGTCTGTAGAAATGTAATCAAAAATGATGAGTACATGATAACAATTTAGTTTGCTCCATTAAACTTTTCTTCAAAGGAAATTGTGTGATTTTAAACTAGCTTTAACATTTGAATGCACAGTCCAGAATTTACCTGAACATACATGCTGAGACAGTCCCACTAGATGCAGAACCTGTGGGCTGAAACCCAAATCTGCATGACTGAAGCTTTTTCTTCACAGATGAGAGACTTCGCACAGACTTTATTTTTAGACTCTTGTTTTGAAATCTCTGTGGAGAATAAACCATTCCACATCTGATTGGGAAAGCCTCCAAAGTCATTTGTAAGCTGAGCGGCCAACATCTGGTCCACTGGCTCAGACTACAGCCACATGTACAGGCGCTCTTACACATGAACTGATAGCATCAGGTATCCAAGATTGTACACATGCAATGTTCTCTAGAATTTCAATATTGCTTGATGTTTTAAATAAGTAGGACAGACGCGTCTGGACTGGCGTAGTCAAGAATTTACCCCTGAATTTTATGAGGGTTAGGATTGGAGTTTTATTTTAAATAACAATGGGAAGCAGTAAACTTCTCTATTACACAATCCTGCAAGAAAAAAAAACTAATTTTACAAGCCTTAGCTGGTTTGATCTCATCTTTGTAGAACCACTGTGCAGTTAAATTTTGTCTTAAGTAGTTTCCTCAAACTTGCACTTCCAAAACTTTACTCCAGTAAACTGTTATTTCAGAATATTCAACAAATATACAGATAACCTTTAAATGAACATATCTATCATATATATATATATATATATATATATATATATATATATATATATATATATAAATCTACTATAATAACTATGCTCGCAGTGGCTGAATTATGGGACCTAATTTACAAAAAATGCTGCGTAGAAAACATGCTACATTTGAAGAGTTTGTCGCAAACAATATAAACGCCATTTATTTTAAAAACGAGTAACCAGCAAAATCTTGTATCAGCTCAAAAAGTAAATTCCCAATTTTACACGAAATCCAATATCCACCATTTTATTCCAACCCAGTCTCAAAGCAGGTCGTATTATATTAACGAAAATTTTGATTAATTTATTCATGTTTGATGACACGAATTTCCACTTTTTTTCGTGTCTCTGGAGACGAATGTCTTTTTCGTTCTTCACAGCACAAATTTCTATCAATGGCTGTTTTTGTCTGTGGCACGACTTTCTGTATCGTGTCATTTTATATTTTGTTTTCTCATCGTTGTTTTTCGACCATTGTCGCTTGGGGTTTGGGTTAGAATAACTTTCTGCGACTTCCTAACCCCAACTTTAACCCCAACTCCAGTCGAGAATAGTTTTAAAAGGGACGAAAAACCAAAGTAGAAACCAATGCATAAAATTTCATCCTAACGCAAACCCCGAATCTAACCCTAAGCGACAATGATGAGAAACGATCATCAATGAGAAAACGAAATATAAAATGACACGATAAAGAAAGTCGTGCCACAGACACGAACAGCCATTGATAGAAATTCGTGCTGGGAAGGAAAAAAAAGACATTCATCTCCAGGGACACGAAAAACAGCGGAAATTCGTGTCATCAAACACGAATAAATTAATCAAAATTTTTGTTTCTAAAGATATTGTATAGTGGTATACACTGAGCGCTGTCAAAAAAATTCAGTGACGACGTCCCAAGGATGACAGCAGCAATGACAGTGTTCTTAATATGACAAAGTAAGTGTTTTTATGCCATTAATGTTTATTTTTTATCAGTGTATACCACAAGTCAACTAAATGAATATAAAATGGCAAATATGAATGCAGATTTAAATATTTATTCAATAGATTTATAGCATTTAAAAAAAACTTTTTTGCATTTTGTTGGAAAAATAATCAGTTTTTAAAATAAATCTTTAAAATCAAACTATGGATTTTAATTTTTTTGTTATTATAACCTAAAGATGCTTTGTGAAAGTTTGTAAGAGAAAATAGTGGTTTCAGAATCTTGTCACTTTCTTGGTATAGAAAACCAAGTCAAAATGAATTTATTGCGTTTTGGAACCAAACTATTAATTTGATCTTAAGTGTAAATAATTTGCACTTTCCAAAAGTGCATATTTCTTATTCATAAAACTAACACGCGCACAAAAACATGGGTATAGATATGAAATCTATAAATCGCAAATGATCTTAAAATTGTACGCAGCTAAATAGTTTCAAATCTCTGCATTTCAACAATGCCTAATTAATGTCATTGACATAAAAAGCACCTGTCAATGGTTAAAGCAGAATGGCTTATATTTTCAAAAACCTGCAACAATCGGACAAGCAAATGTGCGTACATCTAGTCAGACCCTAATGTGGTGTTAAACACCTTTCCATGTCAAAAACAGTTTTTATAAATATGAACTTTGCTAAATAATAAATATGAACTTAAACGCTAAAATAAATAAGGCCCAAAGTCTACATACTATCGGACTTTGATAGCTATATGGATAATTTTAAAAGAGATACATTTAGACAACTTCTTTACCATGCTGGCTGTCTGAAGTACCGCTACTGATAGTAAGCACACTAAACCACAGCATGCTTAGGCACGCTATAAGTAGTCAATCTCACTAACAGACTGGTTGTTTTTGATATACTAGCCAGCCGTATTAACCCATTCCCAGAGTGCACACCCCTAAAATGGGTTTTAAAGTCATTTTCTGGCACATATTTGGATGTTTCAGTAAGCATCTGAATGAAAATAAATTAATTGTTTAAATGGAGAGAAATCACAGCTATTCTCTGTAAAGGAGGTATGCATGAACTGTAATTACATCATGCAGCCAACAGGAGAAATATTAAATTTTTCTTACACACACACACATATGCACCCGTGCACTAACACACACAGTCCCCAGGCTTATGGGCTTTGATACATGATGTTGTCATTGAACCTGCAGACCAAGCATTGGTTAATGGAGTCTGACCAAACAGTCCAGATGTACAGACATGAAACACATTTCTCAATGCTTACCGTTAACACAAAACCACTCTGAGAAAGACATTCATCATCATTTTGGTTTCACATTTAATACTTCAAACAGGCAAACAAGCTCAGGGATGTTGGGGCAAAGAACAGACAATTAGCACCAGAACATTCAGGATCATTCAGTCAAAAGCATTGAATGTGAGGAATTAATTATGGAGGTGTCAAATCAAAAAACACTTCTGTCCTCATGCCAGGTCATGAGTATTTTGTTAAAGATCATAAATCTGAATTCAAACACATAACATGTTTCAAACCCATATGGAAAGAAGATGTCTTAACAGCATGGAATTCTACTAGGAAAATGGGAATCTTATGGAATTCTAGCAGTGATTCAGGCTTTCAGATATTGATAAATGTATAGTACTCGCTACTCAACATCTTTTACCATGTTAAGATCCGAAATCAGTTTCCTAAATAATGCAACCGATCTCAAATTCGAACGTGTCAATCCATCCAAACAGCACAGGTAAATACACGCTGCAGGTAATCTCGCATTCCTCTGCGGTAAGTGCAGCCAACCTCTTTGTTCCTCTGGAGTTTATCCAGGGTGCAGTGTTTAGACATGCAGTTTTCACTGATATGACCCCCAAACGCAGCGAGGCAAACACCTCCATCAATCAATGCCACTCGCAAGACATCAGTGTGTATTAAAAGCGAAATTCAGGCTTTGAATGGGCTTAATTTGAGACATCTGATGCTCGAGACAGACATCAGATGGCTGTTTGTGAGCCAAAGCGCTCCTGTTTTTGTTAGCACAAGTGGCTCTTCATTTGCTTTTAGCAGGCATTCTAGAGGAATCGCACCCTTAAAAAACTCTCACATGCACACACTGCGGTCACTTCATCTCGGCACGCAGAGCCGTGGCAAATTCCCAGAGAGGCCCAGCTCGAGAAAGCCACATTTATATTCAGCTCTTATTCCTGCCCTCTTGTACTCTCTTACGCTCGCTCTCTTTTCAGCGTGGCATTCCACATCTTCTGCATTCACACGATCCTAAGCGCCGGCTACTCTCAGAGGCGTTTGAATATCCTAACAGTTTGATACAGGGTAGCTGCAGTTTGCTCGGGATGTGATATTCACTTAAATCAGAATTGCAATATTTGCTTTTATAAATAAAAAAGCTTAAGTGGTATTAATTAAGGATCAGCAAATTACACCCGAGACAATTAAATGGTCATTACTGAGCTTTATGGCCTGTGGATCTGGGGGTTTACGCACTCATTTTTTTTTCGTAACATAATTCCTCTCTTTAGAAATGGCATGTGCATTTCATTTCTGATTTGAACTATCGCATTGAATATTGTTGCATTAATCTGGGGAACGATCTCAGCTCCATTATCTCTGCTTCAAAATCTGCATTTAAAATCGCCCATGTCAAGAGCTGGTTCCTGCTTTCTCCAGGGTTCCCACACCTTAGTTAACTTCAATTTCAAGGACTAAATGTGGGGACACATTTCAAGTGAGACCAAGGTAACACCGTGTTACCTTTTAAGATACATTGTTACAGTTCCCTTTCGAGGGAACTTGTGCTTTGTCACTGTGGTGACACTTTGGGGATGCCTACAGGGGTAAGTGTGTAGGTACTCTTTGTGTAAGCGTAAGTATATGGCTATCTGAAATATTGCCAAAGATGGCGTTACAGGGACGCAGGAAGTATGGTAAGGGAGACGCAGCGTCTCGTTCCCTTCTCAGGGAACAAGAGTTACATACGTAACCCGAGACGTTTCCATGTGTCAAACACAACTATGCAAAAAAGCATTTTGGTATGAATCAACATCCGCATACAGAAGATATAAGCATTTAAAGTGAACAGTTTAGCACCTGTGCTTAAAAAGTCGAGAATTTTTATAATATTATCCTACACTACACAGAAAACCCAGAAAACTTCTTGCATAAAATAGATTCAAGCACTTTCAATTACCTGTAACTATGTATGTATATCTTCAAAAACTTCCCAGGACCTTGAATCCCCCCCAGATTCACAAACTTTCAAGGATTTCAAGGACCCGTGGGAACCCTGTTTCCTTTTTACAAAGGACGCATTCTGGGAATGTCGTGGCAATGTTACTAGGTCCCCATTCCGGGAGCGATCCCAGGATCAATTCCAGGGCTTGTTTGCATTCACACGAATGGTGCTCTGGCTATTACATGGCAATTATCTGGGTTTAGTGTGCTGTGTGAAAAGTGTTTTACTGAGCAGAGCAGAGCTGGGAGTCATATAAAGATTTCAATACGGGTTTCGACTTTTGTAAGTAGTTCATCAGGTCATGTCCAACTCAAGATGTCTATTAGAGTAATACAATGTTCATATATTGTGTCAGGACTTTTTTATGTGAAATTCACCATTTTACTGAATAACTTTCTCACAAACCCCTTTACAGCAGTCTTTCCTCAGCTATTAGAAACTAGCAATTACCTTGTACAGCACAAATTCTTCCTCTCTGTCTTTCATGTGAAAAGCTATCATTATCATTTAGGCTGTTCCTTGAGAAAAGGTGTCTGAAGTACTTCATGAAACTAAATGGAAGAGACTTTTTGTACTGGAGACCATTTTATATTCACGAAATATGCACTTAAACTACTCAGAGATCTTAAATTCATAATAATAATAAAAAAAACTTTAGTCATTTAAGTGGAAACAGACGAGGCACTCTTACTAAATGATTCTTTTATCTCATATGTTTACATCATGAGCACTCAGAGCATCAAATTCAACTAAACAGTTTGTCCTAAAGTCATATTCATGAATCAAACCTCTTCAAAGTGCTGTAATAGCAATGCTAAATGACTGCTTACCGTATTATCATGCCTACTTTTATAATGTCTGCTGCAGTTTAGCACTACAGTATTACATTAAATTTTTTAATAGAGAGAATTACCTTTATTCCCTATTGATCCTTTTGGCATTCAGAATTGGCCTGCATGATGGGAATCGTGTAAAAAACAAATTTTACTTGTCTTTGCGGCATTAACTGGTTTCTATAATTCCTTTATTGAATTTGATGTTAACACTATTGAGTCGGCGCATGCAAATTTATCAGCAGATGCAATTTATTCTTAATAAAGTCCCTCATTATGACTTTAATTTTTTATAAGATCATTAAAAGTGTATATGTGTGGACATTTTCATCAAATGCATAATGCCACTGTGTGTAAAAGTTATGAAGCATGCATAATTGATGAAACAATCATCAAATCCATCAAAAGAAATGATTTACCAGCGTTGAAAACTAATTTGCATTTATTATTCAAGAGTATGACATGCACGCTTGTTGAATGTGAGGTTGAATTTTTCTGTAAATGTCGCCATATCAATTAAACATTCAGTCCCAGTCCTTTTTGTAATATTTTTCATAATAAATCATGGTGTCGGTGATGTGTATCTGTACAGTAATGTGTGTAAACACAAATGAGTGTAGTGTTCACATCCCTGAATTTAGAAACATTTATACTGTTAATAAAAAACTAAAATGCTGGAATAAAAAATGATTAAGGCCACTTCCACTGTATAGTGTGAATATCTAACAAAAGTGAGAAAAATGAGAATCTTTGTGGAATTAAAGAGGTTTAAAAAAGGAAAAGGGAAAGTTGTATTTTTATTAAAAAGCTTTAATTTAAGCATAAAATTATTTGTTAGTTTAGCTGTAAAGATATCTTTCTAAGAGTAACACTACTGGTCTAGATGAATATATCAGAGACTGTAAAGGGTAGAAAGCATACCAAACAGATAGCATAATACTCAATATGATGGCTATAGGAAGAGCAATCAAAAGACTGCCAGAAAGTAGTGTGATATAAAGCATTACCTCAAGAGTAGGGATGTGCCTGAAGGTGAATTTTATGGCCAAGATTTATGACTTGATGTAGTTTCCAGAATAGATAAAAATACTTGATAGGCACTTGACCTAACAAGAGTAACACTTTGAAATATCTATAAAAGCACAATAATGATGGCTATATATCATATTTCTAATGCATGCATCTAAGGTCCATCTAAATACTTGAATGCACTTTCTTAGTATTTTGTTGTTTTCCACTATAAATATCTAAGAATTCCTAAATTGAGATACATTTACTAGATTTTTTGCAATGTGGTTTTGGTTATCATCTCAAGAACCTGAACTGAGGAAACTAAGATGTTTATTTATGTTTTAAACCTGTTGAAGAAAAAAATATAAACTTGTTTTGTGTCTCTTCTTTTATATAGTAGGATAAGTAAACATTTAAAAAAACAAAAAAAACAAAGTGCAAAGGTTCCCAGGCTTAAGCCTAGTCCCACACTAAAATGTTTAAGCTGTCTTCACATTATGACGATAACTATAAACAAATGTAGTTTTAAAAAGTTTTATATTAAAGAGAATAGCAGAGTTCATACCAAAACTATAACGAAAAAAATAGACAAAGAACGATATTGCTGTTACCCGCTGTGTAAATGCAATAAGAACAGCACATTTACATATTCAGTGACATGTAAACAATTGCAAAAGTTCATTTTTTACAACAATTACAAGAAATATGCAATATTAGTTAAAGAGTAACTAAACCCTAAACCAACTTTTTTTAGTTAATGATCTGTAAGAATGATGCTTTATTAGTGCTGTTCATTGATTTTAGTAAGTTTTGTAACATTTGGATATAAAGTGTTTCAATACTACAATATATGGTGTAAAAACGTCGGAGTGCTGCCCTCTTCAGGTTGAACGGTGGCTACTACAGTTGAATTTTCCTATTGGATGGTGGGTCCAAAAAATGACTCGTGACGTAAGCAGGTTCAAGATCACCACGCCCTTGTTATGATCTCACTGTTCGTCCCCTCTATCTCCTTGGGATCTGCCCACTTTTCTTGCATTTTTCAAATATTGCCAGTGGGTGGAGTCGCTTTAATGCCATATAATGTGAACGGCCCTTTAAAGATGAATTGTGTAACTTTTAGAAAGATCTCTTGACAGAAATGCAGTATAAGACACATAACTATGTTATCAGGGGTGTATGAAGACCATACATAATGAACTGTATTGTTTTTATTATCTTAAAATGCAACATTTTTATCTACATACAACGGGCGTCTCCTTACATGGAAGCAGCCAATTTGTGCCACAATGTTTCTACAGTAGCCCTAAACAGACAAACCTCTCTACAGAGCGTTTTGTCTAGGGCTTGGTACTGAACGTTGATACTTTTATGGTACCTAACGAAAAATTCTGATACTATGAGTATCAAAATTTTTTTTATCTTTTATTCGGTTCCAAAAGCCAAGCGGTTGTGTATGTGCATGTAAGGACCTAAAGCGCCGGCGATTGGCTGTCCACCACCACGTGACGGGGAGGATTTCTGAAGATACTCGCAGTCACCCAACACAAGAGTAGAAAAGATGCAATATGAGAAATATACAGAAAGTCTTTGTGACAGTCTAACCAATTGAGTGAGCGCAAGTATGGCCGTGTTGTCTCAGTGAAAGGCACGTCAAACAAACGGCGCTTCCCCTAAACTGACGAGGGGTTTCAATTTAAAGCACGTGCACAGCCTGTGACTCTTCGTGCCTGGATCAGCAGCATTGCAAGATTTCGCGTGCACGTCTCCCAAAACAGTCTCAGACAAGGTGTTTAAACTTGACCCCCGCGCAGCTCTCAATGCTTATCAAATACTCGCGCCTGTCTCTCCGCATCGAAAGACTTTATGCCCTCGTCTCCCAAAATGGACGATGCGTTTAAACCACTGATCTATATAAATGACTGGATTGCGCATAGAACGCTTGACGGAACTGTGTGAGGTGAAGCCAGCGCAGAGTTCGAGCCGCCATCTTGGTATACCCAACCGGCAGAGAGCGTCATTGACTTCCATTCAAAATCATGATCAAAATGTACCCCCTTTACAGCGTATCAGTTACACAAGGTTAATTTTTAGGATATGTGTACGTTAATTATTTGTTAATTCTGGTGTTATTTGCAATGTTTATGTTTTAATCGGGCAGGATAATGGATTTATAAAAAAACGTTAAGGTGAGTGTGTCTGTTGCATTTGTTAATGACACGGGTATAAATAAAGTTTTGTTTGACATTCAGCTACACTGTGACGGTCAGCGTTATTTCTCTAAATAAGTTTAGGTAACTTGTAAGTTTAGATAACATAATTACAAAACTAGCAAATTATTGCATGCACATACGGTACAAAGCATGATTGTTTATTTAGATTTCAGAATGAGCACGTTTATTGTCATTAATACTAAATATGCTGCGGTCTGTCTGCTGATCTGATACTGTAATAAAGATGAATGTATAATAACGGATTAAAACGCAAAATGTACAACTTTCAGTAAATAACTATTTACATGCTTTGGATGTTTGTGTTGTAATAATGTACAGGGTAACTTCACATATAAAAATGAAGACGAGTAAAGTGATGTTTTATCATTAAAATCTGATAACGTCCATTGATTTAATAGAACGTTTGGGTATACCAACATGGCGGCGCCGTGGCTTCACAAGTGTGACGTCATGTGCAATCCAGTCATTTATATAGATCAGTGGTTTAAACCTATTTTTTTACAGTCTATGGTTTAAACTTGAGGCACACGCAGCCCAACACTGCTTGCAAGCCTGGCTCGTTATTTAAAACAAACAAAAATTCCATTTAACTGGTTTGCTAATTTCACTTGAATGAGCTGACATTGAACGCATTTTCTACTCTTTTTAAAAATCCCAAATGTATTTTATGTAAGGGATAATGTAGAGGCAGCCGGTAGTTATTGGGAAACAAGCCCCGACAGTGTGATCAGGACCTGACGCGAAGCGGAGGGTCTTGTATCACACTGAAGGGGCTTATTTCCCAATAACTACCGGCTGCCTCTACATTATCCCGCTTATTACACGGCTACTTGTCACATAAGAAAAAAAACTGGACATTAATATGAATTTGAAACATTTTATTGGCATATTTGTTTTAAATTAACATTTTTATCCTTCCGCGAAACTTTGCACAGATGCATAAAATGATCGTAATACCTTATTAAGATCCTCTGCTTCATACTTGTCTGTCTCCATTTTTTTCTCTTTTAGCCAGTCTTTGAGAAGTTTTAATGCCCATTCTGAATTTTTTTGTGTGTTGGCTTCGTAGCTGTCATGCTCTATTTTGTCAAGTTCAGTCTCAGTAAGCTCTCTGTGTCTTGTCGTGGTTGTCGAGTGTTTGTCACAAGATGGCGCCAAACAGACAGTAATCTTTATTGATCTTTATTGGCGCGGAGCGATTTTACTCGTGCAAGTAGTCCGGCTATGCGTTATTATTTTGGAGTGGTTATTATTTGAAAAGAACGAACCTGCAAATGTCTCAACTGACCAATCAGAATCAAGCATTCCAGAGAGCCGTGTAATAAATTTTGATAATTATGAAGTTGAGTATTACAGTTCTTTGTTTACAAAAAACAAACATGCATTCAAATCTTCCCAGTAAAACCAAGGTATCAAAATTGGCATCGGATCGAAAGATTTTAAACAATACCCAGCCCTAGTTTTGTCACTACACTGTCTCAGACGATGACTGTTTGTCTTGTGGCAACTACTGTAGCTTCTCTATGCGTTTCGAAAGGGAAGGGTTGAGCTGTGGACTAGAGTTTTTCGCGGGTCCACTTAGATCTGAAAACCCGCGGTCCGCGCGAGAACCGATCGGGTTCTGGTCCAAAAGGTTCATGTGTGCCTCGGACATGGGTCGGGTATAATAATAGCGACCACGGGTCTCAGCTAATTTAAAATGAATGTGTTTTTGCCGAACGGACCCGAAAACCCAAACTCTCTCACGTGTGTGCGTCAATGTCCTTTTCAAACCTCTTTTCTGTTTGCCAAAAGCGCATGAGACTTGAGATTGTGTGGCTGGCGGTAGGTTATTTTTCGTTGAGACAGACAAGTCAGTAAATTTTAAATGTAAATTTTTGCAGTTTTGGACCCTAGAAGACCTCTACTGTGGACTGAGCCATTGGTTGCACTTTACAATCTCACCACTAGAAACTACACAGTGGACCTTTAAAATACATCAGTGTATTGTTTTGTCTCAAGATGCACACCAGTAATGTTTTTTTCTAAGGCAGTTTATAAAAGCACCCTAAATATCCTAATTTAGTCCTGGCTTAAACAAAGCCTTGTCTGTGAAACCGGGCCAGTGTGTTGTTGTAAACTGGAAGCTGATGGATCTGCATGAAGTTTCTTTAACATGCCATGAGAGAAGTCACAATATAACAGATCATAAGATTGTTAATAGGAGGAGATTAAACTAACCAATTAACTTATGCATATTCACTTAAATTCAATACGTACAGTAGGAAGAAAAGTTGGAAAAAAATGGAAATGATCAAACAAATTTTTTATCTCAATCATTTGAAGCTTTAAACATTAACATGTATTGTAAGGTAATCAGATGTGTTTTATCTTGTAAGTGTGAGCAGTTAAAATTCTGTTCCTCATTACTTTCACAGACTCAAAAGGTTCAAAGAGTTTTAAAGACATACGTCATTGTGACAGGCTCATCCCTGGGGCAGAGCGTGTGTTGGTGCGTTTGCATGTGTTGTCAGGTTGAAGGGTCGTGGAAAAACCCAACCACAAGAAAGCAGGCAAACATTACAGGAGCACACCTGATCACTGTTATAATTCAACACACACAAACACACACAATAAAAAAAACACATTTTCAACCTAACACGCAAACCACCAGAACAGACTGATAAAAGACTGTCTGTCTGTGTGTGATCGCATCTACACACCAATAAAGTCAATAACAGAGTCAACCTCTGGCCCACACATTGATATAACATGTCAAGTGGTATTCTGCTGTGTGATATCCTTTCTTCACCATAAACCCTTTAAAACATTTGTATATTTATATTTATGTATATGAAAAGCGCATTATAAATAAAATGCATTATTATTATTATTATTATTATTATATTAAAATTATTATTGGTCTTTACTTTTTAGAGGGGGGTACTTTTGTTTTATATGAGAGCATGAGTCTGGTGTAGTCTGGGGAAGCCTGCTGTATATGAAAACTTTCTCTGGGTCTCCGCAGGACACCACTGCCTAACAGGTCTCTCTTTATATAACAGGCTAGCCAGTCTGTGTATACAAGTTAGTTCTGCTGAAGTCAAACAGAAATTACAGATAATGCACAGCACTCAAGCTTAATTACATGTGGAGAACAGAAAACACGTTTGGAAACTGGATAGGCTTTTATGCCGTGAGATTTATAAACAGGAAAGTATTTTAGTTCTTTGCATTGTAAACATGGTAAAGTCTTGATTCTGACAGAGACAAAAAAAATTAAAAACATATGCAAATTATATTAAAGAGTATTTGGGTCAGTGGGTTAGTTGTTATTTAGCAAATGCAAATGAACAATGCTGCTGCGTGAAGATAATGATTATCAGTGTTTGTTTTTCTTATCCAAACAGCAAAGTAAATATTTATAAAGTATTAAATGATTATCTGATTATACAGAGTTGTTTAGAGATTAAATAAAGAAATGTTTTTTAGAAAAGATATGTTTGGATAAACAGATAAACAATCATAAATATATTGACCATCTGCAGTATTAAACTAATTCATGATTTTTGACTAATTGCAATTTGTTGTAAAAGTTAACACAAAATCAAAATGTACTTTTATGAGCGATTCACATGTGAATGCTACTATAAGAAAGTATTAAAGTTTTCATAATCTTTTAATACCATTAATAAATATAATGATAAACGTAATAATTCTTATATGTGCAAAACCCTCTGAAGTGCATGTTATAGTCGTGTGTAAGGTCCTGGCCATAGCTACGGCGTAGGTTATCCTTAGGCTGACCTCGCTCACCTTGAAAAAAATTTAACAGCGCATCCTTCTACGTGAACCACAAGCACTGTGATTGGTCCACTAGAACACCTCTTATCAGGTAAAAAACTCCGTCGCATATCTTCATAGGCATTTCCATGTGTGACTGTGAGAACAAAGATGGGCCAAGTTGAGGAGTGAATTTAATCAAACTGCAACAAAAGTTGCTTTCTATTTACATCCATCACTGCTGGTCTCCTGAAATCATACACAACAAGTTGCTGCTGCTTATTCATATGTGGGTTTACTGGCCAAGCTGCTGCTTCTTCTTTGGCTGTTGCATTGCTACTGGTTACTGCCTAATAGCGATCTGCATGTGTAATTGTGGACAACGATGCAGAAGTATTTATGAAAACCGAAGCACAGATGTCAAGGCTATGCTGTAGGACTGCGCACAACTATAATGAGTAGGGATGTTCATATCGACTGTTTAACCATGAACCGAATGTAAGAATTTATGACCGATTTACATTACCAGTTAAAAGAAAAACGGTACCCCTGACGCGGTCCATCTCCGTCTCGCGCACATCCGGACAGCCCTTCACTGATGGCCTCTGACCCTGACCATAAACATCTCTCTTTTTCGCCAAAAAACGGAGAAAGGCGACGCAAAAGCAAAACTTTTTGAAATGCATCCTGCTTTAGAAATGATCACTGTGGTAGATGAAAAAGAGACAATCTGCCCTTTTTGGATATTAATCCTCTGGACTGATCACGTGCCCTTTGATAGGTAATGTTGCGTTAATATTTGATTATGTATGAATCCTTGTTCTGTTGTTGATCTGTCGCTGCTGTTTGCACATGAAATAAAATGTTTTGTTTTTACCAAGTCACAGACAACCGTATTTTTACTTAATGACAATTTAATATTAAAATCTTATAAGTTAACGGTAAATGTTCGGTTAATAAGCTGCGGTTGTGATTACACTTGTCTGTCTGTTATGCTTTTTATTTCTAACAGTACCTGATTTTAATAAACTGTTTTTGGGTAGGACTTTATTAGCAGCCTAAAATATCTTTTAAATGCTATAGTGTTACTACAATTTTCCTACATATTTCTGTCCATTACGTTGCATAATAAAAAGAATACATTACGTATTTTTTTTTATAAAAAGGGGTAAGGTTTGGGGTAGGGTTAAGGTGGTAACATTATTGATAAATGGAAATTGTACAGCAATCTTTATGGTGTGAAATATTTGTATATGTTTTAAGTTTTGTAGCATTTAAAACGTAATAATGCTACGATTGAATGTTGCAAATGCGTCTACATTGTACATTTCAACGTCTATTTAAACAAACAACAAAGTATGTTTTGTGTTTTTGAAAGTTACATATTAATACTACGTATTAACAGTGAGACCAGGTTGGCCCTCATTACCTTGTTTAGTTCCTCTCCTATTTAATGCCCTCATGTTTGCTGTCTTGTGCTGGATCATTGTGTATCTTGTCTTGCCCTGCCCTGTTGTGTTTATAATTTGGATTATTGTTGTTGTTTGCCCCCTCGAGGATTTTATTTTGGTATTAAATAAAATCTTTCGTTTAAGAGCTATCTGCCAAATCTTGTGGCAAATCATTTGTGGCAAAAACCTCCACTTCTAAAAAAATCCACTTCTTTAGACATAGTAAACAGTTGAAAATGACTTAAGATGCACATAGGGAAATATCAAGAGAGAAAACCATCACTGAGCCATCTAACAAACAAAATCAGTAGACAACAATAGTCTATCATCATCTCTGCACGTGCTATAGATCTTGCATGTGTTTTATAGGGTTAATACTTGTCTAAACTGCAGGTGCTCTTGATGCCCAGTATAAAGTTCTTCCCATCAGATGTGTAAATATAAAACCAGCAAGTGTGAGACAGCCAGGATAACAGAGACAGAAAATGAGCAGGAGATGTAAAAGGACCGTCGATGCGCGAGTGCTCTGGTTAGCTGTGAGCAGCGGGTCAGACGTTTGAATAGTCGATGCTTTGATCACAGAGGAGATCTGTAACCTTCAGCTCAGCAGACTGGAAATGCATTGAGAAAACAGACAGAGAGAAACAGCAAGCGAGAGAGGCAGAAACACAAAGACATGAAGAAAGATGTCCATAGCTCATAGTTTTTGTTGTTTCCTGCTGTCTTTGACTTATTGACGGTACGTCTGATTGTTGTCACCATGGTATTAGGGAGGGAGGGTTCACCAGCCATCGAGTCATAAGTTAAATCTTTCAAACAGCAGGATACAGTCTTTGTGTTTCAGTACATGCAGTTTTTGTGTGTCTGAAAGGCAATTCAGACCAATGTATCCATTTCCTTAGCCACAAAAGACATACACACCCACAAACACAACACACACATACGTAAACACACAATACACCTCATACAACAGTATAATGCAGGCCATTCTCTGTCTGCACAAAGGCCACTATTGTCTCAGAACATAAAAGCCTAATATGAGCTGCCCTGTCTTTAGTCCGGAGAGATGAAATCCTTTTGGCACGAGCTTCAAAACACACAGAGACACGTTGCTCACAAAACCTGAAACTTCTGAGTGAAAGTCTGCTGTGGTCACCAGTAGCTGATCACATTAAAAAACAGCAAAACACATGTTGCACAACATTTCAGATAATAAAGTCTCCATCCATTGCAAGTCCGTCAAACTTTCTTCTTTATTTTTCACACATGAAAGAAAGCCCCACTCGTTTGAAATGACAATGAGGGTAAATAAATGAGGTTCAGACAGAATTAAAGAATCTTTTAATGAATCCTTTCAATTGTAATTATTCAGAATTGTTTCTTTACATATATGTGTGTGTGTTTGTGGGGGTGTGTGCGTGCACATAAAAATCAATAAAAATAATATGTGCATTAACCTTTTTTGTATATAATATGCGTATTTTATGCATACCTTGTTTATTATTTTATTTCTTATTTTTATTTATCTGTGTGTCGTTGTTGTCTCTGTCTACTGGAAGCTGTGACACTAAAACAAATTCCTTATATGTACAAACATACCTGGCAAAGCTCTTCTGATTATTTACTGGCAACAGTTTGTTCAAAGTTAAATGAAAATTAAACATTAGCAAGTCTTTGTCTTTACAGATTAAAACTATAAAATAACAGCCCTATGCAAAGCATTCTGGGAACCAGAAATCCTCATCAACCTTTTTCTGCTTATTTCCTTCAGATTTTGTTTCCCAAAATGCTTAGCAAGAAGCTGTTATTATAATTTTATTTGTTGAGATAAAGACTTGTTAATGTTTAAATAAAATAACTTTAAATCTACAGTAATTACTGGCAAACAGCTGCCAGTAATACTGCAATTTCTTCAAAAAATTTAACAGTGTATACATTAACACAAAAGAGTAATTGTGAGTGCATTTAAAATAAAAGTTTGTTTTTGCATAATATATTTGTGTGCACTGTGTAATTACTTTGTATATATAAATACAAACACATGCATGTGTGTATTTAAGAAACCTTTATATATATATATTTATTTATTTATTTAGATTTTAATATTTTTATATTATATATAAATTAGAACAAAATGATACAATACATTTTTCTTACATTTATACATGTATGTGTATATTTCAATATATACATAATAATAATAACAAACAATACACACACAAATATATTATACAAACACAAACTTTTCATTTCATTTCTCATTAATGCAATTATCTAATCAACCAATCACATGGCAGTTGCTTCAATGCATTTAGGGGTGTGGTCCTGGTCAAGACAATCTCCTGAACTCCAAACTGACTGTCAGAATGAGAATGAAAGGTGATTTAAGCAATTTTGAGCATGGCATGGTTGTTGGTGCCAGACGGACCGGTCTGAGTATTTCACAATCTGCTCAGTTACTGGGATTTTCACACACAACCATTTCTAGGGTTTACAAAGAATGGTGTGAAAAGGTAAAAACATCCTGTATGCGGCAGTCCTGTGGGCAAAAATGCCTTGTTGATGCTAGAGGTCAGAGGAGAATGGGCCGACTGATTCAAGCTGATAGAAGAGCAACTTTGACTGAAATAACCGAGGTATGCAGCAAAGCATTTGTGAAGCCACAACACGCACAACCTTGAGGCGGATGGGCTACAACAGCAGAAGAACCCACCGGGTACCACTCATTTAAACTACAAATAGGAAAAAGAGGCTACAGTTTGCACAAGCTCACTAAAATTGACAGTTGACAACTGGAAAAATGTTGTCTGGTCTGATGAGTCTAGAGTTGTGACGTTCGCGAACAAACCGATTCTTTTGAACGGCTCTTAAATATGAACGATGGGAGCCGAGTCCCGGCTGGAGGGGAGCCGTTCTTTCTGTCGTTCTATTTTTCCTATGCATATTTCACACAGATGCATACAAATTAGCTCCTAAGCGAGACAGAACAGTTATAGGGGGAGGGGCGCACCCAGCGCAGGGGTTGTTCATTTAAGACTTGAAGGGGCTGATGTCCTATTTGCAAAGTTTACAGTAGTAATAGTAGTAATAGTGGACTGTATGTAGACATTTCCATTTTATTTATTCTAATTTGTGGAAGTGTTTATAGTAAAAGCTGTTTTGCACAGAAATTAATTGCAGCCGGCTTTGTTTTTGATGTTTGTGAGTAGGTATTGTATGAATAACCTAAGTCAACGTAGCTTTACACATACACACTTTGTACTAAAGGTAAATCCAAAATAGTGATGTCACTGTCTAAGCAGAGGGATGTTGTGAAACCCTTATGGAATAAAGTCAACACATAACAAATGAGGTAATAATCAATATTTCAGAATAATTAAAACTCAGATATTGGAGTGTGATATCTGAGTTTTAATTATTTGACAAATCTCACCTCATCATTCCTCCCAATGATTATTTCCAGGATAAACTGAGATGCCCCCAGGCTGGCTTCTTAAAACTGACTTAATATTTAAAAAGAGCCAAAAGAGCCGTTCGAAAGGAACGGATGATCAACTCAAAGAGCCATAAATCCCATCACTAGATGAGTCTCGATTTCTGTTGGGACATTCAGATGGTAGAGTCAGAATTTGGTGTAAACACAATGAGAACATGAATCAATCATGCCTTGTTACCACTGTGCAGGCTGGTGGTGGTGGTGTAATGGTGTGGGGGATGTTTTCTTGGCACACTTTAGGCCCCTTAGTGCCAATTGGGCATCGTTTAAATGCCACAGCCTACCTGAGCATTGTTTCTGACCATGTCCATCCCTTTATGACCACCATGTACCCATCCTCTGATGGCTACTTCCAGCAGGATAATGCACCATGTCACAAAGCTTGAATCATTTCAAATTGGTTTCTTGAACATGACAATGAGTTCACTGTACTAAAATGGCCCCCACAGTCACCAGATCTCAACCCAATAGAGCATCTTTGGGATGTGGTGGAACGGGAGCTTCGTGCCCTGGATGTGCATCCCACAAATCTCCATCAACTGCAAGATGCTATTCTATCAATATGGGCCAACATTTCTAAAGAATGCTTTCAGCATCTTGTCGAATCATGTCATTTATATATATATATGTATGTATGTATGTATGTATGTATGTATGTATGTATGTATGTATATACGATGACGTGTCTGCTTGGTGTGCCAGGGCAACTTTGGACACAGATGCAGCCAACAATGCAGCCTAATCTCACGAACATTTTTATGTATTTCACGGTGTGGCAAATTTGTAAGAATTCGTACAAAGTGAGTCGATAAAAAAGTAGGATTATCATAAAAAAACAATAACAAAACCCAACACCTAACCTCAACGAATGTGGACTTAAAAATATACGAATGTGGTCGTACAAATTAGCACCACTTAAAATACGTAAAACAGTCAGCGCTTCTTCGTTGTTTGTTGTGTCCCTACCCTTGGGGAAGATAGCATGTTTGTTTTGTTAGCTAAAGTTAAGTGTGGTTTTGGCTTCACTGCTTTCATCCATTACAGTAGTTAAAATCTCATCACACATCAGTGAATGTGCATCTTATCACGCGAGTCCTACCACCTGCTCATGTTTCACTCATCAGCTACTGATAACTGACAGCTCACTGACAGAATACTGTAGTCTAAGACTTCTGAAAGAGTGCGTGTCTAACATGTGTCTGCTGAAAGCACGCACACAATAGAGGTGTGCACCGGGATCAAGTCATGAATGTGAAGACTGAGTGAATGTGTTTCTAATAACAGCACTGGTGAGTCGGGCTGATGTCCAAGGTAAACACTCGTAAGCATATGAGCGCTTGCATATGTGTGTATGCATTCATGCGGATCTGTTTAGCGTGTGCGCTCTGTGGTTTCGTGGCCCGCGTCTCTTCTGTTCTGCGTAACCTTCCACCGCCGTACTGTTCATATGCTGATAGACCCGCTGCGTGTCTGCTAAATACACTCGGAAAGACAAAAGACCCTCCTGTAGACAAGCACACACACACTTAGAAATACAAAAACATTCAGTCTCCTCTCCAAACACAGACACATTGATAGCTTCAGCCCCCCTTCCTGCGGTTAGGGGCTGTTAAAAGTAAGTTTGTGTTTGTAATGGAAGCTCAGGAGGCATTTAAGATGAACAATACTGACAGAAACATCCTCCAATTACGCAAACATCCTTCCAATAGTCTGTCACGTCATTACACTTTAGCGGAAATCTGCCGTGGCCCAGTTGGCATACTATCCCTCCAAAACAGTGTGCAAGATTAGAGTTAAGGTGTCACAAAAAAATAGTACCTAAACATAGTATGGGCAAAGTGACTTTTTCATACTTTGAATTGATGCTTTAATGATTAGCTCCAGTCCTTGATTCTGATTGGTCAATAGCTTTAATTTATTTATTATTTTGTGTATCACTGCACAGCACCTTTGGCAATGTAAACAAATATGAGGCGTTCACAGTCGGACAGTAACTATATTTTACCAATGGAAGGAAGACTTTTAGTTATTTTCCTTCATGACACTTAAAGTGGTTACATTTTATTAAAGCAATAAGCTGCTCAAGGCTTTGCATCGTGCCTTACAACACCCTTCAGTTGTGTCTTATTCCACGATACAGCACAGCCTCAAATTACCTTATTCCTTTAATAACACCCATAATACAATACAATGTAGTGGTCAAAATGGCAAGTTTCTAATACAAGCAGTACAGGATAAGATAACATTTGTCAGGACTGTCCTCCTAAACATCACATCTCAAAAAATAAACCATGGTTATATGGTTAACAAGTTTTCCTGTTTAAGTAGGCAGTTCTTGGGTTGGATAAGCTAAACAGTGGACCAGACTTCATGCTGTAGTCAAATGTTAAGCTCTGCACAAAAAGTCAATTCTTACCAGACCAGACTCTTAGCCCTACTCAGATCCTTACTATGAGCAGTGTTATATCCTCACCTTTAACTAAAGAGCACAAAACATCTCAATGTGATTGATGTTTTAAGACAGTGGTCTTCACTATTTTTTTTCATTAGAGCCACACTGGTAGGTCAGAGTCAGTAGGAGAGCCACTTCAAAGAATGCAAAGAATCAAAAGTTACATCCATTGTATCATTATTTATAATTTAACAGTCAAATTTTTAACTTAGACAAAATGATTTCCCTTGATGACAAAAACAGTGCCCCCAGTACGTATGCAGTGCCCCCCGAACCACTAGGGGGCCACAATTCTCTTAATGTCATGCGGCGCTGCACAGAATGATTGGCGATAGGGCAGGGACAGTTGTAATTACCATCGCACCACCACGGTGGTGGAGTGCAACCCACGGTCAGGAAGTGCACCCTACGGTAGTATGCACGTCACAAATTATGAAAAATATAAAGTACAATCTCGCCCAGTGAGATGTCTTCAGGTTCATGTTAACGCAAACAGCCAGCAGACGCGTAGTTTTTGCGCTATTTGCAAGGGAAGGCAACTGATATCAGTGATGACCCGCTGGCTTGTGGGTGGAACAATGAGGAAAGATATTGGCCATTTCTAAATACGAAGATTGTAGCCTCCGGAGGTCACATTTGCAAGCTGCATATGTCATCAAGACTGTCTTATTTCATAACATTAACAATTATAAAGTTGACTATTATTCTTTGCTAATCATACATTGTTGTAATATGCTCATGACTTGTAAATGTCTGAAAATAATAAAGCAGGCTTGATGACATGCAGCCTGCATGTGCGATCTCCGGAGGCTGCAGCCTTCGGATTGAGAAACGGCCGTTCTCTTTTGGTCACTCAAAGTTGCGAGAAAGTATCAATCTGCGCTACCAGTACACCATCAGAAAGCGTTTCCTACATAATATAAAGAACATTCTGTGGAAAAAAACCTTGCTATCTTTAAATTTTACTGAGTAAGGTCATGACCAAGATTGAAATCAAACTTTTATGCTCCAAATCTTATCATTAGACTATGAAACTTTAGATTCCAGTATAGACCTGCAAAACATAACTTAATGTCCGCCAAAACGTTAGCATATAGCATTAACTAGCATATAGCGCTAATTCCGCAGTCACGACTTTGTTTTTAGCATTGTAACAACATTGTAATATTTTAATGTGTAATTTAATGTTAGGGCGTACTCGACTGTAACGTCACAGTCTGTATTATGTTGAGATTGGCCTGTTTTCCAGCAGTCTTTTATAACAATGAGGAAACAATTGTCGTGTTTGAGGCTCACGATATCTCATTACCATGTACAGAACTATTATAATTCATCTATGCCTAGATAAATACAGTTTTACATTCTACAGCACCTTTAAATGGCATATAGCAAATCTTGATTAAATACAAAGCTGAAATGATATACACGTATGTACAGTGTTTTCAGTTTGAAGAACAATAAAAGAAGTCAGTCAGAGATGGGCGGCAGTGTTGGTCTTGTCTGGTAATTACAGAGCAAGTATTTTTTTAATAGGCCTCCTGTGGTCCTTCCCACTTCTTATCCTCTCAGAGAATAATAGAGAGGAGTCTGAATGTGAGATGCAGGTGGCTGTAAAGTGCATGTAGGTGTGAAAGGACGGGACTCCCTGTGTCGAGATAATGACTGCATCTCTTTCTGTCTTGCTCAGGTTGAACGCTCATTACACCCCGTTCCCATGCAAACACACACAAACTCCCTCTGTGTCACACATACACACATACATGGGACATGCACTGTATGCAAACACTCGTCTGCCTTCAGGCTTTTCTTTAAAATCATGCAGCTGTAATAAGTGATGGTAGAAAACCTCGAAGCAGATGCTTCATTGTTTTGTGATTCATTGTTTGATTTATTGTAATGGAAATCCTGCACGCTGAGGACATCAGCTGGTAAAACAGCGTAAACAAAATGGAAAGGCTTGAGGCAGAAGGTGCACTGAACTTTGTCATTTCTTCAAATCGATGCCTAACAGGAGCGATGCATTATGGTTATAATATTTTGTGACTTTTGCCCAATATCACAAATATAAAGTTTTTGCTCATAAAATTTTAGCTTTTGTACTTTCAAATTTAATCTGGTTTAAAAATTAAGTAACAATTTAAATAAACTACCTCAGTTTTAACGTGAGCAGGACACCTAAATTATCCAGAAACGGTTTTACATGTCCATTTACAACCCTAGGATTTCTCTCTATATCGAAAAGGGCTGTTACTTCCTTATCTGGAAGGGTCATGAATAATAATGCTCAGCTCTGCTCTGATTGGCTGTTTTACAGAGCGGCTCATTTCAGTCGCTCTGTCTTTGTCCATGTCAACAGACCTTTTGTTTGAGTTTGATTTTGAGGAATATTCAATTATTCGGAGATTGGAAATCTTCTGAGTGGTAAGTTAATGTGTTTTTTTAGTATGGATCTGCAAAACGTAACTGAACATCAGCCTAAACGTTAGCATATCACATTAACTAGCATATAGCGCTAACTAAGCAGTCACAACTTTGTTCGTAGCATTGTAACAACTTTGTAATTACTTTAATGTGTCATTTAATGTTGGGGCGTACATCTCGACTTTAACGTCACAATCTGTGTTATGTTAAGATTTGTCTGTTTTCCAGCGGTCTTTTCCATGCACAAGGTTTACATAAGAAGGAGGAAACCATCGTGTTTGAGTTTTTATCATGTACAGAACTCTTATTATTCATCCGTGCCTAGATGAATACAGCTTTACAATCTACAGAACCTTTAATGTTAACGTATTAAAACTTTATCTTAATGCAAACATCTTGTAATACTTTCTACCAATAATAGAAGTTTAAAAATTGCAAATGGCAAATCTCACCAATCGGTCAAGGCTGAGCTGAAGTGAAACACACACCTTTACCTTGTTGCTAAATTCACATGACTTGGCTGTTTTGAAACAAGCCCCAAACAAACGATTTATAAAGCTTGTTGAGGCTTGAGGGAATGCAGTCCATCACTAGTTCTAACCATGTTTCACGTATGTTTACATTTTCACCAGAGACAGGGAGTGTGTGGTGGTGCTGCTGAAAGAATGGTAGATGAAATTTGAGATGGTCTTTTCCTCTATTCCCTCAGAAGGCCCCTCGCTCTCATAAACCACACTGTGCTTTTCCAGCTTAGCTGCACACTTCTCTCACATCTACACAGAGCTGAGGAAAGCTGACGGTTAAATCCTCTAGGATATCCTGCTATACTGTGTCTAGAAAGAAACAAGCATGCTTATTAAGCAGATATGAATCTGTTTACAGTCAATTAGTGAGATTTTCCAGTAAATTAGTTTGCATTCAATTTTACAGTGAAGTTGTGTTTCAGTCTAACAATGCATAATGCTCTCTTATTACATCGGTTAAATAAATAAAGACAAAACTGTCATGAACAAAGAAAGGCTGGCAGGTGAAATGAGGATTGGGGATGAGAAAACATTACGGCGATGTTGTGATTGGAGGAGTTTTTCTATTGCTGGATCTACACTGCCATCTGCTGGTTATGTATTAGACAGTGAGTGTTTCTTGTGCCTTTGAGATTTTAAACTGAGAATCAATTTGAGCTACCAAATGCTGATAGTGAATTGCAGGTTGAATTTTTGTTTCAGTTTGTAGAATTGAAACATAATGACATTTAAAAAAAATAATAAAATGGCTTGAAGATATTTTTGATTATACAATAATAAAACATTACATTAAATTATGCTTGTTATTATTAATGCAGAATGTAGAGTAGCCTACTTCCAGAAACAACAGATGATTTTACCAAGTCATTTAAATCATTTCTTTTAAAATGTCAAATAAATCTGGTGTCCCCAGAGTACATATGTGAAGTTTAGCTCAAAGTATCATATACAGGGCTCCAGACTGCGAGTAAATAGTGGCGTTTTGCGAGTATTTTTACTGCTATGGGTTTTGATTAAAGGTCACACTGGCGCAACTGTGAAATTTAAATATAATTATATTAATATAATGCCCAGGAGATTACGTCTACGGCGCATCCAGTCATTGGGTCTCATTTACTAATTATTGCGTACGTTTTTCGTATATACGCACACTTGAACTTCTCACGAAAACCTTCCGCCTAATTCACAACATGTTTGCGTACGCACATGAGTTTGTTCTTATAGTTGTTCTTATGTTAGTGATTTTGGAGTGTTCTACATGAGCGGCCGCGTGCACGAGGTTGGTAATTTGCATAAAACACGCCCAAAACCGCTCCATATAAGGGCTTTCCGCAGCGCTAGTCCACAGAAAATTTTAGAGCAGTTTGTCATAGAAGCAAAAGAGCTTGAAAAGAAATCCCTGATCATATGTATTATCGGTAAAACTCCCTTTTCCTTTGCATTTTTTGCATTTTTTATTTGTGAGGTTTTGCTGTCGCTGGAGGAAGCCAGTGCTGTGTGTTCACAAGAGTAACAAAAAAGAAGTATTGAATGCATTAACAAATATAACATTCAATTAATATGAAAGAGACGCGCATCTGTATTTAAAATAAAACAGACAGGAGATCAAGTGATTGACGTTTGGACTTCTCATTACATTTACATGACGTTTACATTAGGCATTAAGCAGACGCTTTTGAATAGAGATTTATAATATAAAATATAATCATGTAAATTTTATATATAAACATTATTATAAACATTATAATTATAGCCTAGTATTTTATTATAGTGAACATGATTATTGCGTACGAGTGGTTTTGGGTTTTCTTGAATTTTTGCATACATTTATAAAACATTTTTATACGAAAGTTTTTGTTGAATCACGATTATTACATTGAGGGGTTGGTCTGTGGAGACTGTGGACGAGTCACTCTGCTGTCATTAAAACGTGAGCAGGAGTAATGACGGCCTAATTGGACGCAAACTAATATTATGTCAGAGTCCGCTGCTTGTGTTTTAAACAATAAGTTGTAGCAGCCAGAGGAAAAGCTAACAAACCCAGAGTCAAGAGTTTAACTAAAACAATCACTGATCACCATAATGATGACTTTAAATGCAAATCTAAACCTAATAATAGTGTTTTCTAAAGCAATATTTTACAGAACATTCAGATTTTTTTTTATAACAGTTAAAAATAAAAACATTCACACAACCAACAAACATTCTTTGAACATTAGCAAAACTGGACTAGAATTACAATTAATGGACTTTCTTCAACAAAAAAAATCAAAAGACACAGAAAATATTGTTTAGGGCAAATTGTTTGTTTTTCATTGGCTCAAGTTATGAAGTATAGATGTGAATTATTACTATTAACTATTAAAAATGTGGATGTTTTTTGTGTGGATGAGACAGTAAAACCTAAGATTTTAAGTTGAAATGAACAAATTCAGTAAGTGCAAGCTGAAAAATGTAATTGAAACTGCAGCACCACGAAATACTTTTACAGTTTGGAAGAAAACAAGCAACTTCTGTTAAAACAGATCACCTCAACATCATCATCTCTAAAAAGATCAAATATGATCTTAAATGATCTGTACTGTGACAGTCAGAACACATCAACACATAAACTGGCACAAAGAAACATGGCATAACATTTTGTGATCTGATGAGAGTTAAAGTTCATTTTGGGGTCTAGTGGTTTTTAACAGAACCTCAGGTGACCACCAGGTACTGAATTCAAGTCTCATTACGCTGGAAATATTTAACCATGGTGGGGCAAAAATCATGGTATGGGGATGTTTTCAAACTATTGGGGCTATTTATGGTATACAAGGGAACATGGATCAGTTTGAATACATCAGAATACTTGGAGAGATTATGTTGCCCTTTTCAGAAGAGGAAATGCCACTAAAATGGTTGTTTCAACAAGACAACAACCCCAAACACACAAGCAAGAGGGCAAAATCTTGGTTCCAGACAGAAAGGATTGAGGTTATGGAGTGGCCAGGTGAAACTCTTGATCTCTACTACATTTAAAACTTGTGGGGTGACATTAAAAATGCAGTTTCTGACACAAAACCTAAAAATTGAAAGGAACTGTGGATCCTGGGTTGAAATATCTGTGGGCCAGAAGTTGGTTGATTCAGGTTGACACAGATGGGCAGCTGTTATCAACATCAATGCTTAAATATTTGTAATTAAAAAAAAATCTTTAGTTTTAAGTGTCTACAGAGAAAAATATGGACGCTGCTATTTTTTTTAACTTTTTTTATTTGAAAATGCATGTGTAAGGTTTTCAATCCATTTAAAAAAAGGAAATAAAATGTATTGATAACATTTCTGCACTTTTTTCACTTCTATTAGTATACTGATATTTTTAACACAACTGTACATACCTATTATTTAATGATTACTTTTGTTTAATGTTGTTTAGTATGTATTAACATTGCATTACAGTCTGTTGTGATGGTTCTAATGGTTGAGACATTTTATAAGACATTTAAAATAAATATCAGATGATAAATGGATGTCATAGCATCTAATGGCATGAACAATTACGATGGTAAGTGTGCATTTTGTTTTGCAAAACCTCTGTCAGACTTACTGAACTGTTAATATGGAATTTGTTAGACACATTTTTTATCAGGGTTGATATAAAACATCAATTTCTGCAGAAAATGTCATGGCAATGCCCTGCCAGTCTGGTTTTTTCTGTTCATTTGATTTCCCAAGTATTACAAAAAATATGGTGTTACTTTTTTGTTAAGAATTCACAAGTTTATCATACAGTGAACCAGTAGAAAAAGCCTCTTCGAGAAAAAAACAAGCTGTGTAATTGGACTGGGATCTCAAAAAAAACTTTATGTTGCCCTTATGACTAACAGGGATTTCACTGCCAGAATCTGGCAAAGACCAAAGGTAATAAAATAATACTGTCATCATCCATTACTAGTTTGTAAAGGCTAATCACATACTATACAGGCAACAGTGAATATAAAGCATCAAATGCCTATAAAAGTTCAACGCAAATCAAGCAATAAACAGAAGCTATGTTTGCACATGTGAAAGCACATGTGAAGTTTTACTCACCCTTTGCGAAAGACCTCTTGTGATTCTTGTCATCTTTAACTAGTTGTTAGTAGTAGCAGGCATCCAAACTTACAATCGTATTTGAGACTAGGTTGAAAGCATGGCATAATGTGACTTGAGAAAGTTGATTCTGGTCAGTCGCAGGGGCTGCAACATGCCCTAACATGACCCACCATAACCTGCAGTAAGACTGTAAGACCTCTAGAGGGAGACAAAACCACGCATGTGGCTTTGTTGTATCTGAATGGGGTCTAGGTTCAGTTCTACTTTTGGCAGGCAGTCACTGCAAATTAACTTTATCTATTGGCAGCCATTCAAAAGTTGTATGTTTGTATGTTTGTTGTTTTTTAGCGTGATTTATAACAGAGGTCTTCAGGCCAAGGACCCCTTAATGGATAGAGAGGAGGAGCAGGGACCCCCAGTACAAGTATCAAATTAAGACTGTATTTATTATTATTTAAACACGTACTTTGGGGCGGTTCACACACAAAATGCGATCGTGCCGCTTTCCTCATTCTTTCCAACCTCGGTATTCTAAAAAGTTAAAAGTATTTTCAACTGCGTCGCTGTCTATTTGAGCGCACTTGCCGCGCATCTACATTTGAAATAACATACTCCACCCATTATGAGGGTTACGTTACAAAGTTATTTTTAAATGGCATACCATTTTAATTTAATTCAATAGATTTTATTATGGACATGTTATGCTCTTAATTTATTTATCTTATTATTAACCTATTAATGCATTAACTTATTTCTCCATGAAAAAATTGAAATAACGTAAACATAGAGAAACTGTAGAGTTATTCCTTAGAAAAATTGGTAACACTTTACAATAAGGTTCATTAGTTAACATTAGTTTATGTATTAACTAACATGAACAAACCATTAGCAATACATTTGTAACACTATTTATTATTTTTTTGTTAATGTTAGTTAATAGAAATAAAGCTTTTAATTGTTTGTTCATGTTAGTTCAGAGTGCATTAACTAACGTTAACAAGATTTTAATAAAGTATTAGTAATTGTTGAAATTAACATTAACAAAGATTAATAAATGCTGTATCATTATTAAGTGCAATTCATTATTAGTTCATGCTAACTAATGTAGTTAACTAATGTTAACTAATGAACATTATTGTAAAGTGTTACTGAAAAATTCTTTAAGTCATCATACATATTAAACTCAATTCACAAAGTAATTTAACATAACCACACCTGTGTTTTAGTGTAAAGTACTGAGTTTAAGTCTCCTCTGCCCCCCCCCCACTCCACCTACTTCCTTAATATCAGCTGATGACTTTGCAAACTTTTCACCAACAAATGATTGCAACACATTCTTTTACGGTCATCAGCTAGAACTCGATTGATGGCCGTCCTCTGCTCTAGCATCCTATCAATCATTTTTTTGCTTGGAGCCCTAGCGAGTTGCACAGTCAGAAAATCCAATTATTATTATTATTATTAATATTATTACCACCAATGATATTAAAAAAAGATGTGGTAAAGCCTAAATCATATAGCCCTGAAAAAAGTAAAATTACAGTAAACATTTACTTTATTTGGGATTTATTATAAATGATCTTAAATCATTTAAATAGCCTCAATAATGAAAAATAAAATTACTTTCTCTTTAGCAGTTCTACAAAGTGTAATGGTTTTCTGACAAATATATTTTTTAAAGTAAACTAGCTTTTAGTGTTTTATCTTTTTCTTACTTATAAGCTCACATCTCCTTTTCCAGCTGTGAGAGAACAATCTGTTTATTGTGCGGGCATGGTCTCTGTGGGCTTTCTCTTTCTTCTCAATAGTGTTGGACACAGCTAGGTTCAGGTTGTGCCTGTTACGCCCCCTGGTGGTTAGGAGGTATGAAACGGGGTACATAGTAATTTTTAAAACACAACTCTTAAGTTTGGCTTTTGGGAAAATGCACATGGACATCAAAATGCTCAAAAAGTGGTTCGTTACAGTGTAACCAACACCGGTATTTACAGTTAAATACAAGAAGAATAAAAGAAATTGTAAAAGCCACAGAGTCAAAGAAATGAAAACAACAAAACAAAAAACAGGTACTAACTAATTCCCCCGCCAGGGCCTGAAATTAACACCCGACCACGCGCCAAATGCGGGTGGATTTTGCAATTGGCGGGTAACACTGTCAATCTACCAGCCACATTGGCGGGTAGCCAATGTGAATCAGTGATGCGCGGGTCAATGTATAAACAACTCACTACCGACCGACATTTTCAACTAACCCGCCCGGAATTGTTCAAAATAGTTTTTAAACCCGACCGACTGACCGCGGCCCGAATATCATTAAAATATTTGTCTGGGTAACCGGCAACCGCTCATTTCTTATCAACCTGCGCATATCACTGATGCAAATTGAGTGATTCATTGAGAGGATGCGACTGCTTCGCAACGTTCATGCGATTGGAAAGAAGATGAGGCACTTCTCTGACTACGTTTGGATGTGCGAGTAAGTATTAAACTGTTGATGAGATGGGATGATAATGCAATGGTGACATAGACTACAGTAGCCTATAATCACAGTTGCACAGATGTGTAGTGCTGCTGTGACGGATCAGAACTTTTGGATGTGTAAACTTTAAAGAGAGTTGCGCTACTGTGTCTTATACTGTAGTATATTAACATACATTTTGCGAATAGAGTAATGAAAAACAAACGTATGTGGGGCGTTTATGTGGCAGTTTGTGCCCCCTCCGTATATGTGTGCGCGCGCGGGTTTAAGGGCACTCAATAGGGAACATCGGAGAGACGCCTTCCTCAAAGCAAGCGTACATAAAATCTTTCTGCTCTTGACAGGGCACATATAATAAACAAAATAATCTCAACAGTATTCTTATTCTAATAAAACATTTCTTAACTTAAGTGTATGTATAGAGACTAGAGAGTCAAAAACTGTGTCTGTGATGGTCTTAAAGAGACAGTAACCTCAATTAACATACTTAAGTCTGTGTCATTAATGTTAATCAAACAACCTAAGACAAAGAGAAATTCACTTTTGTAGCTCTAAAAAAATATTATATTTAATTCATATATTAAAAACAGTGTTATCTTCACTCTTCAGGCAAAAAAAACTGGCTGGTAAAAAGTCACTGTGGCAGGTGGATTTCTAAATCCACCTGCCACAGTGGCTGGTGGTCAAAAAAGTTAACTTCAGGCCCTGTCCCCCGCCCAGCTAAACTAACTAAAAACAAAAACAGTAACTTAACATCTTCAGTGTTCAACACGCCATAACTAAAGCTACCCTAACTGAAAAACAAAACATACAGAGTGGCACTTGCTCCTTCCCTCGTGGGTTAAACAACACTCAAAACTGCGTGTTTGCAAGGTGTAGGTCACGTGACATACTTCCATTCTTTTACTGTGGACTGGTAAAGTTTAATCCATGTTAAATGGTCTCTCTGTTAACAAAAGCATACAAACGAACCACCACTAAACAGCAGCAGTAGCAGAGCACGCACACAAACACAGCAAACTGGCCAAGCCAGCAGCTAGGTAAGCTCCTCCCTCCTGCATCTGTTCTCCACAAACCCTTTTATTAGCGACCACTAATAACTGGGAGTGTCCGGTTATTGGGCACATGACATGAACAATCATGGTCACAGCTTAAAGACAGAGACATCGGAGACAGAAACAATAGAAAGAAAGAACAGTAAACGTCACAGCAAACACTAACATAAGAGAAAAAAACATTACGAGCACGTGTTGAACACGTGATAAATGAAATTTGACTCCTGATGCTGATCTGTGACGTGACTGTCTCTTGGCACGCAGTTCAGATTTTAATTATAGTATATGCTCTCCTCTGAACAATTATTCTTTTTACTTAATTAAAATAGATATTTAAGAAAAAAATGAATACTTAAAAAAATCAAGACATCGGTGGTGGTGACGGTGTCGCGGTGGGAAAGTGATGTAACCGATGTTGGGGCTTAAAACCATTAACACCGTCAACATTGTCTATAGCAGCAAGCCTAGTGACTAGTCGTCATATAAATTGTGAGGACACATGCAGTCACAAAATAATGTTACACAAGATCTGTCACTGCTATTGCTATGAATGGGGGAGATGGCCGCTCTAGTCCTGGCTTCCGGTAAAATTAGCCAATTGTCAACCATTAAAGAATGTACAGACTTGTTACCATTCAAACAGATTGGCAAGTACTTCACATAGGCACAGTATCTTGCAATGACGAAACTTCCTTAAAATGACTTTGATAAAGCCAGCACGCCATCATTTTAGATGTAGATGTGTTTCTATCTATTCAAGGGAAGGAAGAGACAGGACATTATTTAATATAACTTTAAATGTGTTTGACTGAAGAAAGGAAGTCATATACACATAGGATGGCGTTAAAGTGAAAATAATGGGCTATATTTCATGCGATAGTAGGTTTGCACACGACACGCATTTAGAGAGAGTGCATTGACTAAGGTGTGAGAGGAGGGGAACATCTCGCATTTGTCATTTGTTTGACGCAAGATTGTAACCACAGTAAGCGAATGGTGTCTCAACCATCACTGCGGTACAGTTCAGCAGGGATGCGCATCTTCTATACTAGCGTTGCTGCGCCTAGTTGTAGTTTTAGATGATGCAACATGGAAAATATTTTTCACAAAGCTGGACATAGCTTACCCAATTTTATAACATCCAGCTGGGGCAACTGGCCTTATATGTTTTTCTCTGAGGAATGCAAAAGAAGTTGTCATTGTATGGATGAAGCTTTTAAATGGATCTGCTTAATAACAACATAAAAACACATGGTTCACAATTAAATGTTTCTTTTTTTCTGTGAGCCTGCTCTGAAAAACAATGCTCCACCTGACCAAGTGTTGAGGTGTCCTTGAGCAAGACACCTAACCCCAGCTGCTCCCGACCAGCAGGATGGCGCCTTGCATGGCTGACACCACCGTCGGTGTACGAAAGAATGGGTGAATGTGAGGCAACTTGTAAAGCGCTTTGGATGGCCATGGGTCTGTTGAAAGCACTGTATAAATGCAGTCCATTTACCATTGTGGTATATGGCATTATAAATATAGTTTAACTGTATCATAGCTGAGATTTTATACGTGGATATGAATTTTTTTGCTTGTTCACAAAGTTAATAGGGTTGAATACTCTCTGAACTCACTAATCTTTAGCATTTTCACCTTTAGAGTACTGATCTACAGATAAACATGAATCGAGCCAAATCACTGGTTAATGGTTAATGCTCTGTTATGTTTCACTGTACAATAAGCAGGTGTGCAGAGATGTTGTATAGTTACTCTGCTAAAAAGTTGCAGAAATTAATATCAGTGGAATTTATATTCCTAGATCATTTACACACAAGTAAATATGTTCATCTAACACACTGGTGCCACCCCAATAGATGTAACAAACTTTTATGAACTTTTGCCTTTGTACTTTGAACTTCTTTGCTGTGGGCAGGTTACTGCATATGAAAAATATGACTTTTCACTTTGGACAAAGTGTAGTACTGAAGCAGTTGGCTGCTCATTTTGAGACGCATTACAAGATACAATTACATCACTGAACAAAGCAAATATATGTTTTATACCAGTCAACATAACTGTAAGTACAAATCATGGATAAATACAAAAAGCTTTTACTTGTTATAAATCTTATGATTCAGTAACATTTTTAGACTTTGTAGAATTTGAGATTTAGTTAAAAAAAAAATATTTTTCAGCATGGTTAATTTATTATTAATTGTTTTATTTAAATGTGAAATAGATTCTGTTAATGAGTTTTGCTACATTTATGATAATGTAAACAAATTGACAATTTTATGCTGCTTCCCTGAAAAACTATTACGTTTTCATTTACAGGCAAAAAGTCAGTGTTTTTCAGGAACATGGATTCTCTCAAGCATTGGATAACAATCTCAATATTTATTTGCTCTGTCTGTAATGGTGGTAAAATTTTGGTGGTGCCTTTGGAGGGAAGTCATTGGGTGAATATGAATGTCCTCATCAAGGCTTTGTATGACCAGGGACACACCGTTGATGTAATACGCACCAGCAACAGCTGGTACGTCAAAGAAAACTCCCCTTATTATAATGCTATAACTGTACCCAACACCGCAGGACTTAATGAAAAATTTATGAAAGAAGCACTCCAAAAAATGATTGACTACGAACGAGGAAAGACCTCTTGGCTCAGTTCAATAAGTTGGAGATTTGAAATTTTCAGTATTATGAAAAAGGTCAACGAAATGATTTGTCAGCTTGTAATAAATATATTTGAAAGTGAGGATATTATGCATACATTGAAAGACAAGCAGTATGATCTAATGTTAACTGACCCAGCATGGGGCGCCGGCATTATTTTGGCACATAAACTCCAGCTACCGGTGGTCTATAATGTGAGATGGACCGCAACTGGTGAAGGACACTTTGACATCGCTCCCTCACCATTGTCTTACATTCCCATAACAGGATCGGGACATGCAGACAAAATGACGTTCTTTCAAAGAGTAAAAAATGTTTTCTTCTTTTTCTTAATGGACCTTCCAAACAGGCTTTTGACTGAGCCACAGTACCAAGCACTTTGTGACAAATATTTTAATCCACCTGTAAATTTTCGTGAACTTCTCCAGGGAGCTGATATTTGGCTGATGAGAGTCGATTTTGTTTTTGAATTTCCTCGACCAACCATGCCAAATGTCATCTACATTGGCGGCTTCCAGTGCAAACCAGCAAAAGCTCTCCCACAGGACCTGGAGGACTTTATGCAAACTTCTGGAGATCATGGTGTCATCATCATGTCTTTAGGGACATTTGTTAGTGACCTACCAGATGACATAACTGAAGAAATAGCTGCTGCTTTTGCCCAGCTCCCTCAGAAGGTGATTTGGAGATACACTGGTAAGAAACCATCTACTCTGGGCAATAACACATTACTGCTTGACTGGATGCCACAGAATGATCTTCTAGGACATCCAAAGACTCAAGGTTTTGTAGCTCATGGAGGAACCAATGGAGTTCAGGAAGCTTTGTACCATGGTATTCCAGTGGTTGGAATTCCACTTTTCTTTGATCAGTATGATAATCTTCTTCGACTGCAAGAAAGAGGAGGAGCCAAGATTCTCTCTATCGCAACTTTAGATAGGAACATACTGCACACGGCCATTAAGGAAGTCATCAATGAACCGTCCTACAGACTGAGTATGCAGAAGCTTTCTCATCTTCACAGAGACAAACCAGTTCAACCTTTAGACAGCGCCCTCTTCTGGATTGAGTTTGTTATGAGACACAAAGGTGCTGCTCATCTTCGTACAGAGTCTTACAAACTGCCTTGGTACTCCTATTACTCAGTAGATGTTGCAGTTGTATTGTTTACAGTTGTTTTGATATTTACTCTCTCTGTTTTTTGGACAGTTAGATATCTGTGTGTCATCTTGTGCTGGGGCAGAAAAAGGAAAACTGAGTGATGTTTACATATGAAGTGTCATCTTCACTGTTAATTTAGAATAATTAATTTTTTGCTTCTTTGTTGTAAAAACTCCCAAGTTTTCAGTTCTAAATGTACAGTATGTTTTTATAGTATATTGTAGTAAAATCTTATGTCAAACTTTTTAGTACTAGTTGTTTTAAAGTATGTGATTTGTTGGCATTAATGCTTCCATAACACAAACCGTTTCTGTGTATTTGATGTTTAATTACATCCTTCATATCTCAGAAGAGTTTTTAGTTTAATCACATTTATAAAAGACAGATCAGCTCATTTATAAAAGACATCAAATATGAACTTCTCCACAGTTTAATCTGCCATTTCATATAAGCCAGTACTTTAAATTCATATAGATTTGATTACCTGCCAACGTTTCATCGTTTATCAGTAAAAAAAAAATCGCTTGGTGATCCCAAAAATATAATTTCTTGTATCTTTATTGTTGTAGTTGTGGGTAGTGCTAATCTCTTTCATGTTGGATGATTTTTAAAAGTATAGTTAGTAAAGAGCACTTAAACCAACAAGGTGTTTTTCTTACATAATGATTAAATGTCCCTGTATGAGTAAAATGTGTGTTATGTCCAAAACATATTTGTATAGTCAATCATTTGTGGGTGGCGGGGGCCCTAAAATCTCTGAGGTCCCTTGAATTGTAACTGTAGTTTGCATGGTGGCAAGAATCACAAAAAGTATAAGGCTCTTATTGTTTACTCGCTCAATCCCCAGACCGTAACACACTATGATGCCTTTTAATAATCAAAGAATAGGCTTTTAATCGTGATTTGATCACATTGACAGAAATTTCTGTATTGGCTGATCTGTTTCTTTAACACAGAGTCTTCAAGTGTCTCGTAATAGAAAATATTATTACGTGTAGCTGTGTAAAGTATCTATTTGTTTTACTAATTATCTATTTTATGTAGGGTTATGTATTTAACCCTATGCATTTCTTTCTTTTTCTTATCTTATAAATTTATGAAGTAGTGGCAAAGATTCAATGGTATTTATAGGTGCATATGATTGTTTTCCTTTAGAGACAAAATGAGCACTTATACCCAGTGGCGGCTGGTGCTAAAAAAATTTGGGAGGCGCAAACAAACTCAAAATCAAACTTTTACTGTAGTAATGCAGGACTGTAATAGCCATTTATCAGGTGATGAATATAATTAGTGCTTAGCTAAAATTCTGAAAATGTTACAATTGAAGTAAGCTGTTAAAGCACGAAAAAATGTACTATGAATCTGTAATGAACTAATCATGGTAATCATTGGTGCACACACCAGAGGTGATAGACTTTTTCAATCTCCGTCATTTTTTGATGCAGGGCCGGCGTCAAGGGGGGGCATTCGCGGGCCATGCCCCCCCAAATAGGTTGTTGTGCACCCCTACACAGTTTTTTATTAATTTTATATATATTAAGAATACTTAAAATAAATGAAACATTGAATGTTTCATTCATTTTAATGTAATCAAATTGTATTGCAGCGTTTCATGCGTCTTTACGTCTTTATCATATTAATGTGACTTGATACTAGCAACGTGTTTTTTCGCAATATTTTATGGATCGTGTAAAATATGGATATTAGAACATTAAGAATGAACCAGCACCGCCTGCTCCATCTGACTTCATGCAAACACAGATTGGCTCAAATTAAACTCATCTGAAACTCATCTTGTGTAATAAACGCATGAAGGCAGATTAATGAAGACTCTTGTTATTAGATTTTGTGTCTTTACCTTAGACAGGCGTCTGGTTGCAGCTTTCCTGTAGTGTTTAACTTCAGCAGCGATGGGCAGATCAATTAGTGTATGACATCAAAATATTCAGAGAAAGTTTAGAAACCAGGGCGCCATTTGAGCAACACACTGCCACCAACTGGACATGATTAGGAAATTACATTTAGTCAAGTTGTAAGGGCAATCTGCTGAAAAGGCGTTCATGATTTTGTTTTTGCTGCTTAAAATTTTTTCCGTCAAAAACTTTTCGGTTAACGCGACTGAACACCCACCAAAACAGATATTAAAGTTGCCTAATCATAGGCCTGTTCACGTGCTTTCACTGATCAGTACTGTAACTAACACACCAATCTGCAGCACAGATTATGAGACTCTGAGAACGATCCAATCACATGAGGTCAGAGACATAAAAAACAATATTGATTCACTTACAACATAAATGGGAGGGTTTGGGGCGCAGAATCCTGCGTCTCAGGGCGGATCCGAAACCAGCCAATCAGAGCTCAGCCTCAGGTCACATGTTTTTACCCTTTTAACTGACCTACATAGACACTCATTGGGGTGCGCCCCAGACACACAAACATGACACACACACAACTCAGTTTTGATTTTTAATTTTTTTTTATACATTATAACTTGACTAACAGTGAACTAGTACAGCTAAATGATTTTATTTTGTATTATATGTAACTTTTTGGTAACATGTTAAAGTAGTTGTTTTCTCTGGCCAACTTTAAGGGGGCAGCACGTCAGGTCCCCTACTGACCAGCCGCCATGCTCATACCCTCATAGAACATATGTTGTATCTACTACATGCAATAATTAGCTTTGTTGTTTTTAGGTGTGAACTTGTTAACTAACACCACATTAAACTTTTCCCTCAGCAAAGCTTCTATCTCACAGTCTGGAATTTCCTTCATATCCACCAAGTCAAAGTCCTCCTGTGGGTTGAATGTGATTTCACTGAAAGTCCAGCCAATCAGAGCTCTAAAGCCTGTAGGTGTCTGCAGGGAACAAATGGATTTGAGTACAAACCGAGAGTCTGCACTCGTCTGCAAGCACTCTGATGTCTCCAGGAAGTGATCCGCCCCACGTGGTGTCAATGTGAAGCGATACATCGTTTTCGTCAGGCGGTGGTCAATAAGTGTAGAATTAGCAAAGGCTTTATCTTTGACAAGCTGCTTTCTTCCAGACTTCTCAAGCACCCACATCATCCCATCATTAAGGAGACGGAAAACACCAGGAGGCTGTGGCTGGTCTTTACCTGAAATCATCTCCAAAGGGTACCACATCTGACACGACACACCGTAGCTCACATCAGCAATGTAAGGTTTTCCATCAATCTCCACCAGATTAATTAGATGAGTATCTACAGGATAGAAATCATTTTTGAACTTGCTGAACACCTTGGAGCCAAGTGTTGTGTATTTGTAACCCATCTCTCGTAGGACCCAGGAGAACAAGAGGTTGTTTTCACAACACCAGCCGCCTCGATTGCTCTTCACAATTTTATTGTAGATGATTGACAGATCCATAGTGTTCTTCTCCCCACAGTGGATGCTGAGGTTTTCAAATGGAATATTCAAAACATGCAGCTTGTGAATGGTGAATAAAGTGTCACGGTCGGCTTTGTCATATTGGCCCTTAAACCCAATCCTGTTGAAGTACTCGCTCAGATCCATTTGACTTCTATAGGAGACAATGCAGTTTAAATTTAGGAGTTTTTTGCATCATTTTTAACGGTAAATCTGTATAGGAAAATGGGGGCTTGTTGGTTACAATTCTTGCTCTTTTTATGGTGTACTTGTTTTTCAGTATCATCCATCATCCCTAACCCCCTTCATAGCAGACAGCAAGCCAAGACTGTTTAATATTTATACTAAAAGATTATATGTGTACATGAAAAATATATTGTACAAAATTATGTAAACATGGTAACACATATGATAACCTTATTTTATACACCATGAACTAACATGAATAACTTTTTTGGCCTTAACAAACATTAACAAAGATTAATAAATGATGAAGCACTATATTATTATTACTTCATTTTAACTAATGCATTTAACTAAAGTAAACATCATTTAAATTTACTTTTTGAGTCACTGACATGCAGCCATACATATTTGTCAACTACACTGCCAAAGATGACTTATTTTTCTTAATATTTTTCTATAATTTTTAGTACAAATATCTAAATTCTTAAAAATCAAGATACATTTTTTTGATGAGCAAATAATTTCTTGATTTTTTTCTTGAATTTATTATGAATTAAATGTTTAAGAAAAAAGTTCTAACCCCATTGGCAGATTTTTGTTGCTTGTTTTATGCACAAATGTATTTACATTGAATATTTATTTCTTAAGAAATTTTGCTCATTAAGAAAATGCATTTATTTAAGAATTATTAGATATTTGTACTTAAAACAAGATAAAAATTCTGAATAAAAAAGTAATTTTTGCAATGTAGTTCAGGTCTCATCAGAAAAATGCATTTAAGGTGCTTAAAATCTGATGTGATAAAGCGTAGTAGATGACTGACCAATTCTGAAAAATACTGATAGAAATTTTTTACACAGCAGACAAAGAAATTTAGATGAAAAATGTAGAATTGCTTAGCCACTAAAACAAAATAATTACTTCAAAGTACAGCACCAAGTGGGGTCATGAATTGGAAAAGACACAACGTTGAGAAAACATAAAGACAGTTTGGAGCATGAGAAAAAACCTAAAGCATCAGTTTGTCTTTAAAGAAGCATGACCCCTCCACACAAAAATGTATTATTTAAAATGTTTAATAAAAAAACAACTTAAATCTACATTTCATTAAAAACCTTACCTTGCTATTTGGTGAAGCCCAGAAGATTCTAAAGAAAAGCCTGAAAAGTAATGGACTAGGTGTTGGATAACACATAAAGTTAACCCTTGAACCACAGTGTACTGTCAAAAGTATACATTTACATTTAATGAATGAACTATTATAATGATATGTAGGTCCATGTGTAGAGATTAAAATAAAAAAGGTTTTTGAGGTTATAGACAATTTCATCAGACGCACATGCATTGTCGCAGTTACGAGCCTGAACTGAACTTCTGGTCTGTATTTATTTATCAATCTGGCTAGTGGCTAAACTATAAACTGATCTCTGAAACAAAAACCTTTTAGAAAAATAAAATGTTTTGATTTGCTAAAGACAAGGTGAGACAATGTGTCTGTACGTGCATGTTTTTAAAGTCATTAAGTAATTGCGTTAAATAATTGTGATTTTTACCAAAATAATCGGGACTATGATTTTCCCATAACCAAGCAGGCCTAGACAGAAATGCAATATAATATACATAACTTTATTATCAGTGGCATATAAATATCTTACATAATGAACTGAACTGTATTGTTTTTATTACCTTAGAATGAGACGTTTTTATCTCCATACACCACGGGTCCCATTATAGCTTTAAAGTTTTTGAAGGCACAGTGTAAGACATGTTAACAAAGCACAAACCATCCGCTGACCACAATAATCTTTCTAT